>NC_136424.1:46562500-46920000 GCF_052625555.1 Lactuca saligna | reverse complement strand
TCTCTTTATTCCTCCCACTCTCCCAGGATGTAATTTCTCTCACGTCCTCACACATCTCCATCCTTGGTTCGTCGCAGTCACAGCCATCGCCGATCTCATCTTGCTTTCCTCTGTTAATTGAAGATCTGAACAAAGCAATGGCTCCCTGTCGTTCATAGATCCGAACGATATTTATTTTCTCCCTCACGCAATCGAGCAATAATCCATATATTGGGAAATCTGAAAAGGTATCGACGAATTTTCCTCCATCAATGGTCGAGTCGTCTGAAAATTCTATCATTAATTTAAAGCAAGTCAACTACAATCAATGATATTCTTGTCTGATCTTTCAAGTAATTGCATTTGTGATTTCAGTATGCTTCGGTCGATTTATGCATAACAAGTATTTCTACTTTTGGATTAATCGATAAAAATGTTGCTTAAATTTCTTTGCAGTTTTCTCTTTCCACCCAACCAGTGATTCTCTGTTTAAGTATTGATTCCCGTTCTTCATCATCTGTGCACTGTTTCTCCGGATTCTGATGCTACTTCTTAATAGGTTTCAGTTTTAATTATACTAAAATTTGAGTTTGACCTGTTATTAAGGTGATTTAGTAGCAATTACGTTATTTTCGTATGCTAATTGTGCTATCTAAGATCTTCTGAAAAGGATCCACCACCGATTCTTATGTGCTTTATTCGATCATTATCATTGTCGCACCTGCATATCTTAAACGCCTGTTTTTAGGTTTGATTTGGCTGGATTGTGTGTGTTATAATGGAAGACTATGGAGTTGTTGAATGATAGCTTAGAAATTGCTTTTGTTTCTTGTGGGAATTAGTTTGTCAATACTAAATGTGTCATCTGTTAGTTTTTCAATTGCAATATCTATTGATTTCTATCGTTGTCGTTCATATTTACTGGTTTTGTTATCGCTTCTTGTTAAGTTCAATTGGATTCGTCTTTGTGTTCCTGGAAGATTGTTGGAGTTGTGGACGTGAATTAGTAGAAATCACCTCATTTCTTTTTGAAATTAGTTTTGTTGCCTATAGGTTTTTCGAAATGAATTAGCATCTGTTCTTATCCATGTTCTTTCATTCACTGCTTTACTGCATTGTGATGTTCGTAAAACAACATTGTTGCACCTACCTATCTTAAAGTGCCGATTTTTATGTTTAATTAAACCCAAACTTCATGTTTTGTTGGAAAATGGTTGGACTTGTAGAAGAGACTTGGTAGAAATCAACCTGTCTTTCTTTTTGCACCAATTATGTAGTTGGTAATTTTTCTGATTACGATGTGAAGTTTTCATTGTTTATTGCAGCGATAATTAAATATTATGTCTTCCATCCGAGTAGTTGATTATGAGATAACGTTTAAGTCCATTTTCAAATGGATGCTTAACAGTTTTGTTCTTGATTTCTCCAGGTACACAAAAAGGAAACCAGGTGATACGAGACTATAAGATCAATATTATCTTGGTTTAAACAACTCAAAAAAACTGAAGGTTAATGAATTAAACTTTGGCTTCATTTGTGATTTCTAATTAATTATTCTTTTTGTGATCATTTAATACTCTGAATTGAATTGTGATTTGTGATTGGTGACTTTAAATGACATAAAATTGTGTTTGTTGTATATTTACCACATGACTATAGGCTAAATAAACACCCCCATTTACTAAAAACACAACCTATACTAAAAAAACACCCTAATAAAAAAAAATCAACAATGTCTTTTTATATTGAAGTTTATATACCTAACTTTTTGTTTTTCTTTAATTTACATGCCTTCTTTTTATTTTTATTTTATTTACTTTTTATTTTTCTTTTCTTTTTCATTTTATGCTTGAATATTAATATTTTTTTTGGAGTAATTAAAACATATATATATATATAAATGATTAATTATTTATTTTTAATTAATATAGATTAATAATATATATATATATATATATATATATATATATATATATATATATATATATATTTGTATATTATTTAATAATTAAATATAAATTAATACATAAAAACAAAAATATGATGCAAAAAACAATAGCATTAGCAATCCTTCATGAATACATAAATGCATAATTCGAGAGAAAAATAATACCCTCTAACAATCCTCTATAGTTATAAAAGGTGTTTCAGGATTGTAAGGTTTCAATTGTTTATAAAGTTCTAGACGTGACATGAACATAGTTTCCCATCCAGCTGCACATGGGGTTTTGTGGCGGATCCAGAAAGCTGAAATGGTAGGCACCGGACAATCTCCTTCTAATTGTACCATCACATAATGATTACCATATACAAGTGAAATCGTAATAACGCGATGGTACAAAAATTCTTCCGGACCTTTCCAAAGAGGAAAGAAAGTGAGAGAGCCTTGGTTGGTTAAAAAAGTAAGGACTACATCAAATCTATTGGCAATGAGGATACCTGTTTCAGGCATAAGTAACCAGTATCTTTTAGGTGCCGGTGATTCTAAGAAATTCAATGAAGTATATAGTTCACCGATTCCATCAGTGAAAACTCTAGCATATGCATCGTACGAACTCAATAACTCGTCTAGTAGTTGACGTCGAACATAGAGCCAGTCATTCTCGCCATACCCAAGACAAACAGATATTGCTCGAAATCCACAGTTTCCATCCCCCTCTACATCTTGTATATGTGTGATGTAAGGATGAAACATCACTTGGATTTCATCTATTAGTCGATGTGTAGCATGATTGAGGCTCTTCCTTCAAGTCTGGAATTTCATTCAAGTCTGGCTCTTCTTTCAAGTCTGGAATTTCATTCAAGTCTGGAATTGTGGTTATGTATGAACTATGTCTTGCCGGTTCCCTATTGTTCAACTCAACAAATTTTGGCATGGTTGAAAAGCTGCATCTTCTAGGAGCTTGATTGATAGAATCAGTTTGTTTTTGTTTTTGTTTCTTCAAACTTGGTCGTCCACGTGTATTTTTTTGAATTGCGGGTTCTCTAATGTGTGTTTTACTAGGCTGGAATATATCTAGTAGCTTTCTCATCATGCTTTTTTTCACAGCTTCCGGTTGCTTATTGTAGGTTTCTTTAAACATTTCAAAGTTACCATCACCACATATATCTTCATTTTCCATAGGAATTGATGGTGAAATTTTAAGCTTTCTCCAGAATACATCTATCGATTCCAATGGAATACACTCACCTGCATTGAAATATCATTAATATATAAACAACCAATATATAGCTTAAATTTAAAAAATAATTGTCAAATGTACCCACCGGAGTTCAAGTACGCTGATAGCATGCAAACACATGGTAAACCACAACTATTTTGTAGTTTACAACCACAGTTTGAAGAGTCAACTTGATGTACCCGTTGAAGTTCCTCTACAAGCATATCTAGAGCTTTAAGTGAAACGTTACCCCGCAATAAGTCGAAACACGAAAATTTGTATTCGTGTTTGGAGACAATCATGCTCTTTTCAAAACTCTCATTTATTGCAGTAAGTTGAGACTTCACAAACCGATCAATAGCACCAACAAATTTAGCTAAAGAATAATTTTTTTCTTGTAAGTACTTCTTTAACACTGAATGTTGGCCCTCAACTCTGCTACTAGTTCGTTGTCCAAAGTTCAGATGTTGATCAATCCAAACAGAGACAAACATTTCCTTATACTTGTTTAACCAAACATCGTCCAAATATTGTAAGACATCTGGATTTATATAAATGTTATTTATACATAAAAAGCCTTCTAAATTTATAAACAAGTAATTAAAAAATAAGTAGCATTGTACCTTGATGTTCTCTTAACATTGACTGCAGTTTTTTGTAGTTTTCAGTGTATGATGTCCATGTTGGAGACTCAACAAGTATACTCCACATAGCACGAAAGGATTTCCACTCAGCTTTCAATGGGATTAGCGCCTTACAATGCTTTCTAATATTTTCGGTAATGTGCCATCGACAAAGTAAGTGAGTTGCATAAGGGAAAACTTGTTGGCATGCATTCACCAATGCCAATTCTCTGTCCGTCATTATAACGCGTGGTTGCATGCACTTTTCTAGTGTCAACCTTAGACACATTAACACCCACTTATAACTTTCCTCCTTTTCATTAATGATAAAGGCAAAAGCAATGCTAAATGTCTTGTTGGTTGAAGTTACTCCAACAATCTCAACAAAAGGCATAGCATATTTGTTTGTTTTGTATGTTGCATCAATAATCAAAACGTGTGGAAATGCTTGCCATATATCTAACGAAAGAGGATGAATGAAAAACAGGTTTTCCAATTCATTTGAAATATTATTTACGGAAAACTCGATAACAAATTTTTTATCATTCAAAATTCCCATAAGAACCTACATTGAAATATCGTTAATTAATAAAAATTCAATATATAAATTATATGTAAAATATACTTGTTGAAATATTATACCTGCATCGGAGTTTTTCCATCGTTCTGGGACGAGCGAAGCTTGTATTGTGCATTGTATATGGTTTTGAGTATAGAAACATTATTCTCATCATGCTCTTTTAGTATCGAGAGTATGTTGCGTGGTTCAACATTCTGACTTGTCAAGTCGGCCACCAACTTTTTTTCGTTTTCTTTCAACCGTCTAGCATAAGCATGTCCTTCCATATGTTGTGCAGGTGGATGGTTATGTTGATCACATTTCACTCTCAACGTCCAACCATCAAATTGTTTTATATACGAACCTACCAATTTAAATGGACAATTGATTTTTTTGTATCGGAATTTTACTTGTTGCTTTAATTTTGTATTCACCACCACGATCACAAATAAGTGTGACATAAGACACCACACCGTTTTCATTTGTCTTTGATCTTCTTCTCACGATGACATAACCAAGCGAAAATGCTTTGTTTTGGACCCATCCCATCAACTCATTTAGAGAATAGAACACCTAAAATTCAAATAATCTCTGTTAATAACTAGTGAACATTACAATGATTAAAAAAAATCAATATCATGATAAGTATCATACCCGTTTGGTGAAAAACGGTGATATCCCCATAAAGAATTCATTGCCTTCATTTAAGTTTTCCTCGTAAAAATTCGCCATCTTTTTCGTAAAACTATGAACATAGCAAAAAAAATTGTTAAAAAAAGTAAAATAATATAAAATAACTGATTATATATATATATATATATATATATATATATATATATATATATATATATATATATATATATATATATATATATATATATATATAAAGCAACCAAAAGGCAATAATTAAACATAAATATGTATTTGAGTTTTTCCAACAACAACCGACGCATAACTTGAAATATCCACTTACAAAACTAATTTATTTTAAAAGGTTAGCCCATCAGTTATTGTACAGCCCATTTACCCAATTAAAACCCTAAAAACGTTAGAACATTTTCACTTTCATTTGCAGTTTGCTGTGAAAGAGCAACAACATCGCCCCCATCTGAAAGAGCAACAACGTCGCCTCATCTGCCGGAGCATAGCAACCGCCGAAGATCGATGCCACTGGAGCACACCAGAGCGTCGCCAACACAAAATACACCATCCATCGATCCGTCTCATTAAACGGTTTCTCTTTTCCGGCAGCGAAGATCTAGGCGATGCTCGCGTCGGCGATGATTACCATCTCTCTCTCTCTCTCTCTCTCTCTCTCTCTCTCTCTCTCTCTCTCCGTTTTATACTTTTCCGGCGGCAGTGCCACTAGCCGTCGGCGATGATGACGATGGTTGGACTGAAATAACCAAAATTATATTTTAAATCTTGAAATAATATGCAAAGTTAGAAATTTTACCTAAACTGTATTAGATGGTTAGATTGATGTTGATCTATCTTTTTATAATAAAATATAAGTTGTTATTAGTTATATCTGATATTAATGTGGTTTTATTATATATACAATTTACAAGATGTCAAACACAGGTTACTAAGTTTGAGACACAATTTGCTAAGTTTGAATTTTTTGAGGTCTTCAATATACCTAGTAAATAGGGTGTTTTTTTAGAAAAAATAGTTTGACTTTTAAAATGAGGTGTATATGGGTTGTTTATTTAGCAGCTACCATCTTATATTCTACGTTAAGTTTTGTAAAAAGGGAAAGTTAACATGTATGTGAATGCTAAAAGCTAGACCTGAAAAACGTGTTGCCATGTCAAAATCTAGTGGGTGTTTGGGATAGCTTTTAAAAAAAGCTTTTTAGTTTTTTAAAAAGCTAATAAGCTTAAAAATGTTTGTCTATTTAAAAAGCACATTTTAAAACAGCTTTTTGGATAGAAAAATGTAAAGCTTTCAAAAAGCTGGAAAATCCTAGCTTTTTAGCTTTTTAACCATTTTACTCCTGAAAAAGCACCTTTTCGCATTCAAACACTTTTTAAAACCAGCTTTTCCTAAAAGCTATAAGCTAATAAGCACTTTTCTTAAAAATCACTTTTGACATAAAAAAGCTAACCCAAACATACCCCTAATAAACAATTTATTTACGTATGAATAATGAACAAACTGCAACAAAAATATGTTAAATGCTTTTATTCACATGTGAATAACGAACAAATTATAACAAAAACCTGATAAACAATTTATTCACATGTGAATAACGAAAAAATCACATATGAATTACATGTGATTCACATATAAATCACATGTGATTCACATATAAATCACATGTGATTCACATATAAATTACAAGTGGATTACATATGAATTACCTGTGATTCACATGTAAATCACATGTAATTTGTTATGACTGAAGTATACAATCAACAAAATGAATTGAAATAAAACAAACGAAATTTAAAAATATATACTATACAAGAATTGGTTTACAGAAAACATACTTGAATGTTGATGTTTACAACAGAAATACAAATACGAAATTATGTAGATTGAGGCTTGCCAATTGCAGTGTCCTAAGACAGAAATTTCCCTGGTAGGGATCTGTCTAGAGGGTACAACAATCAATCCAAGAAGTGATCTTGAATCTGTCGAAAAGTCTGTGTTCCCTTCATCTTCAGAGAAAAACGAAATTGCAAGAGAATTTGTGGTGATGATTTCTGTAACCCTCCACCAATGACAGAAAACATGTATTTATAGGTATTGATTATGACAGTTGAAAACTGTCAAAACCGAAAAGAACTTCCAAATACCTGTCATTAGTAATTACGAATTTAATAAAAAATAAAATTAATTTCGTAATTAGGAAAAAATATATTTAACTAATCAGTAAGACCCTAAGAGCCCCAAGGCCCAAGGCCCATCTTTTGACCATTCAATATTCTCTTGATATTAGCCTATTTTGAGTCCAATTAGGCTAGTCCAACACCATAACCCAAGCCCAATATGCTTAACCAATTACTTGATCCATTTGATTAAATGAGTGGGACAAGACATATAAGGTGGGAAAATCTTTTCTCTTCCACCAATGTGGGATAAGTATCCCACATTGTAAAGCAAATTTCCAACAATACCCCATATTTTCTATTCGAACTCCAAGAATACCCCACATTTGAATAGAAAATAAGTGAACTTTGATATTTAAATAAGGGAAGTAAGATATGACATGCATTTGAATAGGTGTTGTGAAACTTGAACCTTTCATAGTGAGTACTACTTGGATCTACCTTGTGGGTAGTGAACTAGAGTCTTGAACTAACCACTTTTTATAGTAGAATAAAAAACAAGAAGTATCACACATATCATATCTAAGCATAGATAATTTCTTACCGTTGTGTTCATTTCGGTCGTGAACAATCCTTTCTTCATGAGACTTTTAGAGAGCTTAGCCATATCAGCTACCAAAGATGTGACCTCACATCCATCTCACATAGGTAATGCTAATCTGGAACAATCCGTACTATTCCACTATAAAAGCTATCAACATTATTAAGAATAAATAATTCATCCCTATATCATCAACGGAAAAACACAAAACAATTATCATGGGAGTGAGCATACCTTTGTTTTAGTGCTTCTTTGAGTCTTCCCCAACTAGTTGTCCTATTGAACCTAGACCATGGGATCTCCAATGTTGCTAGGTTAGGTTTCCGCCAGGTGGTGACTCATTGTGTTGGCTTTAAACCTATTCCCCTCGATGTGAAGAGAACTTGCTCTCTACTAAGGCCTTTTGTCAAGGGATCAACTATATTTTCCTTTGACTTTATGTAACTAATGGAAATGATTCCATTCTTCAGCAAGTCTCTAATTGTAATATTGTAACGACGTAAATTTTCAAAACAATTTTTCATTTTAAAATATACTTTCATTCACACAGTAATCATAAAAACATAATGTGTCCACTGTAACATAACAAAACATGTCCCAAGATCTCAATATCATAAACCCCATAAGTGTGTACGGATCATGTCGGCGCCTTCCCATGATCCTCGCTAGTACCTGAAACACATCACACAACAACTGTAAGCATAAATGCTTAGTGAGTTCCCCAAATACCACATACCGCACATACGCCACTCGAGGCTATCGCACGACCCTCCGGTCGATGTGTCTCAGCGGGACCCTCCAGTCACGTAGCTCGTTGGACCCTCTGGCCCGGTCATAGCTCGTTGGACCCTTCGGTCCGGTCTGTATCGTTGGACCCTTCGGTCTGGTCTCTATTGTTGGACCCTTCGGTCCGGTCTGTATCGTTGGACCCTCCGGTCCGGTCTATACAACACATAGCATACATATATCACAATGCACATAATCCCATACATACACATAGCACACAAGACCCTCCGGTCTACACATAGATACCACTCTAGGTAATGTATAGTGAGAAGACCCACCTCGTATGATGTCTAGTAACTCACGTGCTCGATAATCCTGAATCTCGAAACAATGACCTAGCCCCTCCTAATCACATAAAGTAATTATTTCAAATTATTAATGGCTCTCAAGGCTAGACTAGATCCCTTCCTACAATCCCACATAAGGGTAAAAGACCATTTTACCCCTCCTTGACCCAAGAGTCCAAATGTTGACCAAAACCCTAAAAGTCAATAAAAGTCAACGGTCAAACTTTGACCCAACTCGTCGAGTGCACAAGGGCGACTCGGCGAGTTCATGCGGTTCCTCTGAATCCCTTCAGTCTCTCTTAGCTCGTCGAGTCATTCTTCCACTCAACGAGTTACACCTGACACGAATCGCGGGGCAACCCCGACTTGACTCGTCGAGTCCGCTCATGGACTCGGCGAGTTCATTCCATGCTCACACTCAAATAACCTTCTGAGGTCAAATCTGTTCCTCTAATCCATAGATCTAACCTTCCCAAGCTCAATAAACACGTAAAGGTTCGAACTTGATACTCATGCAATGTCCAAATGCACATAATCCCATACATATACATAGCACACAAGACCCTCCGGTCTACACATAGATACCACTCTAGGTAATGTATAGTGAGAAGACTCACCTCGTATGATGTCTAGTAACTCACGTGCTCGATAATCCTGAATCTCGAAACAACAACCTAGCCTCGCCTAATCACATAAAGTAATTATTTCAAATCATTAACGACTCTCAAGTATAGACTAAATCCCTTCCTACAATCCCACAGAAGGGTAAAAGACCATGTTACCCCTCCTTGACCCAAGAGTCCAAATGTTGACCAAAACCCTAAAAGTCAACGAAAGTCAATGGTCAAACTTTGACCCGACTCGTCAAGTGCACAAGGGCGACTCGGCGAGTCCATGCTGGTCCTCTGAATCCCTTCAGTCTCTCTTAGCTCGTCGAGTCATTCTTCCACTCGACGAGTTACACCTTACACGAATCGCGGGGCAACCCCGACTCAACTCGTCGAGTCCGCTCATGGACTCGGCGAGTTCATTCCATGCTCACACTCAAATGACCTTCTCAGGTCAGATCTGTTCCTCTAATCCATAGATCTAACCTTCCCAAGCTCAATAAACACGTAAAGGTTCGAACTTGATACTCATGCAACGTCCAAATGACTCTACTTGATGATTTAGCCCCAAATACAACATCCTAAGTCCATTTCTTCTATAACTCCTCATAAAGCAAGATGGAATAAGTTCTCTGGACCACTATGGATCCAGATCTGATATCTAAACATGATGAGGGACCATATTCTCAACAAATCACCCAATAAAGGGTATAGAAAACCCTAGATCCATGGATTCTTTAACAAAACAGAAAAAGGATCGATATGCTACCTCAAGGATGATGTCCTCTGCCTGCAATCCACAAATAAGCAACCTCCTTGGCCTCCTCTAAGCTGGAATCAACTTCTTCTTGCAAAACCAACCCACAAAGGTCCAATAATGGCTTCTTCTCTCTCACAAACGCTCAAGCACTATTAGGGTTTCTCTCAAGGGTCTGGTAGCCGCAAATGGTGGCTATAAGGGTCCTTAAATAGGTCCCAAACCCGGGAAATTAGGGTTTCATTAAATAGCATGGACTCGCCGAGTCCACGTATGGACTCGCCGAGTCCGTCACTAAATTAGTCCAAGAATGCGCGATCCAACTCGGCGAGTCTGAGCGCCTACTCACCGAGCCCCTCTCTAAAACTCAATATAAATACTTAAAGTGAGATACCTGGGAATCCGGATGTTACAATTCTCCCCCACTAGAATCAGACTTCGCCCTCGAAGTCCTGCTCGACAATCATCTCTGGATGCTGCTCCCGCATCTCCAACTCCGGCTCCCAGGTAAGCTCGGACCCTTTCCGATGTTGCCACTGGACCTGCACCAGAGGCACTTCCTTGTTCCTCAGAACCTTGATCTTCCGATCCCGGGTCGCGATTAGTCTCTCAGCATAAGTCAGGGTCGCATCCACCTGAATATCCTTCAGCGGTACGACCGCCGACTCGTCGGCTATACACTTCCTCAACTGAGACACGTGGAAGGTATCATGAATCTGACTCAACTCCGCAGGTAGCTCTAACCGACATGCTACCTTGCCCACCCTCGCGATCACCCTGAATGGACCGATGTACCCGGGCCCCAGTTTGCCCCTCCTCCTGAATCGGATCACTCCTTTCCAAGGGGATACTTTCAGGAGTACAAAGTCACCCACCTGGAACTCCAGCTCGGATCGTCGCCGATCCGCATAACTCTTCTGACGACTCTGAGCCGTCAGTAATCTCTGTCTAACCTGCTGTATCTGCTCTGTTGTCTGAAGCACTATCTCAGTGCTACCCATCATGCACTATCCTACCTTTCCCCAGCAAACGGGGGTCCGACACCTCCCCCCATAACAACTACCTCGGCCTTGTGACACTCAAGTCACGAAGTTCGCTTAACCCTAAGCGAATGCTACCTTCCCAACTAGAGATCGACTCAACCCCAACCTCTATCATCTGATACTCATCGTTGGACCCTTCGGTCCGGTCTATATCATTGGACCCTTCGGTCCGATCTATATCGTTGGACCCTTCGGTCCGGTCTGTACAACACACCACCAGGATTCAAATCAACTCAAGATTTTGGTCCGACCCGTAGTTGGAATCGCTCGTTCCAATGACCCATTCAACTCATAGCTTGTGACCCGCAGCCCATGTGTACTTCACTTATCTAATCCCTTCAGATTGGATGTCCACACTTACTCAGAATATAATGATTCCCAATCATTGAGGAGACCCCGGTCTCACCCCTGGTCCGACCACCAGGCTCCCAAAACTCATGCGTAAGGCTTTTCAAGCCTAAAACCCTCCTGTGTCATGATCTGATCAAGAAAGCTTTCTCATAACAGCCTCTCGCTAACTAGTGAGTATTACAGCTCCCCATAACATCACAACAACCTCCTACTGACTAGTGAGTACTACGGTTCCCCGTAGCATCACACGCCCTCCTCTGACTAGTGAGTACTACGGCTCCCCGTAGCATCACGACACCCTCTTTCTAACCGGTGAGTACTACGGCTCCCCGTAGCATCACAATACCCTCTCTATGACTGATGAGTACTACGGCTCCCCGTAACATCACAACACCCTCTCTCTGACTAGTGAGTACTACGGCTCCACGTAGCATCACAATGCCCTCCTCTGACTGGCGAGTACTACGGCTCCCCGTAGCATCACAACGCCCTCCTCTGACTGGTGAGTACTACGGCTCTCAGTAGCATCACAACACCCTCTCTCTGACTAGTGAGTACTACGGCTCCCTGTAGTATCACAACAACCTCTGACTAGTGAGTACTACGGCTTTCCGTAGCATCACAACACCCTCTCTCTGACTAGTGAGTACTACGGCTCCCCGTAGCATCACAACGCCCTCCTCTGACTGGTGAGTACTACGGCTCCCCATAGCATCACAACACCCTCTATCTGACTAGTGAGTACTACGGCTCCCCGTAGCATCACAACAACCTCTCTCTGACTAGTGAGTACTACGGTTCCCCATAGTATCACAACAACCTCTTACGTCTCCCACAGGAAACAGAACAGCACCACACGGGTCTTAGAAAGTGACCTATCCACTATCAGCCGGTCGCCCAGCCCAGACCTTATTCTCTCGTAATTCACCATCCCTGAGTCTTGCGACTCCAACTGGCATATCACCCATAATCCCTCGGAGCTCACTCGATTTCCCCTTTTCAAAGGATGCTCCACTAAAACTTGTTCATCAAGGCCTTCCCCTCTGATCTCAGTCTAGACAATCCCCACGGAACAACCGGTAAAAACCATAAATACTAACCGCCACATGTCATGGTACTCAAACCGTGTGGCCACCTCTCGATCTGCTATGAACCATGGTGCCTGCACCATGTTATCTCCTCTGACTCTTCTACGAGTCATGGTACTCGAACCATGTTCCCTCTTCTCATTCCACCTCACATCATGGCACTCGAACCATGACATCGCCTCTCGACCTGATACAACTCATGGTACTCGAACCATTTCATCACTTCTCGACCCGCTACTTATCATGGTACTCAAACCATGACATTACTTCTCAACCCGCTACTTTGATGGGTTTTGAGCATTCTAACACTTCCTAAGTGTACATGCAACCCTAATAACGTTGGAATAATGTTTGTCTAATTATCATGCAAAGTTGATTTCTAAGGTTATGATCCTATCTAGCATACATGGGGAACAATTTTAACTTGAATAAAAGATAGAACTACATACCTTGTTGTTGCTTTTGATCCTTGAAACCTTGTGAGCCTGGCACCCCAAGTGTGATGCCTCAAATGCTTCACACAACACCAAATGCTATGGAGTAAACTTGGAGAGAAAGTATAACACTCTAAAAATCGGCTCTAGCCCTCAAGTATGCATGCGTAGCCAATTTTGGGAGAAACATGAACTTTATATAGTGTTGACACATCTAGGGTTACACCATGTAAACCCTAATGTGTCATGACTCTTCATTTCCATGATCCATGGGTTTGTAACTCCCATGGAGCCTCCATGGAGCATCCAATGGGTTTAACCCAACTTGATTATCCATGGAGCCTCTTAGCCCACTATACAAGATATGGATGATTTACATAATCAACCCATATGTTTAATTAGTTATCTTTTGATCACTTAATTAAATCTAAATTAATTCATGATCAAACTAATTAAATAATATTATTAATATATTAGAACTTATAATATATTAATAATCACAAGTGTTATTTCTCTCATTTAGCCTATCCAATTGCATGGTGCCATGCAACCCAAATGGACCATGCCGGGTCGGGTCAAGTACTTACCAGAAATAGTTATGGACTTAGACACCTTATCCAACAGTCTCCCACTTGGATAAGTCTAATAACTATAATTGTAATACTTCAGGAACCGATCAGCAATCGTAGCTCTTTTCAAGGTTTCTCGGAACTGAGAAGATGATGGTACGCCATTTTAGATAAGGGATCATATAATCCTCTTTTCTAGATATCGGTCGGACAAATACATGGAACATGGTCTTACTTATTGTCTAGCAGTTTGTTTCTCGATTTCCGATTTGTTTGACAAAGAACTTAATTGAACACATCAACTTAGTTCTGACTGGGCCCGGTACATAGATAAAAACAAAATCATCGAGGGGCCCAGATATCAGCTTCTAATCCAAGAAGGAACATATAAACTTCGACTCATAAGCTTGTTCTACTACTTGTTAAATTACACACAAACGCACGTTTTATAACATCGAGTTACCAATGCGGTTTCACACGCTCAATGTATAACTAACTCATAGTTAACAAGTCATATCTCTAGGTTTGAAGACTTATATGATATTACCGTCTCGCAATCACTCGAGATAAATTCCATGAAGTGATACCAGCGAGCGTGGGTTGAATCCAATACTCAGAACTTATGAGCACTCATGAGTGTTGAGGCCATGTCCAACATCTTAGACCTCTACAACCAACTCATGACAGTCTTACTTCATATCTACTTCCAACATATGACTGACTGTGGATAATTTGAATAATATGTAAAACAACATAAATATTCTGGAAGTCAAAACATGCAAAAGAAATAATAGTAAACGATTGACAAGGGATAGCAACACTTTACTCATAAATAAACACACCTTTTATTCATCATCAAATGTAAATTACATTTTACAAATTTCAAAATTATCTAACTACTAAGACTAATATCATCCTTCAGCCCTATGCTCCTAGCATGCTGGAGATGCTTAACCCTACCCAGTCCCTTCGTGAAGGGATCTGTCGGGTTCTCATCTGATGATACCCTCTTTGCCACGAGGAGTCCTTCTTCTATACGATGTCTGATGAAATGATATTTTCTGTCAATGTGTCTAGATCTCCCATGATCCCTTGGTTCCTTTGCTAAGGCAACTGCACTTTCACTATCACATAAAATCTTTATGAGCTTCAATATAGCTAGTACAACTCCAAGGTCTCTAATGAAGTTCTTTAGCCACATAGCCTCTTTTTCTGCCTCGCTTGCCGCTATATACTCTGATTCGCAAGTTGAATCAGCCACTGTCTCCTGCTTGGAACTTTTCCAAGAGATTGCTCCTCCGTTTAAGGTAAAGATCCAGCCCGACTAAGAGCGGAAATTATCCCTATCATTCTGGAAGCTAGCATCACTATACCCTACAACTCTCAAGTCATCACTCCCACCAAGGGTAAGGATCCAGTCCTTAGTTCTCCGCAGGTACATGAGAATGTTCTTTACCGCTGTCCAGTGAGCCTTACTAGGGTTCCCCTGATACCTGCTAACCATGCTTAAAGCGAAGGCTACATCAGGACGAGTACAGGTCATAGCATACATGATCGAGCCTACTGCCGAAGCATAAGGTACCCGACTCATTTCTGCTATCTCATCCTCAGTACTCGGGCTTTGAGTCTTACTCAGTCTAGTGTTACTCTGGATGGGTAACTCTCTTTTCTTGGAATCTTGCATGTTGAATCTCTTCAGCACCTTATCCAAGTAGGTACTCTGACTAAGTCCAATTAGTCTTTTACTCCGGTCTCTCAAGATCCTTATTCCTAGAATATAGGCAGCTTCTCCTAGGTCCTTCATAGCGAAACACTTCCCAAGCCAGGACTTAACTTCCTGCAGAGTTGGGATGTCATTTCCTATGAGTAGTATGTCATCCACATACAACACCAAAAAGCTAACTATACTCCCACTAGCCTTGACATATACACAAAATTCATTTTCACTCCTAGAAAAGCCAAACTCTTTGACTTTCTCATCAAAGCAAAGATTCCATCTGCGAGGTGCTTGCTTTAATCCATAAATGGATTTCTCAAGCTTACACACTCTATTAGGGTACTCTTGATGGGTTTTGGACATAAGAACTTTCCCTATGTGCACATACAACCTTATAGATTGGATCTAGGTTTCACTAATTGAACATGCAACATATCCAAGACTTTCATGGCTAGATCTAATGTAAACTAACAATCAAAATCATATGAAAACAGATCTAGAATACTACCTTGAGTTACTTGCTTGAAAACCTTCTTCTTCTTGGAGCTTAGAGTCACAAATGCCACTCCTCTAATGGCTTACAAACACCAACTAGCAAGAAGATGATTTGAGAGAGATGAGGAAGAGGGAAATCGGCTCTAGGGGGACTCCAATCACAAGGTGGCCGATTTCCTCAACCCTATGGGTCTATTTATAATGTGAGCTCCTAGGGTTTCACCCTAAAACCCTAATTGAATAAGTTAGCCTCAAAGCAATCCAAATCCTCTTCTAGATAAGGCCTTGAACGATTTCTAGGTGATCCACATCCCTAAAATCGTCCAACCCATATCAATAAGGGTTATGAGCTCAAAATACAACTTTCACGCATTTGACAGTTTATACCCCTTTATTCAATTAATCTCTTTAAGTCACCAAATTAATTCCTAATTAATTTATGACTTATATTAATCAAATAATATTATTATTCTTTTAACATATTATGCCTATAATACATTAATAATAATATCTCTTCTCTCTAAATCACCATATCAAGTTGCTACGGTGAAGGCAACCCAAAAGGACCATGCACAACCGGGTCAAGTACTTACCAAATATAGTTACAGTCTTAGACACTAATCCAACGGTCTCCCACTTGGATAAGTCTAGTAACTATAAACGTAAACATAATCCGATTAGCAATCGTAGCTCTCGAAGACGCTGTCAACTCTGATCTTATCAGTAACCTGTCCTTTAGATAAGGGATCGTACAGTCCTTTGTTTTGATATCATGCAGGCGATTATATGAAACATTGTCATACTTATTTTCCAGCAACTATTTTCTCGATCTCAAATTTATTCGACATAGAACTTAATTGAACACACCAATTCAGTCCTGACCGGGCCCGGCACATAAGTCAAATTAAATCATCGAACGGCCGTGATATCGCTTTTACCCTCTTAGAATAAAAGTAACAGATAAACTTCGACTTATATGCATTTACTTATCGACTAACCAACTATACACAACAATGCGTTTTATGACATCAATTTACTGATGCGGTTTCGCATTATCAATGTACAACCAATTAGTAAATGATAAACCATATATCTAGGTTTTAAGACCAAATGATATTATCGTCTTGCGATCACTCCAAAGTGATTCCAGCAAGCGCGGGTTTATTCCAATGCTCAAAACTTGTTCATAAGCACTCATGAACGTTGCAGCAAACCTTTGCTATGTCTAATACCATTTAGACAATCTACACACCAATTCATGACAATCTTCATTCATACCTACTTCCAACATATGAACGATTGTGGACAGTTTGAATAATTCGATTATTCTTAATAAACTCAATTATTCTGGAAGTCAAAACATGCAAAGTGAAACAATAGCTAAACAATTAACATAAGACAGTAACTTTACTTATAAACAATACTTTTTTATTTAATCATCAAATGTCAATTACATTTATCTATTTCATGTTTCTAATACTATCTAATCTAAACTAATGTCATCCTTCAGCCCAATACTCCTAGCATGCTGCAAGTGCTTAACCCTGCTCAGTCCCTTTGTAAGCGGATCTGCTGGGTTATCTTCGGATGATATCCTCTTAACCATGAGGTGTCCATCTTCTACTCGATGCCTAATAAAGTGATATTTTCTGTCGATATGACGAGATCTACCATGATCCCTCGGTTCCTTGGTCAAGGCAACCGCTCCTTCATTATCACAGAAAATTTCCATGGGCTCCTTTATGGCAGGCACAACTCCAAGATCACCAATGAAGTTCTTCAACCATATTGCCTCCTTTGACGCTTCGCTCGCTGCAATGTACTCTGATTCGCACGTTGAATCAACTACAGTTTCCTGTTTGGAACTTTTCCAAGTTACCACTCCTCCATTAAGGGTAAAGACCCATCCTAACTACGAACGGTAGTTGTCCCTGTCGGTCTGGAAATTGGCGTCACTATACCCTCGCACCTTCAATTCATCACTCCCTCCGAGGACTAGAAACCATTCATTGGTCCTCCGAAGGTACTTAAGAATGTTCTTGACCTCAATCCAATGCGCTCTACCAGGATTCCCTTGATATCTACTGACATGCTCAAGGCAAAGGCCACATCAGGACGAGTACAAGTCATAGCATACATGATCGAGCCAACTGCGGAAGCGTAAGGTACTCGGCTCATCTCAGCTATCTCGGCTTCGGTACTCGGACTTTGAGTCTTACTCAACTTTGTATTACTTTGTATCGGTAGTTCTCCCTTCTTCGAGTTTTCCATACTAAAACGTTTTAGTACCTTATCTAAGTAAGTATTCTGACTAAGTCCTATTAGTCTCTTACTTCTTTCTATCACTATCCTTATTCCCAAAATATAGGAAGCCTCTCCGAGGTCCTTCATAGCGAAGCACTTCCCGAGCCAGGACTTTACCTCCTGCAGAGTCGGAATGTCGTTTCCTATGAGTAGTATGTCATCGTCATACAAAACGACAAAGCTAACTATGCTCCCACTGGCTTTGACATATACACATGATTCATCTTCGCTTCGTACAAATCCAAACTCTTTGACTTTCTCATCAAAGCAAAGATTCCATCTGCAAGACGCTTGCTTAAGTCCATAAATGGACTTCTCAAGCTTGCACACTCTATTGGGATGCTTCGGATCGAAAAAACCCTCTGGCTGAGCCATGTAAACATCCTCAGCCAACTTCCCATTAAGGAAAGCGGTCTTGACATCCATTTGCCATATCTCATAATCATGAAATGCGGCAATAGCTAGCGTCACCCTAATAGATTTTATCTTCGCAACTGGTGAGAAGGTCTCATCATAGTCAACTCTAGGAGTTTGAGTAAAGCCCTTCACAACCAATCGGGCCTTGTACGTGTGCACATTCCCATCCATGTCGGTCTTCTTCTTGAAGATCCATTTGCACCTAACCGTCTTACGTCCGGGCACATTGTCAACCAAATTTCAAACTTGGTTGTCATACATGGACTGAATCTCGTTGTCCATTGCCTCTTTCCATTTTACAGACTCCGGGCCTGCCATGGCTTCCTTATAGCAATTAGGTTCATCTAGATTTATTAGTGTACTATCACTAATATACGTGTCCCCTTCGGTAGTGATATGAAAACCATACAACTGGGGTTGAACTCTAACTCTTTCGGAACGTCTAAGAGGTAAGGATTGGTCAATAGGTTCAGCTGGAGTTTCCTCCTCGAGTTGAATGCCAGTGGTAGAGGTTCCTTCATCACTCGACTCTTGAATCTCTTCAAGATCGATCTGCCTCCCACTGTCTCCTTGGCTTATGAGTTCTCTCTCTCGGAAAACCCCTCTCATCGCAACGAAGACAACATTTTCACTCAGTCTATAGAAGATATCCAAAGGATTTATACGGGTAGCCGATGAAAATACATCGCTCACTATGAGGTTCGAGCTTGTCATGAGTTTCTCGTCTTACGAAAACTTCACAACCCCAAACCTTGATATGTGCCAACGAGGGAGCTTTCCCTGTCCACATCTCGTGAGGTGTTTTGGCAACCTTTTTTGTAGGGACTTTGTTAAGGATGTGGGCGACAGTCTCTAAGGCATACCCCCAAAATGAGATAGGTAGTGAAGCACGACTCATCATAGAACGAACCATGTCAAACAGGGTTCAATTGTGCCTTTCTGCCACACCATTTAACTGCGGTGTCCTAGGTGGCGTCAATTGTGAAACTATTCCACATTCCTTGAGATAGTCGTGGAATTCAAGACTTAGGTACTCTCCTCCTCGATCGGAGAGAAGCATCTTGATTTTCCTGCCCAACTGATTCTCCACTTCATTCTTGAACTCTTTGAACTTTTCAAACGTTTCAGACTTGTGCTTGATTAAGTAAATATACCCATATTTACTATAATCATTGGTGAAAGTCACGTAGAAGCAGTTTCCATCCTTTGTGGTGGATCTAAAGGGCCCACATACATCGGTATGTATGAGATCCAATAAACCCTCACCCCTCTTACAAGTGCCATTGAAGGGTGACTTGGTTATCTTTCCAAGTAAACAAGATTCACATGTGTCATCTTCCCTAAGGTCGAATGACTCCAACACTCCATCCTTTTGGAGTTGGGCTATGCGTTTCTTGTTGACATGTCCAAGACGACAATGCCACAAAGATGCTTTATCCATACTATTGGAAGAATCTATACACAACACATCATTTCCTAGGTTATCTACAACCATAACAGTTTCATAAATTCCATTACAAGGCATTGCTTCAAATTATAAAACACCATTTAGATAAGCATAAATAGAACCATTCATATTATTAAACGAATATCTAAATCCTTGTCTAAACAAACCATGAAATGAAATGATGTTTCTTGCCATTTCTGGCTAGTAGCAACAATTATTTAAATCTAGACCTAATCCATTACTAAGCACTAAAGAATACATTCCAATTTTGGTGACAGGCGACGATCTTCTGTTTCCCATGACTAGATTTATTTTTCCTTGCTCCACATCTCTATTTCTTCTTAGTCCCTGCAAATCAGAACAAATGTGGTAACCACATCCTGTATCAAGAACCCAAGAAATAGTGTGAGATGAATTACTAGATTTAATTGTGTATATACCTGCAAAAGATGTCTTGATCTTTCCATCCTTGATGGCTTGCAGATATTCCGGGCAGATTCTCTTCTAATGCCCTATCTTGTGGCAATGATGGCACTCTGCCTCCTTCGGGTTAGGGTTGGGCTTAGCAGGATCAACTTTGGTCCCACTAGAAGAGGAACCATCTTGGGACTTTCCCTTGCGGTGGCTCTTTGACGGAGCCTTCCTCTTCTTGCCCCTTCCCTGCCCTATAGCCAAAACAGGAGCAGCGGTTGGTGCAGGACTTGGTGCAACAGACTTGTCTTTTAGGTTGCTCTCAGCAGTCCTTAGGAGTCCTTGGAGTTTGCTTAGGGTGACCTCTTCCTTGTTCATGTGGTAGGTCATCCTAAATTGGTTATAGCATGAAGGCAAGGAATTAAGAACAATGTCGATGGCCAAATCCTCCCCAAAGTTAACATTTAACTTGCGAAGACAATTAACATATCGTTGCATCTTTTGCAAGTGCACAGTCAACGATTCTCCATTTCCCATCTTAGCGGTGATCATGTTAGTGATGATCTCGTAGCGCTCTTGCCTCGCGCTTTGGTGGTACCTCTCTATCAAGTCTTGATGCATTTCATAGGGATACATGTCCTCATAGGACTTTTGGAATTCTTGGTTCATAGTGGCTATCATGATGCAATGGACTTTCATTGCATCATGTTCGTGTGTCTCAAAGACAGCCATCTCTTCGGGAGTAGCGATTTCCGGGTTGACCTTCTCGAGCTTTTCGTCGAGGACATACTCTTTGTCCTCGTAGCGTGCAATGGTGCGAATGTTTTTTAACTATTCGCTAAAGTTCGTACCATCGAAGGTCACTTTTTGGCAAAGACTCATTAACGTGAATGAGTTAGCAGCAACGTTGTTTGCGTTCGACATCTACAAATAGAAAGGACAAAGTTTGATTAGAATTTGGATCCCTAATTAAACACCCAAAATGAAAAATTAGGGCTAGGACCCAACACAATTATTTACATATTAGAAAAGGGATGCCGTAATCCAACATGCAAACAATTTTGAGGTAAGTGAATGACGATTCACTAATTCTTCACCTTGAAAACATAACCTTAAGTTTTATTGAGAATTCCTAGATTTTCTTTGAGATTCATTGAACCTTTCAATGGCATGTTTAAATCTCGATATTCCCCTCTAGTTTGTGACTGGGATACCGAGGATCACAAAGCGGGTGTGAATTACCATGCAAATCTACATGGTGCCTTCATTGTTACAATCATCTATTCGATGTGTCGGTAAAACACACACGCTCCATCGAACTATGATAAACAATGAATCACCCTTTGCCACCTTTTCTTAGAACCAATTAGTGTGCCGGTAAACCACACACGCTCCACTAACTTCTTAGCAAGGGTGCAAAGTGCAATTTCATGGGACTGCATCAATTCACTTTTCCTAAAGCAACTAAGATTGGGAATTTTAAAAAATAGTTTAGTTACTTTATAGGTTCATTATACTTATTAATGAGGAGAGAGAGTTTCCCTATCCTACCCGTTCGGCTAACGACCCTCCACCGGTCAAGCAAGCGGTGGGTGTGAGTGTACACCCATTAAGCGCCATTTTATAGGCAGCAACCTTATACTCACCTTATAGACCGGCTTCGTGAATGAGGCCTACTAACGGTAAGACTAGCATTTTAATTTTACTTATATATTTATTAAGCTTTTAATAATATAATAGTATAGGGTTGAATTTTAAACTTGTAAAACTCTAGGGGTTGAAATTTAAATTCTTCTAAATTAAATTATTAATCACAAAATTCAAATTTCAAAACTTTGGGATAAAATTGAACTTTTCAAAACAATAGGGATCAAATAACAAATAATTCAAATTAAACAATTAATTTCATAATTATCTATATTTGACCTAATTAAATTTTAGTCATTAGATAATTACCAAATAATCTTAAATAGTCCAATATTTATCATATAAATAATCAATATTTAATAGATTTGAAATTATCTATATTTATGTCAAGGATAATCATTAAATTAAGTTGAAATCCGGATTTTTACATAATAAAACGATTTAGATATCAATCCAAGACAAAAACAGCATCAAAATCCCGAATTATCCTCTATCTGACGCTCGGACTCGCCGAGTCAAGCTTTGGACTCGCCGAGTTGGGTCGACAGAGGGCAAGAAAAACGATTTTCAGCAAGCAAAACAGTTAAGCATCAAATTCAATTGAAACCAATCATGGCTCTGATACCACTGATGGGTTTTGGACATAAGAACTTTCCCTATGTGCACATACAACCCTATAGCTTGGATCTAGGTTTCACTAATTGTACATGCAACATATCCAATACTTTCATGGCTAGATCTAATGTAAACTAACAATCAAAATCATATGAAAACAGATTTCTAATTGGATAACTTAGCCTCAAAGCAATCCAAATCCTCTTCTAGATAAGGCCTTGGACGATTTCTAGGTGATCCACATTCCTAAAATCGTCCAACCCATATCAATAAGGGTTATGAGCTCAAAATACAACTTTCACACATTTGACAATTTATACCCCTTTATTCAATTAATCTCTTTAAGTCACCAAATTAATTCCTAATTAATTTATGACTTATATTAATCAAATAATATTATTATTCTTTTAACATATTATTCCTATAATACATTAATAATAATATCTCTTCTCTCTAAATCACCCTATCAAGTTGCTATGGTGAAGGCAACCCAAAAGGACCATGCACAACCGGGTCAAGTACTTACCAAATATAGTTACAGCCTTAGACACTAATCCAACAACTCTGTGCTGACAAAACCATCTGGTTGATTCATGTAAACATCCTTAGCCAACTTTCCATTAAGGAAAGCGGTTTTGACATCCATTTGCCATATTTCATAGTCATGAAATGCAGCTATGGATAACAATACCCTAATAGACTTAATCTTGGCTACTGGTGAAAAGGTCTCATCATAATCAACTCTTGGAGTTTGAGAAAAGCCCTTTGTAACCAGTCGTGCCTTATAAGTGTGTACATTACCATCCATGTCGGTCTTCTTCTTGAAGATCCATTTGCACCCAACTGTCTTACGACCTGGCACATTGTCAACCAAGTCCCAGACCTGATTGTCATACATGGATTGTATCTCGATATCCATCGCCTCTTTCCATTTAGCAGACTCGGGGCCTTCCATGGCTTCCGCATAGTTGTTAGGTTCATCCAGACTTACTAGTGTCTCATCACTGATAAGTGTCTCACCTTCTGCAGTAATATGGAAACCATAGTAATGCTCAGGTTCATTCCTAACCCTTGTGGAACGCCTCAGAGGTACAATTGGAGGTATAATTGGATCAACAGGAGGTTCCTCCTCAAGTTGACTGCTAGGGTTTGAGGTTCCTTCACCACTTGACTCTTGAAGTTCTTTAAGGTCAATTAGCCTCCCACTGTCTCCTTGGCTTATGAACTCTCTCTCTCGAAAGACAGCCCTCCTTGCTACAAAGACCACATTCTCACTAGGTCTGTAGAAGAGGTAACCAAAGGATTTTTTTGGGTAGCCGATGAAAATACACCTCTCACTTCGAGGTTCGAGCTTGTCATGAGTCTCGCGTCTCACGAAAGCCTCGCAACCCCAAACCTTGATGTGGGCTAGACTAGGAACTTTTCCAGTCCACATCTCGTGAGGTGTTTTCGCAACCTTCTTTTTAGGGACCAGATTAAGGATATGGGTGGCAGTCTCTAAGGCATACCCACAAAATGAGATTGGTAGCGTAGCTCGACTCATCATGGAACGAACCATGTCCAACAAGGTTCGATTACGCCTCTCAGCCACACCATTCAACTGTGGTGTCATGGGAGGTGTCAATTGTGAGACAATCCCACATTCCCTTAGATAGTCAAGGAACTCAATACTAAGTTACTCACCACCACGATCGGATCGAAGCATCTTAATATTCCTGCCCAATTGATTCTCTACTTCCTGTTTAAATTCCTTAAACCTCTCGAAAGTCTCTGACTTATGCTTGATTAAGTAGACATATCCATATCTACTGTAATCATCAGTAAAAGTCAAATAATAACGATTAGCATCCCTTGTGGCATGTTTGAATGGTCCACACACATCCGTGTGTACAAGATCCAACAAACCTTCACCCATCTCACAAGAACCCGTGAAGGGCGACTTTGTCATTTTTCCAAGTAAGCATGATTCGCAACTATCATCTGACTTTAGGTCAAATGACTCCAAGACTCCATCCTTTTGGAGTTGGCCTATGTGTTTCTTGCTTATATGTCCAAGACGACAATGCCATAATGATGCTTTATCTAAGTTATTATCATTAGTTGAATCAATACACAACACATTATTTCCTAAATTATCTACAACAGACACAGCTTCATACACACCATCACAAGGTAATGCTTTAAAATAAAACACATTATTAAAGAAAGCATTTATTCCACCAATTTCATTATCAAAGGAAAAGGTAAAACCTTGTTTATACAAAGCATGAAAGGAAATAACATTTCTTGCCATTTCTGGCGAATAACAACATTTATTCAAATCTAAAGTAAATCCACTACTAAGCAACAAAGTATAAACTCCAATCTTGGTGACAGGTGAAACTTTCCTATTCCCCATGATCAAGTTTATCTTTCCATGCTCCACATTCTCACTTCTTCTTAGTCCCTGCAATTCAGAACAAATATGAATACCGCAATCGGTATCAAGGACCCAAGAGTTAGAATAGAGTGAATTATTAGATGAGATAGTGTAAATACCTGCATGGTTGGGTTTAACTTTCCCATCCTTCAAATCTTGCTGGTACTTTGGACAGTTACGCTTCCAGTGCACCTTTTCGTGGCAATAGAAGCATTCAGCCTCTTTGGGATCAGAAGAAGGTGTAACGAAACCTTTCTTGGTTCCGCTAGAAGAGGAGCCATCAAGGGTCTTACCCTTGGTACCCTTCGAAGGGTTCTTTCTCTTCTTCCCTCTACCTTTCCTAATTGCCAGGACAGGTGCTGAGTTTGGAGTAGAAGTAGGAGTGGTCACAACCGACTTACCTTTAAGACCTGATTTTGCGGTCTTTAGGAGTCCCTGAAGTTTGATAAGTGTAACTTCCTCCTTATTCATGTGGTATGTCATACGGAATTGATCATAACACGAAGGTAAGGAGTGCAAAATAATATCTATTGCTAACTCCTCAGGGAAGTTCACATTCAACTTCGTCAATCGATCCACATACCTTTGCATTTTTCTGCATGTGGCTCGTGATGGGTTCACCATCTTTCATTCGGGTTGTGATCATAGAGGAGATGATTTCATATCGCTCTTGACGAGCACTCTGATGGTAGCGGTCCATCAAATCCTGGTGCATCTCAAAAGGATAGTAGTCCTCATAGGACTTTTGGAGCTCGGCTGTCATGGTGGCCATCATGATGCATGCCACTTTGGTAGTATCTCTTTCATGAACCTCATATTCATTTAGCTCCTCAAGAGTAGCAGTTGGCTCAGGCACCTTGAGCTCCTTGTCAAGAATATAGTCCTTGTTCTCGTAACGAGTGACCATCCTGATGTTTCTGATCCAGTCAGTAAAGTTGGATCCATCAAAGATGACTCTCCCACAAAGGTTCATGAGAGAGAAGGAGCCAGTAGGGTTTGAGCCAGGAGTCGAATTGTTGGAAGACATCTGAAAGGAAGAAAGTAAGTTTAGTTTAGATATAGGGATATTCCTTAATAAAACACCCAAATGTAATATTAAGGCTAGGATCCAATCACAATATATTATAACCTAGAAGAGGGATGTCGTAATCCAAGTTATAACATATGTGAAAGGTAGGTGAATGACGATTCACCAATTTCCACCATGAAAACAAAACATAAATTATTAGGTTTTATTTGGCTTTTTAGAAATTCCTAGATTCTTTGAGATTCATTGAACTTTTCAATGGCATGTTTCAATCTCGAGTGTGCCCTTCATATTTTGTGACTGGGATACCGAGGATCACAAAACAAGGTGTGAAGTAACCATGCAAATTACTTGGTACCCTTAATGTTTTTCACTTAATCGTTGTGTCGGTAAACCACACGCACTCCTTCCGGCCTCATGAAAAACCTTAAGTCACCCTTTGCCTTCCTTGTAAAGTCCAAGTTAGTGTGCCGGTAAACCACACACGCTCCACCAACGACTTAAACAAGATGCAAAGTGTAATTTCATGGATTAGCACCTTATTCACATTTTTCCTAAAGTAACTAAGATTGGGAATTTATAAAATATTTAGTTACTTTATAATAATCATTATACTTTTAATGAGAATTTTTAAGTCATTGTCCTACCCGTTCGGCTAACGACCCTCCACCAGTCAAGCAAGCGGTGGGTGAGAGTGGACACCCATTAAGTTGCCATTTTATAGGCAACAACCTTATACCCACCTTATAGACTGGCTTCGTGAATGAGGCGTACTAGCGGTAAGATGACTTTGATCTTATATATATATATATATATATATATATATATATATATATATATATATATATATATATATATATATTATTAACTTATAATATTATAAGTATAAGGGTTGAATTTTAACTTTTAAAATTCTAAGGGTTAGAACTAAAGTTTTTAATCAAGACTTTACTTGTTCCAAAACTTGAGGGAAAGTTTTGTAAACTTTCAAAACTTTTTATTTCTTGTAACTTATGAGTTAATAGAGTATTAAAAATGAAGACTCTTCATTTTTATAACTCATGTGTTATTTTAATGGTTTTTAACAAAGTGACTTTTGGATTTCCATAACTTAAGGACACTTAATTAAATCTAAATTAATTTATGATCAAACTAATTAAATAATATTATTAATATATTAGAACTTATAATATATTAATAAGCACAGGTGTTATTTCTCTCATTTAGCCTATCCAATTGCATGGTGTCATGCAATCCAAATGGACCATGTCGGGTCGGGTCAAGTACTTACCAGAAATAGTTATGGACTTAGACACCTTATCCAACATACTTATCATGGTACTCGAACCATGACATTACTTCTCAATTCGCTACTTATCATGGTACTCGAACCATGACATCACTTCTCAATCCGCTACTCAAAATCCTCCGGATTAGCCTTCCGGATCGTCGCGGTCATCTCGTCATGAATCATACGGCGAATCTCATCATCGCTAGCACCGTTGCTCTCCGGCGTGTGTGGTGTACCAACCATGATGTATCTGAAGCACAACATGAAGATACCAGAGACTCGATTGAGTATACTCGCACTCGATCGCCCACCCCACTTGTTCCTTGGTACCCGAAGGATTCTTACTTGGACTGCTCACTAATCCGGTTTCTACAGTAGTACGGGCCCTATACTACCGTCCATACCACATCAGTATTCACCCCAAGTCCTCCTCCTTGGATCCCAGATCGCAAGTACTCTACATCTCGCTGGCATAGGCTACCCTTCGGTAGACCTCTCATAAGCTCCTTACTGCTACCTACTCGCTCTCAAGCATCTCATGGCAGCAGAAACCTTCCTAGGCTAAGGCATCATAGATCAGGCCACTCTAGTCCTAATATGAATACCTAGCCTACTCTAGCATGTATATCATATCATAACATATCTCATAACACATAATGTAAGGGTATTTTGGGAAATCACCGTTCGGGTGCTGGTTGATTGTACACACTGCTTCTTTCTGCCTTTCTCAAAATCCTTTACTCTTTTAGAAAAATTGTTTATTTTATGAAAACTTTCTCAATTCCTCAGTTT
Organism: Lactuca saligna; assembly: GCF_052625555.1. Classification (NCBI taxonomy): domain Eukaryota; kingdom Viridiplantae; phylum Streptophyta; class Magnoliopsida; order Asterales; family Asteraceae; genus Lactuca; species Lactuca saligna. The sequence goes on along the minus strand of NC_136424.1, from coordinate 46,891,795 downwards.
GAGTTCAGATCCATCCAAAGATGCACCCGAATCCTTCAAACCAAGGCTCTGATACCAACTTGTAACGACGTAAATTTTCAAAACAATTTTTCATTTTAAAACATACTTTCATTCACACAGTAATCATAAAAACATAATGTGTCCACTGTAACATAACAAAACATGTCCCAAGATCTCAATATCATAAACCCCATTAGTGTGTACGAATCATGCTGGCGCCTTCCCGTGATCCTCGTTAGTACCTGAAACACATCACACAACAACTGTAAGCATAAATGCTTAGTGAGTTCCCCAAATACCACATACCACACATACGCCACTCGAGGCTATCGCACGACCCTCCGGTCGATGTGTCTCAGCGGGACCCTCCAGTCCCGTAGCTCGTTGGACCCTCTGGCCCGGTCATAGCTCGTTGGACCCTTCGGTCCGGTCTGTATCGTTGGACCCTTCGGTCCGGTCTCTATTGTTGGACCCTTCGGTCCGGTCTGTATCGTTGGACCCTCCGGTCCGGTCTATACAACACATAGCATACATATATCACAATGCACATAATCCCATACATACACATAGCACACAAGACCCTCCGGTCTACACATAGATACCACTCTAGGTAATGTATAGTGAGAAGACCCACCTCGTATGATGTCTAGTAAATCACGTGCTCAATAATCCTGAATCTCGAAACAATGACCTAGCCCCTCCTAATCACATAAAGTAATTATTTCAAATCATTAATGGCTCTCAAGGCTAGACTAGATCCCTTCCTACAATCCCACAGAAGGGTAAAAGACCATTTTACCCCTCCTTGACCCAAGAGTCCAAATGTTGACCAAAACCCTAAAAGTCAATGAAAGTCAACGGTCAAACTTTGACCCAACTCGTCGAGTGCACAAGGGCGACTCGGCGAGTTCATGTGGGTCCTCTGAATCCCTTCAATCTCTCTTAGCTCGTCGAGTCATTCTTCCACTCAACGAGTTACACCTGACACGAATCGCGGGGCAACCCCGACTTGACTCGTCGAGTCCGCTCATGGACTCGGCAAGTTCATTCCATGCTCACACTCAAATAACCTTCTGAGGTCAAATCTGTTCCTCTAATCCATAGATCTAACCTTCCCAAGCTCAATAAACACGTAAAGGTTCGAACTTGATACTCATGCAACGTCCAAATGACTCTAATTGATGATTTAGCCCCAAATACAACATCCTAGGTCCATTTCTTCCATAACTCCTCATAAAGAAAGATGGAATAAGTTCTCTGGACCACTATGGATCCAGATCTGATATCTAAACATGATGAGGGACCATATTCTCAACAAATCAACCCAATAAAGGGTATAGAAAACCCTAGATCCATGGATTCTTTAACAAAACAGAAAAAGGATCGATATGCTACCTCAAGGATGATGTCCTCTGCCTGCAATCCACAAATAAGCAACCTCCTTGGCCTCCTCTAAGCTGGAATCAACTTCTTCTTGCAAAACCAACCCACAAAGGTCCAATAATGGCTTCTTCTCTCTCACAAACGCTCAAGCACTATTAGGGTTTCTCTCAAGGGTCTGGTAGCCGCAAATGGTGGCTATAAGGGTCCTTAAATAGGTCCCAAACCCGGGAAATTAGGGTTTCATTAAACAGCATGGACTCGCCGAGTCCGTCACTAAATTAGTCCAACAATGCGCGATCCAACTCGGCGCGTCTGAGCACCTACTCGCCGAGTTCCTCTCTAAAACTCAATATAAATACTTAAAGTGAGATACCTGGGAGTCTGAGCGCCCAATGTGTCTCGACTTGCCAATGTATATATGACTTTGTGCTCTAGTAAGAGCAGCCATACTATCACAATGTATGCCAATGGCAGTAACAGGTTAAGGCCACAGAGGAATACCTTCTAGGAAGATTTTAAGCCATTCAGCTTCTTCTGCAGCTTTGTCTAAAGCAACAAACTCATCTTCCATTGTAGAATGAGTATTCATAGTTTGCTTAGATGATTTCCAAGAGATAGCGGCTCCACCAAGAGTGAACACATATCCACTTGTGGATTTTACCTCTGAAGTATTGGAAATCCAATTTGCATCACAATACCCTTCAAGAAAAAGAGGATATCTAGTGTAATGCAATCCATAATTCATTGTATTCTTTAAATATCTAAGCACTCTCACTAATGCATACCAATGATCTTTCCCAGGATTGTGGGAGTAGCAGCTCAATCTACTTACACTATATGCTAAGTCCGGTCTTGTACAATTCATAATATACATTAAGCTACAAAGAACTTGAGTATATTTTAACTGAGCTACACTATCACCATTATTCTTCTTAAGATGAGTTGAAGGATCTAAGGGGGTGACTACCGGCTAGTCATCATAGTGTCCAAACTTCTTGAGTACACTCTCAATATAATGGGACCGAGTAAGAGTATAACCATCTGGTCTTCTTTGAACTCTTACACCAAGGATCACATCTACTACTCCCAAGTCCTTCATGGAAAAGGAGGAGTGTAGCATTTTCTTGGTTTGATTGATCACATCCAAATTAGTACCCATTATAAGCATATCATCTACATACAAGCATATGATGACACAAGCATTCTTGTATTGTTTGACACAAACACATTTATCACATTCATTAATTCTAAATCCATTAGAGAGTAAAGTGTTGTCAAACTTCTCATGTCATTGCTTTGGAGCCTGTTTCAGTCCATAAAGTGATCTAACTAACTTACAGACTTTGTTTTCTTGACCTTTAACCACAAACCCTTCAGACTGATTCATATATATCTCTTCATCTAGTTCACCATACAAGAAAGCAATTTTCACATCCATTTGGTGTATTTCCAAATTGTGAATGGCTGCAATTGCTACTAATGTGCAAATTGATGTAATTCTTGTAACAGGTGAATAAGTGTCAAAGAAGTCTTGACCCTCCTTTTGACGATACCCTTTAGCTACTAGACGAGCTTTGTACTTCTCAATGGTACCATCAGGTCTAAACTTCTTCTTGAATATCCATTTGTGTCCAATTGGTTTTTGCCCAGGTGGCAAATCTACCAATTTCCAAGTGTTATTCTGCACAATGGAGTCAATCTCACTTTTGATTGCTTCTTTCCAAAAGGGAGCTTCAGAAGAATCCATAACATCCTTATAATTTTGTGGTTCTTTATTCACTACATAGGTCATGTAATCAGGTCCAAAATCTTTGGCTATTTTGCCCCGTTTGCTTCTTCTAGGTTCTAAGTTCTCTTCTTGAACCTTTGAAGAATTCTCTTCATTTGATTGTAAACTTTTGTCTGGAATGGTATCATTCAGTCCATCATCTAGAGGTCTTTTCCTAGAGCAGGTAACCTTTTTCCCTTTATCCTTAAAAGGAAAAATATTTTCAAAGAATTCAGCCTCTGCTGATTCCATGATGGTTTGGTTATGGATATCATCAACATGTGATTTATACACAAGAAACCTATAGGTTGCACTATTCATGGCAGGGCCAAGATAGATGCAATCTATGGTTTTTGGTCCAAGTTTAGTCCTCTTTGGAAGAGGTACTTGTACCTTAGCCAGGCAACCCCACACTTTCATCCTTTTGTAAGAGGGTAATCTCCCTTTCCACATATGATAGGGTGATTTGTCACTCTTTTTATGAGGAATTCTATTAAGTATTGAATTTGATGCAACACATGCTTCTCCCCACAAATTATGGGGTGCTCCAGAAGTTATTAACATTGAGTTTATCATGTTTTTCAATGTTCTATTCTTCCTTTCAGTAACTCCATTTTGTTGTGGAGTATATGGAGCAGTTGTTTGGTGTATAACACCATTTAAAAAACAAAATTCAGAAAAGTCTTTGGATTCATATTCTCCTCCTCGATCCAGTGTTGTAAAACTCGCCTAGTTGGCCGATTACTCCTCCGGGTACTCGCTACTCCCCCTCCCCCTTATCGAGGCAAGTTACAAAATCTCGAGTACTCCTCGATCGACCCCTAATTGAATTGAGCAGTGTTGTAAAACTCGGTCAACTCGGTGATTAATATGTATAATATACTTAATTATTTATTATTTAACACACATAAATGTGATTATTACTACATATATACCTTAAATTTTCAGTAATTATTCACGAACTGAGACCATTATGTGTTTTTCAGTTTTTGTGTATTCACATGCATCTAATTTTGTGGTATATTTCAATCAACTCATGATTTTATCTTGTGATTTTGACATATATAATTTCCATAAAAATATTTCCACATGAATTACCAAATCCGAGTACTCCCCGAGTACTCCTGAGTACTCACTACTCAGTAGTCGGCCGAGCAGGTACCGAGTAGCGAGTTCTACAACCTTGCCTCGATCAGACCTTAGAATTTTGATCTTTTTGTCAAGTTGATTTTCAACTTCAGCCTTGTAGTTCTTAAAAGAATTCAAGGCTTCATCCTTGGTATTTAACAAATAAATATAACAATACTTGCTGCAATCATCAATAAAAGAAATATAATAATTTTTTCCTCCTCTAGTAGGTGTTGCTCTGAAAACACATAAATTAGAGTGGATTAAGCCAAGTATTTCATTAACTTTTAACATATTATACTTAATTTATTAGTTTTAATATATTGTTGGATGTAAACCATTATCATTTTAAAGGTACAACTTTTGAATAATTTGTATAAAATACTTAAATTATTAATTTAAATATAACATTACAGGGTCAACTTAAATATAAATTTTAGTTCAACTTAAATAGCCTAAAGAATATTATGTAAAAAGTTACAAGTGATAAATTATATTGTCTTTCTAATAATAATCATAAGTTGGTTAATAAGGTTAAATAAATATCAAACCTAAAGTGTAATCATAAATAAACTAAATTTCAATATTAAAATAATATCTTTACTTCTACTTATAAAGTTATGTCTTTAACTTTTAACATATTATACTTAATTTATTAGATTCAATATGTTGTTCTATGTAAACCATTATCAGTTTAAAGTTACAATTTTTGAACAGTTTGGACAAAATACTTAAATTGTTAATTTAAATATAACATTACAGTGTTAACTTAAATATAAATGTCAGTTCCACTTAAAAAACCCAAAGAATATTTTTGAATAGTTAAAAGTGATAAATTGTAGCGCTAAATGCAAAAACTAAATTGTAATCTCAATTTAACTAAAATATTTCCTAAATATATTTTATAATCGTTAAACATTTTCAAATAAGTAGCTTAAAATAACTTACAATAACAATAGCTAAAAATAACCCTACATAAATGATTATATTGTTACCTTTAAAATCAAAAAACAATGTTTGATGTTTTAAATAATTATAGTGATAGAAATTAAAACGTTAAACAAATAAATTTTAAAAAATTAATTAACAATAACAACAACTATAAATAATATTAAACTATATATTATATTTAAATTTAGTTATAAGTAACTCGCGGGTATATAAGTCATTCAAAAGATTGAGATTATGCAGTTATAATAAATGTATATATATTATTATATAATTCAAAATAGTAAATATATTATATCAATTTAGCATACAAATTATTTTTATCAAATTTAACAACAACATTATTGTTATGTTTAAAAAAAACATATATTTATAATATTTAATAGAAATTGGTTAATAATGTTAAATTAATGTAAAAATTAAATTCTAACAATAAATAACTAGGATGAAACATAGGATTCGGTGGATGATTCGGCATCCTTTATTAATTGCGTATATAACGTTAACTAAACTACAATATTAAAATATCATTCATATTTTACTTCTATTTATAAAATTATGACTTTAACTTTTAAACATATTATAGTTAGCTTATTATTTTATATATGTTGTCGTATGTAAGCAATTATCATTTTAAAGTCACAACTTTTGTATAGTTTATGATTTCATGCAAAATAGTTAAATTATTATTTTCAATATAATGTTAAACGTTTAACTTAAATCAAAATTTCAGTTAAACTTGAAAAAAATCGAGATACTATTTTATAAAAAGTTAAAAGTTATAAATTATAGTGTTAAACCTAAATTGTAATCCTAAATTAACAAAAAAAAACATGAAACTATTTTTTATAGTCATTAAGAAATTTCAAATAAATAGCTTAAAAACAACTTACAATAAGAATAGCTAAAGTAATATTATATAAAAAATTATAATGATATATTTATAAACAAAAACATTGTTTATTGTTTTAAATAATTACAATGAAAGAAACTAAAAATATTCATCAAATGAATTTTAAAAAGGTTAAGATTTTGAAACCCATTTAAAATAATTAAGAGTTTCCATATATGTTATTTTAAATAACTTACAACAATAATAGTTAAAAGTAAAATTATATATAAAATATATATTGTTATCTTTGCAAAAACAATGTTTGATATTTTAAATAATTATAATGATAGATATTAAAATCTTAAACAAATAAACATTTTAAAATTAATTAATCATAACAGTAACTATAAATATCATTAGACCATACATTATATTTAATTTTATTCATGAGTAACCCACAAGTAGAGGTCATTGAGACAATTGTGATTATAGAATTTTAAATGATGTTTACATTAGCATATAAATCAAAACAAACAATGTTTATACCAAGTTATTATAAGATTTATTATATAAGAGCTAACAACAACGCTATTGATAATTTCTCCATACACAACAATTTGTGCTTTAAAATGTTGTATTGTACAACTCTATTAAACACAAATTGTTGTGTACGGATAAAAATCGTTGTGTACGAATCACTTCCCATTAGAAAAACATATATTTGTAAAGATTTCAAATACATTGTTGTATTCTGCGCAATGCGTGGGTATTCGCCTAGTATACTTATAACGGAAGCATTTTTCCTTTCGCCACATTCATTTGAAACTCTCATGCATTTTTCCTTTCACCACATTCATTTGAAACTCTCATAACTTTTCAATTTCTTTCTAATAATAATTATAAGTTGTTTAATAATATCAAATAAATATCAAACCAAAATTGTAATCATATATAAACTAAATTTCAATATTAAAATAATATCTTTACTTCTACTTATAAAGTTATGTTTGTTAACTTTTAACATATTATATACTTAATTTATTAGTTTTAATATTTTGTTAGATGTAACCATTATCATTTTAAAGATACAATTTTGGAACAATTTGTATAAAATACTTCAATTATTAATTTAAGTATAACATTATATGCCCCCCTTAAATATAAATTTTAGTTTAACTTAAACAAACCCAAATAATATTTTGTAAATAGTTAAAAGTGATAAATTGTAGTGTCTTTCTAATAATGATTATAAGTTGGTTAATAAGGTTAAATAAATATAATACCTGAAATGTAATCATAAATAAACTAAATTTCAATTTTAAAATAATATCTTTAATTCTACTAATAAAGTAATTTTTTTACTTTTAACATATTATATTTAATTTATTAGATTTAAAATGTTGTTGTATGTAAACCATTATCAGTTTAAAGCTACAACTTTTGAACAGTTTGGACAAAATACTTAAATTGTTAATTTAAATATAACATTACAGTGTCAACTTGAATATAAATTTCAGTTCCACCTAAAAAAGCAAAGAATATTTATTAAATAGATAAAAGTGATAAATTGTAGTGATAATTATAAAAACTAAATTGTAATCTCAGTTTAACTAAAATATTTTCTAAAGATATTTTTATAATCGTTAAAAGTTTTCAAATAAGTAGCTTAAAATAACTTACAATAATAATAATAGTTTAAAATAATTCTATATAAATGATTATATTGTAACCTTTAAAATCAAAAAATAATGTTTGATGTTTTAAATAATTATAATGACAGAAACTAAAAATTAAGCAAATAAATTTTAAAAAATCAATTAACAATAACAAAAACTATAAATAACATTAAACCATATATTATATTTAATTTTTATTCATGTGTAACTCCCTGATAGAAGTCATTCTAATAATTGAGATTATGCAGTTATAATAGATGTACCTATTATCATATAATTCAAAATAACTAATAGATTATATCAATTCAATATACGAATTATTATATCAAATTTATCAACAAAGTTATTGTTATATTTTAAAAAAAAAACATGTATTTGTAAATACTTCAACTATAAAGATGTTTCCGCGCAACGCGCGAGCATTCGCCTAATTTTTTACATAACATGCGAGAACGGTATGTTGTCTACTCCTCATTTCGAGTTTGCTTTTGCTTGTTTTGTTTTTTGTAGAAAGGTCCACATTCGCAGGTAAGATTTTCGTGATGTTTTTGTTAATTGTGCGTGTGAAATTGCCGATTGTTTCATGTAGAAGGAATTGATAGCTGTTTTGGGTTTTATTATTTCAAATTTGGACATGGTTTCTTTCGTCTCTCGCATACACACGAACGGATATCATCAGGTATGCTTTTGCATTATGGCTTGCTTTTTAAACTCAAAACTTCATATTAATGGTTGTTTTGGGTCTTCATGTAATGATTTGTTTTGAAGAACAAGATACCTTATATTTTCAAGAAATTGTTGGTTCTACTATTTAAGTTTACGCATACGTGGACAGCGCTTCGCGACACGTCGGTGCTGATATGGCAACTAAAGTTTCACCTTAATGAAAAATAGGCTGCAGAAATCAGAAAAGTGGCTGCAACAAGATTTGAACTCGCCGCCTCCGATTCCAAAGCGAAGAAGCTTACCACTAAGCTGGATGTTCTTTTCTGTTTTTATTTCTCAAACAATATATAATACTGTATATTCTTAATAGCGATTATTATTATTATTATTATTATTATTATTATTATTATTATTAAAGATGTGAAAAAAGAAACAGTGGAGTTGGCAAAATTGGTCCCTTTATTTATTGAAATGGCATTTTGGTCCTTGCAATTTTGGTCCTTTGTGTAGGGTTGGCCTCCTCATCAGTTTCTGACCTTTTTTTTTTTTTTTTTTTTTTTTTTCTTGCATCTCTTTGCTCACTCACCTCAATAAATTGATCGGTGGAGGCCACGTGTGTTCATGGTTTATTTGACTCGACCTTGGTTACACCGTTCACCGCCTCAAATACCTATATACCTTTAATCCTCTGCATTTATTTTCTGCAATTCCGATCTCCACCTCCTTTCTCACCGGTTGTTATCTTCAGTCATAAATCCTTTGATTCAAAGTTGGAGAAAGGGGTACACAATCGATCGTCTCCATCGTGCAGGTCCGTCAATTTTCCTACTATTGCCAATTGCGACGCCCCTCAAAATCATCGTCATCGTGGATTCCAACCACCACCGTCTGGGTTATTACCCCCGCCTAAACCGGCGACTCTTTATTTTTTTCTAATCCATTGGTTTTTTTGATTGTTTCAGGGAGGATTTCCAGATACAGAGAAAAGCATCCGAACAACAATTTCGTTCCTATTCCCAACAAGCCCTTTGTCTTCATCGGACCTGCAATACGCAACCGCTTCTTTTTCCCTGCTCTTTCTCTGACACTGAGCATCACCAAGTTAGATTTTTATCAAACCCTCTTATTATTAGTATTGTCGATTGGTGTCTAGGGTTTGTAACATGTTCGATTTTAGGCGGCTTTGATGTGTATCGTGCTCATTTTTCCTCAATTTCCCTAGGTGTTATTTTTTTTTATTTATGATTTATTTGATTGATTTTTCATTTTTTTTTCATGCATCGTCTGTATAGTCTGACTATCTACATGTGTTGATTTTTTTCTTTGCTCCCTGCTTTTGTGGTTGTTCAGAAGCTAACCGAAGAATTTTCGATTCTGACATTCCATATAACATCATCTTTACCTTTCATAAATTCATTTTGACGTATTTAGTCTTTCCCACCTAAGTAACTTCATTTCAGTTTGCAACCTTATGCCTCATATTGGAAAACGAAGTTTGTTATTCAAATAAGGGAGAATCAGGATATTGCATTGAAGAGTGTCAAGACACCACCATGTACAAGTTGTTTCAAACTTCATTTTTCTAATTGGATTATCTGAAACTGCTTGATAAAACTACTTGATTTGTATTTCAGGAATGAGCTATAGAGAAAAGTGAGAAAGAAGGAGAAATAGAGGAAGAGAAAGGCAAAATGAAAAAGAAAGAGATGAAAGTATGAGGATAAGGAGCAGCAGACGTCAGAACTGGTTAGCGAATACATGAAAGATTTTGTTATCAGTCATTTTAGTTTGAATTTTCTTTTGGATGTCGAAAATTGAGAATTTTTCTTAACATTTGTTTGAATTTGAATGAGAAGTGTTTATGTGTCAGAACTGCAATTATGTGTCAGAACCACGTATTGATTAAATTGTTTTAAAACTTCAATTTGATTAATAGACCTATCCAGTATCCAGTAAAAGGGTAAAATTGTTATTTACTTATTTAGACAATTGAAATTAGACCTGATTCTATAAAATCTTGAATAATTACGCCACATTTTTAAGTTGTTTCTTCATTCTACTTGATGAGATGTCAACTGATTCAGTTGTGTCTCAGGTATAATGCATTTTAATTTATGATATATTTTTGTCACTTTTTTTTTGCTACAGGGATAAATATGCAATTGTTGATTGTTGAACATTGAGGCTTCTTCTAATTCATGCTTCTGATTGGGTTTCATCTTACCACCTGCTTATGAGATTGAATTTTCAAGTGGAGTATTAATATGCACTAATACTATTTGTTCATGTATCTGGTCTCATCTGAACATTAGTTTTTATTCTCCTGAGTTAGAGGAGAGGAACTCATGGATACTTGGTTGTTATTTTAGCACTTAAAACACCTAAATATATGAGGAGAGGATATTCCTTTGGGGAGGAAGAGGTTAGTCTTCTGACTTTTCTTAATGATGTGCCCAAGAAGGACAAAAAGGTAAAAAAAAAAAAAAAACGGATTGCTTAAAAGGTTAAAACTTTGGGTGTCTCCTTGCTTTATTATACGACTAGACGAATTCCCGCGCATTGCGCAGCGAAGATTAAAAATATATTGTTAAAATATTGAAAAATATATGTTTAAAATGGTTATGTTATTGACATTAACTTTGAGATAATATTTTTACACTAATTTATATATATATATATATATATATATATATATATATATAAAATCTCAATTATTTTAAACAATAATATTCATTGACATCAACCCATATTCCTCGTTAATAGAATCAAATATAATTATCTATTTAGTATTATTTTTAACAATTATTATTATTGATTAATTATATTTTTACTTATATGATCATTTTTTAATTTCAATAATGATGTTCATTTAAAATACAATTTATTTATGGCTAAATGTAATTTATAACTTGATGTTATTATCATTTAAAATTATTATTCGTTAATTTTATACAATTTATTATTAATAATAAGTTAAAGAAGACTTTTAAGAAACACTTAATATTATTATTAAAATGTGAAACATACACTAAATAATAAAGTGATAAGATAGACAATTTGCATTTCAAAAGAGACTTGCATGGATAATATGACATTCATGGGATTTGATTTTATTATTTATAATTATTGCTTACTAGTTTTAAAACCACTTATTATTATTATTATTAATAATTGAAAGAAACTTTTAAAAAACATTTATTATTGTAATTAAAATGTTAAACATATATTAAAATATAAAGTGATAAGATTGACAATTTGCATTTTAAAAAAGGCTTACATGGATAAAATGGATAATATAAAATATCCATGATTTTTAATTAATTATTGTTTTGAAGCAACATGAACATAAAAACATGTATACAGTAGTTAATTAAATATTAAATATCACCTTCTATAACATATGGTCGATAACATGAATCTAATCTACCACTTGGGTTGTGGTGACTTGGTAAGGCATGTGGAAGATATGGTGGATAACCTATTGACCCATGTTCAAATCCTGGCACCACTCAGCCCTTGTGGCCATGGAGGTTCGCCTGCAGTGACTCCAGGGCATGAGGCAAAGCCTCATGTTTGCAGTGGGGGATTAGTCGGTGCGCGAAAGCTGACCTGGAAACCCTCGTTAGGGAAGTTCTCTTTCCAAAAAAAACATGAATCTAATCTAATTTACATTAAAATTTCAACCACAACATACAATGATATTTTTAGAAGAATACTTAAATCAAGAAAATACAAAAAAAAAAAAATAGTATATAACAAACTTACAAATTAAAAACTCCAACATAATAACATGGCTCGAAAAATTGTTCAAAACCCTCAAACCAACACAAAAAACTTTAAACTTGTTTTCTTTGTGAATTTTATATGTGATTTGTATTTGTGTGCCTACTAAAAAAGATTGACCTTTTTATAGTAGAATATCAATTAATTTTTATTAAATATATTATATAAGTTATAAAACCTTTGAATTGTTAATCATTATTAAAAGACTTTTGAGTGGTATTCATTAAAATAGGAGGTTTCAAATGTATGAGGTGTTTGTAAATTTTTATGGGGGTTTCAAATGTATGAGGTTCAAAGAAAAATGTTAGCTTTATAAATATGTATGATTTTATGATTCTCATATAAGTTTCTCATATTATGCCAATTAACCCTTTTAATTCATAAAGGGACGAAATACTCATTAAAAACAATTTTTGGTTTCATTTGCCCATTATCGCATGCTTTACTCATAATTTGAAATTATGAAGAATCATATTTGTATTTTTCTCCAAGTACAGCAATCTATATATATATATATATATATATATATATATATATATATATATATATATATATATATATTTTGCTGTACTTGGAGAAAAATACATAACTTTGAGGCTCACAACTTGAGTTTTAAATAGAAAAATGTTGGTTTGTTATATATATATATATATATATATATATATATATATATATATATATATATATATATATATATATATATATATATATATATATATATATATATATATATATATATAGATTGCTGTACTTCGAGAAAAATACATAACTTTGAGGCTCACAACTTGAGTTTTAAATAGAAAAATGTTGGTTTGTTGTTATTAGTGGCCATTGATGTTCTATACACCAAGGCTGAAAATGCAAATGTCTACCTAATGATTGCAGCCTATTTGTTTTTGTTGGTGCCTTGGATCGTGCGAGATGTCCGAAACTCCGAATGGAGAAGCATCTCAAAGCAAATCCCTTCAAAGAGTGGCATTTTACTTTTTTTTTTTTTTTTGCAAGTGTTGTATTTTATAAAAATCTTTACTAATTACCTAATTCCATTTACAATTTATATTCATAAAACTTAGTTATTCATATTTGTAATACGAACATAAAATAACCATAAATGACCAATTCGGCCGGCGCGGTTGGGTCATTTTAAAGTTGCTTCATTGTTGTCTTTTTTGGTCCCTTTATTTCTGTTTATTTGTGGCATTGTAGGTCCCTACGTTTTTGTTTACTTGTCACTTTATTAGTTGGTATTATTATTATATATATATTAAGATTGTGAAAAAATTTAACGTGTTTTTTTGGTTTTTGGCAGAAATGGTCCCTCAACTATATTTGAGTCATTTTAAAGTTACTTTCTTTTTGTCTTTTTTGGTTTTTGGTAGAAATGACCTCTCAACTATATTTGAGTCATTTGCTTCCTTTTTATCTTTTTTGGTTTTTGGCAGAAATGGTCCTTATGTTTTCGTTTAATTGTCACTTTATTAGTTGGTATTATTATTATTATTATTATTGTTAGACAAAATTACACGATTGGTCCCTGTGGTTTACCAGATTTAACACATTGAGGACAACGATGGAAACTTCTATGCACTTGGTTTATGTGGTTTCATTTTGTTACAAAAGTGATCTGAAATTATTCTTTTACTCCTAATCCGATTTTTTTCATTAATTTATATTTCTTTTTTTGGTTTTAAATTAATGTTTTATTTATTAGAAAATACTCACCCAATACCATAAAGCCACCCACCATCTGCCATTACCACCACCACCAAAATTATATAAATGGTCCATATGCTGCCATACATGACAATAAAGTTCAATTTGTGAGACCATTTCTTTATTTTCTTCATTTATTGCAAGAAATAATGATTTAGATTTCTTTACTTATGTAATTAGATAACATTGTTTATCTTCCTTTACTAGATTATCTCAATGCAATTCAACATGCTACTTTACTTTACAAAGCAACACCTTCCGACCCCGGCAACGTCGGGGAATCCTTTCTAGTTATTATTAAAGCTATGTATTTATACATATTTAAAAATGTATACAAATATTTATAAAAGTGTATTTATAAATAATTTTTCCAAAGAGAGTTTTATACGTGTTTACACATATTTAATAACGTGTATATATATATATATATATATATATATATATATATATATATATATATAGAGAGAGAGAGAGAGAGAGAGGTATAAAATTGCTTTTATACTTAATGTTACAAATAAATATGATAAATATGTTTAAACAATTTTAAATATATGTAAATACATTTTTATATGCTTAAAAAGGTTTTAAAACGTATTTATATGTGCATATAATCTTAAATATGTATAAAAACGTATAATAATAATAATAATAATAATAATAATAATAATAATAATAATAATAATTATTATTATTATTATTATTATTATTATTATTATTATTATTATTATTATTGATTCAGCATTACACGTCATATATTATTTATCCGACAATTAAACACAACAGATTCTATAGCGTAGTGGTAAATTCATTGTTTTTGTGTAGGGAAGGTTGTGTGTTCGAATCCGTGTTCCAACATTTGCCCCTCTTTCCTTTGATTCTCCCTAATAAATGAAAATAATTTTACCACACGTCACTTCCTCATTAACTTGGACACATGTCATTTTTTGGTATTTTTGAATAAATGTTTTTTCTGTTTGTCATTTTGTTATTTTTTTATTTTTTCTTAATTAACACATCATATTTATACTTCAATTAATAATTGATTTAATTGAAAATAACCAATAAATTACAATACTACAACTTATATAATATTTAATATTTTTCCTATTAAATTCAAATTTTAAATTTTATATTTCAATTCTAAATAAATTTTTGTTTAAACCTTCATATTTAGTTTTTGTTTTATCCAACCTGTATATCATACAGGTCTTACAAATAGTTTTTAAATAAATGAAACTATGATGCTCATGTCATCGCCCATGTAGCGCCACCTCAGGCAAAATTCGTCCAGTCAGCGGGTTCATGTGGCCACCACTTGTAAATGCAACCGGCTAAACCTGATACAAGGCAAAATTGAACAAATTAAACAAAACATGAGGCATTATTGAACATAAAACTCATCAAAGGGTAAATACGAACATTTCCTGATAACCTGAGGGTTTTATGTCATTAGCCCTGAAATAAGATAGTGTTTTTTTTTAGCTTTCCTTCATATTTAAGGTGAAGAGTGGCATTCAAATGGGTTTCTGATTAAGATGTATGATAAATGTAATTGTATAATACTTTTATTGATCTGTTTTGCCTTTTAATGTATGTATGAGTGATATTTTCATGTGTAGATGTAGTTGCTGATTCTATGCTCCACAACCATGGTAAAGATGCCCTGCAGATATAAGTATGATGTTTATTACTCAAATATTGGTTCCCTTGTTTAGTTCGTGAACACAATTTTTTTTGGTTTGATTGTTATTCAAAGGAGCATTCAGTTGAGTATTTTTATTGACATTATTCATCATCTGCTTCATATTTATATAGATTGAACTTCTTGAATAACTCTAATTTGAGGGTGAGGAACAATATTAGAAGCAATGTTGTAGATGATTTGGTGGCATCTCCATGTGGATTTGAAAACGATGTTGGTTATTAGTAGACCTGTACATTTGCGGTCCCAGACCGGTTGAAACGACCCAAAATACGACCCAAAAATTTTTGTTTTAATATTACTAAAAATCATATCATCGAATGTCATATATAATAAGAACCATGGAATGAGTAACTCAAAAAAACATAGTAACTGTGTCAAAAAAAAAACTATATCAATCATATCAAAATATCTTAATAAAACTCCCAGGATGAAACTGAAGCTATGGTGTGTGCAATGCCATCATCCCGAGCTCTTCCCTTTGCTAGCGGAAGTACCTGAAACTAAAACTGAAACTGTAAGCACGAAGCTTAGTGAGCTCCCCCCAAACTACCACATACCATACAATAACATATAAACAACTATTGGGTCTTGCCCACTGCATCAGACCGAAGTCCGGAAACTGTATCAGACTGAAGTCCGAAACTAACCAGGGCCTTGCCCTCTGTATCGGACCGAAGTCTGGAAACTGCATCTGACCGAAGTCCGGAACTGACTGGGACCCCGTCCCCTGCATCGGAGCGAAGTCCGGAACTAACTGCATCGGACCGAAGTCCGGAACTGACTGGGACCTTGTCCCCTGCATCGGACCGAAGTCTGGAAACTGACTGAACATAACATAGCATAAACATATCAACTAGCATGAACACATATACTGCATACTGCATCGGACAAGGGTCCGGAACACATAACACAAAACATGCTTGAATCACAAAGACATCAAGCACTCTAACTACTGTATCGGACCGAGGTTCGGAACTACTGCTAACTAAACGGGTCGGCATTGTGGCCGTAGACCCGTTCCTACTAGAAGGAAAACTCACCTCGTAACGCTGGTTGCTGAGATGCTAAATCTGAAACTGGCTGATTGTTGCTCCGGAACTCCCCGGCTACAATTCCCATAAACACTAAATCAGATACTGATAACTGTTCTCAGGGTAAAATGACTATTTTACCCCCGGTCAAAGTCAACTTCCCGATCAAAGTCAACTTTTAGGTCAAAGTCAACTTTCAGTTGACCGGACTCACCGAGTTGGGCCGCCAACTCGTCGAGTCCCTATCATCCGTTCTAATCCTCTACCCGCTTCTACTCGTCGAGTTTGGCAAAGACTCGACGAGTTCTTCGATACTAACATCGAGTCTATCTTCATTCGACTCGCCGAGTTGTATGAACAACTCGTCGAGTTCACCTTCATCAAATGAACATGTCCAGACTGTGACTCGTCGAGTCTGTTCTTGAGGCAAGAAGATTGCCTTGGACTCGCCGAGTCAGGGCATAGACTCGCCGAGTCCCTCCATTACTAGATCTGAGCTCTAACTCACCGAGTCCCTTTTCCACTCACTGATTCCACCCTAAACTCTCAAACGGGGAGAAATTGGGGACTCGCAAATCGACTCGTCGAGTCTGAAGAACAACTCGCCGAGTCCCATGCATGCCATTACTATACAGTCGATTTTGCTCGACTCCAGTGCATCCAATTCCTAGATCCAGGTTCCTAGGACTGGTTTCACACGTAAAGTTTCGAACTTTACGTGCATGCATGCTCATAAGAAGCTCAAATACCCAATAATGAGCTAAAAGAGGAGATCTAGGTTTGGAATGGGAATGTAGCTCAATAAAGGTGGCAACCTTGAGTTTAAGGAGTTCTGAAATGCTTAGATCTGAAGCCCATTCATCATAACTACTCTTAAATCGACATCAATGTCTAGAAATATCTCAAAAACAACATTAACAAGCTTCTAAAGAGATCTTCGAGCTTGATACCCCAATGGGAACTGGAATGACACAAGAAACTCGGATCTTCTTTGCTCTTCTTGAAAACCCCTCTCCTCTCTTCTTCTTCTAACTCCAAAATGCACCAAAATCCTTCACAAGGTGAGAAATACTCCAAGAATGCTTAAAGGAAGGCTAGGGTTTAGTAAGGGACGTTCAGTGGGTGATGGAGGCTGATTTTGGGCGCATAGAGTTGTTTAAATAGGGTGCAAACCCTTGAAATTAGGGTTTCATCCAGACTGGCAGACTCGTCGAGTCCAAGAATATGGACTCGTCGAGTAGCCAACTTAAACCGCATGCAAATCCCGTCTCTACTCGACGAGTCGGGTTACTGACTCGTCGAGTACCCCAATAATGAGCTAAAAGAGGAGATCTAGGTTTGGAATGGGAATGTAGCTCAATAAAGGTGGCAACCTTGAGTTTAAGGAGTTCTGAAATGCTTAGATCTGAAGCCCATTCATCATAACTACTCTTAAATCGACATCAATGTCTAGAAATATCTCAAAAACAACATTAACAAGCTTCTAAAGAGATCTTCGAGCTTGATACCCCAATGGGAACTGGAATGACACAAGAAACTCGGATCTTCTTTGCTCTTCTTGAAAACCCCTCTCCTCTCTTCTTCTTCTAACTCCAAAATGCACCAAAATCCTTCACAAGGTGAGAAATACTCCAAGAATGCTTAAATGAAGGCTAGGGTTTAGTAAGGGACGTTCAGTGGGTGATGGAGGCTGATTTTGGGCACATAGAGTTGTTTAAATAGGGTGCAAACCCTTGAAATTAGGGTTTCATCCAGACTGACAGACTCGCCGAGTCCAAGAATATGGACTCGTCGAGTAGCCAACTTAAACCACGTGCAAATCTCGTCTCTACTCGACGAGTCGGGCTACTGACTCGTCGAGTACCCCTTAAGAAATGAAAATTACTTTATTTAAATCACATACCAGAAATGGGGCGTTACACCGGTCTTAGGTCGGTCTCGGAACGGTCCGGTCTTTTTTCAGACTGGTCCCGTTCGGTCTTTTTTCGATCCGGTCTTTTTTAGTCTCGTCTCTCGGTCTTTCCGTGTTTCGGTTCGATTTACGGGTTTTTTTTGTTCGGTTTCGGTATTTTTCGATTCTTTTGTTTTGGTTTCGAGTTTTTTCCATTACTAAATATGAGATTATCACCAAAATAATAAATTAAGATTTATTAAAAATGATAATTTAAATTTAATAAAAGAAAAAATGAAATAAATTAGATAGTTTGTGATTAAAAATTATATAATTAACACAAAAATTATATATTTATAAAGTTTGGTTACAAGTTTATTTTTCCAGACCAATCTCAAACTGGTCTGGTCTTTTTTAGGACCAGTCTCCGAACGGTCCGGTCTTTTTCGGATCGGTCTAAGACGGTCTCAAGCAGGTACTTTTTAGGACTGGTCTTTTTTCGGTCCGGTCTCGTTTTAGACCAGTTCGGTCTCGGTTTTTTTTTTTGGGTCCGGTCCGAGACCAGTATTTTAGTATTTTTGTGCAGGTCTAGTTATTAGAAGTGAATTTTGTTTATCTTCATTTAAAATTGTTTATAAAAGATGTGACATGAAGTGGCTGATAATAGATGATAATAATATACTAATATAAGATTTGATGACAGTAGAATAAAAAGCAAATAAATATTGAATTGTTTTGAAGAGTTTTTGAAACTTAGAATATTATTTCTAAATTTATTACTTTTTTTCTAATTTTGTTTACTAATTATATTCTTTTTTGACGATTGATACTAATATAATATTTGATGACAGTAAAATAAAAAACAAATAAATATAGAATTATTTTGAAGAGTTTTTTAAACTTATACCATGAAACCTTTCAATTGGTGGTAGTTATGTTTAAATTTGATTTTCATATTTGTTGTGTTATTCATAAATTATTTGTTATTTTAAAATGCAATAATGTCTTGGTAATACAATATTATTGTCCGACTATATTATTATGTCCATCGGAGTATATAACATAACAAAATGAAATACGATATTCAAATAATAAATTAGATAATTATCATATAAAAATGTAAAAATATACTAGGATATGTAGATTTTTGTTTTCTATAAAGTAATAATTAAAGAATGGAAAAGTAATCATAAACTTTTTTCAAAATTTATTTTAAGTAAACTAATTTGAGAAATATATAATAAATGTAAATTTATAATTTAAATGAAAATAATAATAGATACATGCCAATATGCCATACATTATTTTTCAAATTCTATATTTTTATGCCATACGATACCAACATATTTTCAATAGGACCATATATATATATATATATATATATATATATATATATATATATATATATATATATATATATATATATATATATATATATATATATAGAAATGAGTTCTATGAAAAACAAATAACTAGGGCAACATATGCTGGAACCAATGATCAAGTGATACGTGTCCATTTCTTTATTCATAAGCAATCTACTATGGAAGTTATTTATATAGTTATTCCAAAGTGATGTGTTGTCATGCTTTCATTGGTTCCAACATGTGTTGTCCTAATTGTTTATTTTCCATATAACTCTTCCCTATATATATATATATATATATATATATATATATATATATATATATATATATATATATATATATATATATATATATATATATATACACACACACACGTGCCGTTTATCCGTGCTAAACGCCGGGTGCAAATATTTTTTTTCAAAATTTAGTTTCTAGAGACAATTAGTTCTTTTGTACGTATAGTTTATTACACTGGAATTAAGATTGTGGGTGATTTTGTATAGGATTTACATCGGATCAACCATCCATGCTTCAATTCATGAAAAATATCAATTTTAAAGGAATAATGTTAAAAGGTATTCTATTGTTTTTATTCTTCCCAAGATGTAAGTTGGGGATGTGTTTGTCTACTTATTTAAAAAAAGGAGCAAACACCCAACTAATAAAATTTATTAAAAAAATATAGCACTTCGATGCAAGTTAATAATGAGAGTTCAAGGAGTGGAAAATGGTTTTCAATTATACAAAATTGATAGTTTTTTTTTTTTCTTTTGTCGTTTAATCATATATGGTTGGCTGTCTACAATGCATCTTATTATATCGAAAAATTATTTAATAAGCTTTCGCTTATATAACTTAAAGACATTTTATAGAAAAATATGTTTTTATTTTACATATGTAGACAACTTTTCAGACACGTATATATACTTAATAGGAGTTAACCACATTCATTATCAGTATAACTTTGAACCCATATAACAATTTTTGTCACAATGTAAAAAATACTAATAAATTTTTAATAACAGTTAAGTTAGTGCAACTAACTTAAAAGGAAATATAACTCATTTGTACATTTGAATTCTAATTTCAAATAACATTTATGAAACATTTATACTTTGAAAATAAATGATATAACGATTTATACATGATTGATTATTTTACGGATCATATTAATTTAAAATAAAATAATTGTATGATACAGATTAAAAATATAAGCATATAACTCTCCCTCTCATTCCATGCGTTTCTTCATCTACATCTTTTTGGTCTCTTCATAAATTCACCTTCACCATCTTCCTTCAGAAAATAAAATTTGAAAACATATAAACGAAGCACCTGGTTCTTGGTATGTATTTTTATTTAAGTATTTTTGCATTTTTGGCCTTGGACTCGGCGAGTTGAAGGACCAACTCGCCGAGTAGAAGCGGGATGAGGCACGGGATTTAAGTGATGGACTCGTCGAATCGGGTCCCGGACTCGACGAGTAGACTCTAACTGGACAAAAACCCTAATCCGAGGGTTTGCACCCTATTTAAACAATGATATGTCGTCCACAACGTCCCTTATGCTCCTAGAACACCTCTCATTGAAACCCTAGCCGTTATTGAAGCAATCTAAGCCTTGTTGGTGGATTTTGGTGCTTGTGGTCTTATGAAGGAAGAAGAAAGGCTTGAGGAAGCAAGTAAAGACCAAGGGAACCCGAGTTTGTGCACCTTCTATAGTTCATTGAAGGTAAAAAGTTGTAACCTTGCTCTTTCATTTGTTAGATCCTTTTTTGGGGAGATTTAGGGCTTTTATAAGCCACTTTTGATGGCCAACCATGATTGCAAACATGGTTGGGGGTTAGAGCATCAGAATCACGTCATTAAAGGAGTCACAAGGCAGTTGGGGACTGCTTTTGCACCCATGAAAGGCCCCATGCATCTTAAGAGCTTGTTTTATGTCTTTTTGAGCTCAAAGTCCCATGCAAGCACGTAAAGTTTGTAACTTTATGTACTACATCGATTATAGAAGCTTGGATCTATCTTTTGATCAAAGGTTGTACATCAGAAATCAAGGATTTAGAGTGTGGACATGACTGACTCGACGAGTCCGTTCTTGGGACTCGACGAGTCCGAGGCTTTGAGCCCCATATCTGTTGAGAGTCAAATGAACCCAGTTGAGTGTTAGAAGGGTTGTAATCGGTCAGGAAGAGATACCCAATGTATTGGACGTGATTTTAGACCTAGAGTTCATGGGACTCGACGAGTCCAAGGCAATCTTCTTAATGATGAAGATGAACTCGACGAGTTGTTCATCAACTCGGCGAGTCGGATGAGTTGCATGCGATGTTCATGTGAGGGAGGAACTCGTCGAGTTGACGGCCCAACTCGACGAGTCGGGTCATGGATAAGGACGAGTAAAGGGTGAGGGACTCGGTGATTTGACGGCCCAACTCGGCGAGTCGGGTCAACTTGAAGTTGACTTTGACTAGACTTGGACTGACCCTGTTTAGGGTTGTACTGGCTGTGTGTTGACTTGAAGGTCGTCATGTAGGGATCGAGGAGTCGAAGGGAGTCAACTTGTGTGCCGAGGATAATTCAAACACTGCACGACATTGAGGTGAGTTACCTTCCAGTAGGGGTGGGTCTAAGGCCACAATGTCAGCCCACCAAAGAGGAGTATTTGTAAGGTGATTGTCTTTGTGATAATTATCTTGGTTTGGTTATGTGCTTTGGTCATGAGTATTATTTGCATGATATGTTACGTGTATAGTAGGGATTAGGATCCCTGACAACGGCCCTTAGGGTCGTGGGGTAGGTCAGTACCCGGATATGCCTGACTGTATGATTGTAACTTGCTGTTGCATGCTAGTGGTAGGGGTGGAATAGTCCCCAGTTACCGGTTGAAAGATACTGATGATGGTTACCGGTTGAAAGATACCGATGATGGTTACCGGTTGAAAGATACCGATGACGATTACCGGTTGAAAGATACCGATGGTGGTTACCGGTTGAAAGATACCGATGATGATTACCGGTTGAGAGATACCAATGATATTTTATGGTATGTGGTATGATGGGGGAACTCACTAAGCTTTGTGCTTACGGTTTCGATTTTGGTTTCAGGTACCTCTTCGTCTAAGGGGAAGGAGCCGGCGGCGTAGCATCGCATCACATACACATGATTTCTGCATGGAGTATTCTGGGATTGTACTATGATATGTTATTATTCTATGGCTTGGGTTTTCAGACATGATACATTGTTTTATGAGATGATGTGTTTTCACAGTATTTTCTTATGACTGTTTTTATGTGTTGGTTAATTAAAAAGAAATTTTTGGACCTGAAAATTGGGATGTTACAAGTTGGTATCAGAGCCCTGGTTTGAGGGATTCGGACACACCCTCGGGGGTGTCTGGACTCAAACTGAAGGGCTAAAAGGTTTTTACAAGGAAAAATGGTTTTCTAAAATCTAAATGGAAGGATTTTAAGAAAGACGAAGTGTGTGATGCATGCGACCGGCCGGGCTCAAGTAAGTTTTCCCCAAGATACCCGTACTTGATATGTTATGCTATATGGTTTTGATTCAGAAAAGTGCATGCTAGAATAGGACTAAGGATCTAGGAGGATGTCTTGTGTGCCTGATATATGATTCTGAGAATTGCATGCTAGTTAGGGCTAAGGATCTAGGAGGATGCCTTCTATGCCTGTTGTATGAGTTGTATGCTAGGACTGTTTAGTCAACAGTAGGATGGCCTGTGTAGGTTATGCCTTATTTGGTTACCCAATGCTCGAATGCTGCTTGCTTTGTGCTATGGGGGTTCTGGCCACCTTCAACTAGCTAAGGAACGGATATGTAGCAGTATCCGCAAGTTAGTTAGGGAGAAATGGTGGGGACTCCTAGTGCAGCTAATGGCAGAGGGTAGGTCGGAGAGTGCCCTAGGAAAACCTATGATGAGGTCAGTGGAAAGGGGTATCGGTGAAAGGGACTTGGTGAAGTCGAAGCAGTCCTTGAGGAAAGCACAGACAGATGTGGAAGGTAGTATGGGCCCGTACTTCTGGAAGCAGAGGATCCGTACTTGAATCAAGGAGGGCCTAGATGGAACCGGGAACCTTGGAAAGTGTGTTAGGCCTCTTGGAAGTATGTATGATCCTGACATTTATGCGTGTGTTTTCGGCATGGTGACCACACGACATGGAGGAGGAGGTTCCGGATCAGGATCAGGATCGGGCTCGGGTGCAGGATCCGAGCAGGTTGATGACGGGCTGCGCAAGTTCATCGCGTCTGAGATCACGAGAGGCATTCTTGAGTCGACCCTGGTCATTTTCGGGTCGATCAAGGAAGGGATTGTTGAGCTGATGGAGGATTGCCTCCAGGCATTCAGGAGTGATATGGCGTCTAGCCAGACGAGTACGTGCACACTGTCCTTTAAGGACTTCCGAGGGAGCGGTGCGCCGGATTTCCATGGGGTGAAAGACCCCATTGCTGCTAGGAGATGGATCATACACATTGAGTCTGCGCAGCTAACCAGCTTCTGTCCCAAGGGGTCGAAGGTGAGATATGCAGCAGGGTGTTTTAGAGACAGAGCTAGAGATTGGTGGGAGTCTGTTGGTGAATCATTGGGAGCCTCGGCTGTTGAGGCTATGACCTGGTCAGACTTTGTGATCAGATTCAGGGCGGAGTTTGCGCCAGCTGTGGAGCTTCAGCAGCTGGCCAGAGATGTCTTGGACATGAGACAGACTACGGAGACTATGGCAGAGATCACCACCAAGTTCCGGGATAGGGCATTGTTGGTGCCCCAATATGCGGGTGATGAGGACATGAGGAGGACCCGCTACCATGATATGTTACGAGCTGACATCCGGGGAACATGTCAGTTTCTCAGCTTGCCCTACCCTAGATTCCATGATTGCCAGGGCTAGGGAGAGGGAGATTGATCTGGAGCACATCCGGAAAAGGAAGGCAGCGGAGGGGCTGACGACGGGGGCTTCGGGGAAGAAGCCCAAGGGATCCGATGGTAGGCCGAAAGGCCAGTCTGGGTGGGACCGTTATGGGAAATGCGGTCGGTCATACGAGGGAGCTTGCCGCACTGGGTTGGGTTCAAGCTGCTATAAGTGCGACAAGGTTGGGCATTTTTGGCAGAGATTGTACTGCCCCTACTCCAGCGGTACAGATGATCGGCCTGATTTGCTTCCATTGCAATCAGAGGGGCCATAAAAAGGCCAACTGCCCGAGATTGTCAGCAACGGCGCCAGCAGTGGCGCCGGTCTCAGCGACAGCGCGGGTTGCAGATGGCCGGAAGGCCAATACAGAGGCTCCAGTGGTGCGGAGCCGAGTATTTCAGTTGACAGCCTTGGAGGCACGCACTGCACCTGATGTAGTGACGGGTATGGTTCCTTTCTTATGCTTTTATGATACGGCGTTGTGATCTTGATATGTTATGTATGTGCACTGTTTAGGATCGTTCCATGTGAAGGGTATCCCAGTTCAGGTGTTGTTTGATTTGGGTGCTACTCGATCATTTGTCTCTCTTACGCTTATCAAGAAGTTTCCTGAGTCTTCGGGCATGCTGGATTGCCCTCTAGAGGTCGAGATTGCGGACGACCGGTCGGTACGAACGTCGGAGGTTTAGCGAGATTACGTCCTATGACTGTTTGAGGAGCGTTATCTGGTAGATCTGGTTCCCATACCTTTGCGGGGGAACAAGGTTATTATCGGTATGGATTGGTTGAGCCCCAATGGGGCAGTGATTGGCTGTGCGCAGTAGTTGGTGTTGATCAGGACCCCACATGGGGGAGAGCTGGTAATCCAGGGCGAGAGGCCACTGCGAGGACCAACTTTATGTTCAGCAGCGAGAGCTAGGCGTTACCTCCAGCAGGGTTGTGCAGGTTATGTTGCCTATGTTATGCATACTCGGGAGGCGGGTAGGGCGACGGTGGGCGATGTGCCCGTGATGCGAGAGTTCACGGACGTATTCCCCGAGGAGCTGCCTGGGATACCTCCGGAGCGACAGGTGGAGTTCAGGATCGACCTAGTCCCTGGTGCGGCTCCGATAGCCAAGGCACCATATCGGTTGGCTCCTCCCGAGATGCAGGAGTTGTCTACACAGTTGCAGGAGTTGTTAGACAAGGGATTCATTAGACCGAGTAGTTCTCCCTGGGGAGCCCCGATTCTGTTCGTGAAGAAAAAGGACGGGTCGCATCGGATGTGTATAGACTATAGGGAGCTGAATAAGGTAACGGTGAAGAACTGTTACCCACCCTGAGGATTGATGACCTCTTTGACCAGCTACAGGGAGCGTCTTGGTTCTCCAAGATTGATTTGCGTTCAGGGTATCATCATATGAGGGTCAGAGAGGGGGATGTACAGAAGACGGCATTTCGGACGCGTTGTGGCCACTATGAGTTCGTGGTGATGCCTTTCAGGCTCACCAACGCTCCTGCCGCGTTCATGGATCTATGAACCAAATGGCCTTATCCTTAGAACCAAATGGCCTTCCACGCTTCAGGCATGTTTTAGACTCTTGAGTGACTTTATCATCAGATTGTCCATGTGGAATTTCAATTCGAGCTAGAACATTAACAACTGTTATATATGATTTAGTCACCCTTTTTGTGTCAATAAATGCATCAGGTAATTGATTTGCCATTTCTTGGAAATGCATTATCTTTTGAACTTCCATGTCACATTGCTTTGTGTGAGGGTCAAGATATGATAAAGTAGGCTCATGCCATGACACATCCTTTTCCAGAATCTTCTTTTCTCCACCTAATGATGGGAAATTTGCCTCATCAAATTGACAATCTGCTAGGCGCACTACTAGAAAAACAGCATTTTTATGACACTCATTGCGCGTCGTAAAAGGCTCAGACGACGTGCAAATGCGCATCATAGAAGGCCCTGTCATAAAGAGAGACGACGCGCATTTACGACGCTCATTTACGACGCGCAATTACGACGTGCGTTTACGACATGCAATGCGTATCAAGGAAGGCCTTGTCATAAAGGAAGACGACACACATTCGTGTGTCATAACCTTACGAAGCGCGTGTTAATGACACGCAATGTGTATCAAGAAAGCTCCTGTCAAGAAAGGCCATGTCATAAATGAAGATGACACACATTTTTGCGTATCATAATTTTAAATGTTTAAAAAAAACATTATTTATAGATTTACTAATTTTCAAATCAAATTTGTATTTAATGTCTCATAATAGAAATAAAATACCATATACAAAAAATACAATCCATTGCCTAAAGTTTAATGTCATATATTTCTATTTCTTACAATATATAAATTTGCATTCATCTAATCTACTCTGTGTTTCATACTAACAATTAGAATGAAGAATGCAACACTTGCATTTGCAGCATCTTATCTATTTCAGCTTGAGCTTTCTTTTCCTCTTCTAACTCCAGAGCTATTCGCTTTCATCATCAACCTTGTATTCATGTCAGTTGTACAATATCAATATCAACTAATTAATAATACACATGGTATGTATGTCTGTATGAGAGTGGAATCAAAATGATCTACCAATAAGTGTTTTGTACTGCCTTGAATCAAAGTATTTTTGGTGGCCTCAAGTACAGCTCCCAAAGGATACTCCTTTATACACCCACCTGCATATATGCAAATATACGTGTACAATATTGAGTATGTTATGGGAAAATTGCTAAAAATAGCAACATACTTTCAATATTGGTAAAGGGGTAAAATATTAATTTGTGGAGTATATTATGGGGCATTGTGACTTTATATATACCTAATACTACATAACCTAATACTACATTATTATTAAGAGGTTTTCCCTAACTATATAAGCTAATACTACATTGCTATTAAGGGGCACCTTCTTGTTTCATATATCATGTCCACATCATAAGCTTTATTGCTATTTTCTTTTTTAACAATAGGTGTCATAACAGTTAATGTATCTCTATCTCCCCCTTCCTTTGTAGCTTAGTCCAATTATAGAAATGCCAAAGTACAATATCTTAATAAGAAAAGAATTAAAAGCACATGATGTTGTAATTTGTAAAAGTAAACATGCCTGTGGAAATATAAAGATCCAAAATAAGACTCGAATTAATAAAATTCAGATGGTTTGTGGTGAGAGGTTTAATTATAAAGGAGTTTTAAATGCATGCCAACCCATTGGTAAACTCGATCATTTATAGCTTTGGTAATAGAAAATAAGGTTTAAATGTTTGTTTATGCAATAAAGTTATCATTGACAAACTATCATCATCTTTAATTACAACTTGTTTAATTGGTTGAAATGTGTAATTTGTGTCAAGTGTTTAAATTAATAAAAAAAATACTCTATATAAATTAGTAAATATATAAAACAATCTTATATGAATTGACAAAAAAATGAATCTTTATCTTTTATCTAAAACTTTAAGTGATGTCATGAAACGAGATAATCGATTATTGACTATAATAGTAAATATTTTGGTCTTTAAGTAATATATGATTATACATTTCGTCTAAGCTGCCGTTTTTTACATAAATTATAAAAATAAAATAAAGATTAAATAAACAAACATTAATTTGAAAAGAGAAAATATACCCATGAAAAAGAAAAAAAGGAAACACATGCTTGAGTGGGTATCCAAAAGAGAGGAACATTTGTCACCTGAAACCAAACCCCTTTTCCACACCAATAGCAAATGGCAAACTGGAAGGGTAAACTTATATCTCTATTCCATGATAAAAAAACAGCCACATGGAAATCTGAAAAAAGATAAAACCATAAATAAAAATAAACCCAATCTGGCACAAGACTTTTGGAGCAGTAGCACATATGAAATGGACAACAATGATATAAAAAAAAAAAAAAAAAAAAAAAAAAAAAAAAAAAAAAAAAAAACGAGTTTTGGTGTTGGGTTGAAAAAGTATGAAGTTCTTCTAGACGATAAACCAAAAGAATTCACTAAATAAACTTCTATATAATAAAAGAAGTAAAATTAATTATACCCTGTCATTTGGAGCTGCTGCATGCCCATAATGAAGAATGGAGGAGTGCAACAACTAGAAGAAGAAGAAGAACAGAAATAGCTCCTATTCATGAAAAAAACATTTGTACCCTTTGGTATCTTTTAGAAATCAATAGAGGAGTGCAACAACACTTACAATAAGAAATCAGCATCAATTGCAGGAATCAGATTACACTGTAATGCTTGATTCCATTCCCTCTTTGATTACTGCATACCAAATACACTACCTTAGTTAAAGTAACTATGACAGACTCATCACTTCACTCGGTAAAAATTGTACACAAAACCAAAAAGCTCTCTTACTTCATCTGAACTGTCTTCTAAATCAGACTCATCACTTCACACGGCTTTCTTGGTGGCTGCAGCAGCACCATTCTTGGCAACAGCAGCTAGCTTTTTTGGCGCCTCCTAAATTACATAGAAGAATACTTAGAAAAGTGGAGAACAACATGTATCATGTAGAGAATGCTGCTAACAAGTGACAAAATTAATGTGAAATTAGACAAACTGTATCCAAGTGCCAAGAGATTTACAAACTCTGACTCACTTCTTCATCTGATGAATCACTATCATCCGATGATTCAGATTCAAATTCAGATTCATCTGAACTACTTACAGGTTTAATAACAGGTTTTTTATTCGATCCAGTTTTAGCTGTAAGAGCAGACTGTTTCTTAGGTTTAGGTTCCTGCAACATGTTAAAAAGGCTTGTAGAAGGGTGAAGAATAAAATAAACGAATTTTTTACAACATGTGATAATGACTTCATATTCAACTTCCCTTAGCTGATCCATGGCCTCTGAGATCTCTTCTTTTAAGTTCTAATTCAGACAAACATAATAGGAGAGAAAATTGTTGGAATAGTGTCTAAGGCTGCAACTATATTAGGCAAGTATTTGACCCGGTTGTGCATGGTCCTTTTGGGTCGCCTTCACCATAGCAACTTAATAGGATGATTTATTAATAGAGAGAGTAAATATTATAAAGAATAACATCTGGTTATTTGATTAATATAAGTCATAGAATTAATTGGAATTAATTTGGTGACTTAAAGAGATTAATTAAATAAAGGGGTATAAACTGTCAATTGTTTGATAGTTAAGCTTTAGACTGTAAATCCTTATAGATATACAAGGGACGAATTCTAGAAGCTAAAGGATAGCTAAATTCGTCCAAGGCTTATCTATGGAAAGGATTTGGATAGCCTTAAGAGAAGATTATCCAATAGGGATTAA
The DNA here is from genome assembly GCF_052625555.1 of Lactuca saligna. Classification (NCBI taxonomy): domain Eukaryota; kingdom Viridiplantae; phylum Streptophyta; class Magnoliopsida; order Asterales; family Asteraceae; genus Lactuca; species Lactuca saligna. The sequence goes on along the minus strand of NC_136424.1, from coordinate 46,861,685 downwards.
TCTGTAATCCTTAAGGAGTCTACAAGTATAAATAGACCCTATGGCTGAGGGAATTCGACACTTAACCTAAAGTAGAGAACCTCTGGTCGAATTCCATCCCCTCCCCTCTCTCCCAAATCATCCTCCTTGCTTTGGTGTTTGTAAACCATTAGAGGAGTGACATTTGTGACTCTAGAAGCTCCAAGACAACAAGGTCAACAAGGAACTCAAAGGTATGGTTCTAGATCTGTTTCAATGTTGTTATTTAGCCTAAATAGTTATTAGAAGTCTTGGATTAATAGCATGTTTAATTAGAAATCCTAGATCCGAGCATTAGGGTTTTGCATGCGCACATAGGAAAGTTCTTATGGCTAAAACCCATCAGTGGTATCAGAGCCTAGCTTGGTTTTCTTTAAATTGTTGCTTGATTAACTGAAACAAGCCTGCAAAATTTGATTTTTTGGTTTCTAAGTCATGGACTCGGCGAGTTCCTTTGTGCACTCGGCGAGTCCAAGCGTCAGGAATGGCCAGATTCGGGATTTCTTTGTAATTATCTTATCTAAACTTTCCATAAACTAATTAGATCAATGTTAATTCGTTTTTCTGATAAATATAACTGTAATCTTGATCTAATTAAAGATATTTATCATCTAATAAAATATTTAATTTCCTTATATGATAATTAATTAATTATTTTGATTATTTTTGGTAATTATCTTAAAAAAAATCTTGAATAAATCAAATATAGATAATTAGGATATTAATTGTTAATTGGAATTATTTGTTATTTGATCCTCCATGTTTTAAATGTTTAAAACTTGTCCTCAAGTTTTGAAATTTATATTTGTGATTAAAAGTTTTAATTTAGACAACTTAAATTTCAAACCCTAGATTTTAAAAGGTTTAAAATACAACCCTATACTAATATGATATTACTAGAATAATATATATATATATATATATATATATATATATATATATATATATATATATATATATATGTATAACTAAAATGTTAGTTTTACCGTTAGTAGGCCTCATTCACGAAGCCGATCTATAAGGTGGGTATAAGGTTGCGGCCTATAAAATGGCGCTTAATGGGTGTACACTCACACCCACCGCTTGCTTGATTGGTGGAGGGTCGTTAGCCGAACGGGTAGGATAGGGCAACCTCATCCTTTCATTAAAAGTATAATAAGTAATACAAAGTAACTACACATTTTTAAAATTTCCCAATCTTAGTTACTTTAGGAAAAGTGAATTGATGCAATCCCATGAAATTACACTTTGCACCCTTGTTAAGAAGTTAGTGGAGCGTGTGTGGTTTACCGGCACACTAATTGGTTCTAAGCATAGGTGGCAAAGGGTGATTCATTGTTTATCATAGTTCGATGGAGCGTGTGTGGTTTACCGGCACATCGAATAGGTGATCGTTACAATGAAGGCACCATGTGAATTTGCATGGTAATTCACACCCGCTTTGTGATCCTCGGTATCCAGTCACAAACAAGAGGGGCATATCGAGATTTAAACATGCCATTGAATAGTTTCAATGAATCTCATCCGAACCTAGGAATTCTCAAATACACTTAGGTCTAATAGTTTAAGTTTTGTGATGGAGAATTAGTGAATCGTCATTCACTTACCTTCAATTTATTTGCATGTTAGATTACGGCATCCCTTTTCTAGTATGTAAATGTTATTGTTGGATCCTAGCCCTAATTTTTCTTATTGGGTGATAATTAGGGATTCTTATTCTAATCAATCTTTGTCCTTTCTATTTGTAGATGTCGAACGCTAACAACGCTGCTGCTAGTTCTTTCACGTTGATGAGCCTTTGCCAAAAGGTCACCTTCGATGGAACGAACTTTAGCGAATGGATAAGATACATTCGCACCATTGCTCGCTATGAGGATAAGGAGTATGTCCTCGATGAGAAGCTCGAGAAAATCAACCCCGAAGTCGCCACTCCGGCCGAAATCACCGCTTTCGAAACTCACGAGCGTGATGCAACGAAAGTGCATTGCATCATGATCGCGACAATGAACTCCGAATTCCAAAAGTCCTACGAGGACATGTACCCGTACGAGATGCACCAAGACTTATTGGAGAGATACCACCAAAACGCGAGACAAGAGCGTTATGAGATTTTCACTAACATGATTTTCGCTAAGATGGGTCATGGAGAATCTCTTACCGTGCACCTGCAAAAGATGCAAAGGTATGTTGACCGCCTTCGCAAGTTAAATGTTGACTTTGGAGAAGACTTGGCGATCGACATGGTGCTTCACTCATTGCCTTCGATGTACAACCAATTTAGGATGACCTACCACATGAACAAAGAGGAGGTCACCCTAAGCAAACTCCAAGGTCTCTTGAGGGTCGCTGAGAGCAACTTCAAAGACAAGTCTATTGCACCAACTCCCAATCCGACTACTGCTCCTGTCTTGGCTATTGGTCAAGGAAAGGGAAAGAAGAGGAAGGCCTCGTCCAAGAACCATCGCAAGGTTAAAGCCCGAGATGGTGCCTCTTCTAGTGGGACCAAAGTTGATCCCGCTAAGCCCTGCCCTAACCCGAAGGAGGCAGAGTGCCACCACTGCCACAAGATAGGACATTGGAAGAGAAGCTGCCCAGATTACCTGCAAGCAATCAAAGAAGGAAAGATCAAGCCATCTTTCGCAGGTATATACACAATCAAATCTAACGATTCTGATCATACTATTTCTTGGGTTCTTGATACCGGTTGTGGTTATCACATTTGTTCTAATGTGCAGGGACTAAGAAGAAGTAGGGATGTGGAGCAAGGAAGGATCAATCTAATCATGGGGAACAGAAGATCGTCGCCTGTGACCAAGATTGGAGTGTATTCTTTAGTGCTTAGGAATAATTTAGTTTTAGATTTGAACAATTGTTGCTATTCACCAGAAATGGCTAGAAACATCATTTCATTTCATGGTTTATATAAACAAGGATTTAGATTTTCTTTTAATAATGAGAATGGTTCTATTTTGGCTTATATAAATGGTGTCTTTTTCTTTGAAGCTATACCATGTAATGGAATATATAAAACCGTTATGATTGTTGATAACTTAGGAAATGATGTTTTGAATATTGATTCTTCCACTAGTATGGATAAAGCATCCTTGTGGCATTGTCGTCTTGGACATGTCAACAAGAAACGCATAGCCCAACTCCAAAAGGATGGAGTGTTGGAGTCATTCGACCTTAGGGAAGATGACACATGCGAGTCTTGTTTACTTGGAAAGATGACTAAATCACCCTTCACGAGTACTTGTGAAAGGGGTGAGGGTTTATTGGACCTAATACATACCGATGTATGTGGACCGTTTAGATCAACCACGAAGGATGGGAACCACTTCTACGTGACTTTTATCGATGATTATAGTAGATATGGGTATATCTACTTAATCAAGCAAAAGTCAGAAACCTTTGAAAAGTTCAAAGAGTTCAAGAATGAAGTGGAGAATCAATTGGGCAGGAAAATCAAGATGCTTCGATCCGATCGAGGAGGAGAGTACCTAAGTCTTGAATTCCACGATTATCTCAAGGAGTGTGGAATAGTTTTGCAATTGACGCCTCCTAGGACACCGCAGTTGAATGGTGTGGCAGAAAGGCGTAATCGAACCTTATTGGATATGGTTCGCTCTATGATGAGTCGTGCTTCACTACCTATCTCTTTTTGGGGGTATGCCTTAGAGACTGCCGCCCATATCCTTAACCGAGTCCCTACAAAAAAGGTTGCCAAAACACCTCACGAGATGTGGACAGGGAAAGCTCCCTCGTTGGCACATATCAAGGTTTGGGGTTGCGAGGCTTTCGTAAGACGAGATACTCACGATAAGCTTGAACCTCGAAGTGAGCGATGTATTTTCATCGGCTACCCGCAGACATCCTTTGGATATCTCTTCTATAGAACGAAGGACAATGTTGTCTTCGTTGCGAGGAGAGGAGTTTTCCGAGAGAGAGAACTCATAAGCCAAGGAGACAGTGGGACGCAAATCGAACTTGAAGAGATTCAAGAATCGATAGATGAAGGAACCTCTACCACTGGCACTCAACACGAGGAGGAAACTCCGGTTGAACCGATTGACGAGTCCTTACCTCTTAGACGTTCTGATAGAGTTAGAGTTCATCCCCAGTTTTATGGTTTTCATATTACTACCGAAGGGGACACGTAAATTAGTGATGGTACACTAGTAAATCTTGATGAACCTAATAGCTATAAGGAAGCCATGGCAGGCTCGAAGTCTGCAAAATGGAAAGAGGCAATGGATAGCGAGATCCAATCCATGTATGATAACCAAGTTTGGAATTTGGTTGACTATGTGCCCGGACGTAAGACCGTTGGGTGCAAATGGATCTTCAAGAAGAAGACCGACGTGGATGGAAACGTACACACATATAAAGCGCAATTGGTTGCGAAGGGCTTTACTCAAACTCCCGGAGTTGACTATGATGAGACCTTCTCACCAGTTGTGAAGATTAAATCTATTAGAGTGATGCTAGCTATTGCCGCATTTTATGATTATGAGATTTGGCAAATGGATTTCAAGACCGCTTTCCTTAACGGAAAATTGATTGAGGATGTTTACATGGCTCATCCAGAAGGGTTTGTGGATCCGAAGCATCCAAATAGAGTGTGTAAGCTTGAGAAGTCCATTTATAGACTTAAGCAAGCGTCTCGCAGATGGAATCTTTGCTTCGATGAGAAAGTCAAAGAGTTTGGATTTGTACGAAGCGAAGACGAATCTTGTGTATATGTCAAAGCCAGTGGGAGTATAGTAAGCTTTCTCGTTCTATATGTCGATGACATATTACTCATAGGAAACGACATCCCGACTCTGCAGGAGGTTAAGTCCTGGCTCGGGAAGTGCTTCGCTATGAAGGACCTCGGAGAGGCTTCTTACATTTTGGGAATAAGGATAGTAAGAGAAAGAAGTAAGAGACTAATTGGACTTAGTCAGAATACTTACTTAGAGAAGGTACTAAAACGATTTAGTATGGAAAACTCGAAGAAGGGATAATTACCAATACAAAGTAATGCCAAGTTGAGTAAGACTCAAAGTCCAAGTACCGAAGCTGAGATAGCAGAAATGAACCGAGTACCATACGCTTCCGCAGTTGGCTCAATCATGTACGCTATGACTTGTACTCGCCCTGATGTAGCCTTCGCTTTGAGCATGGTTAGTAGATATCAAGGGAATCCTGGCAGAGCACATTGGACTGCGGTGAAGAACATCCTCAAGTACCTTCGGAGGACGAAGGAATGGTTCTTAGTCCTCGGAGGGAGTGATGACTTGAAGGTGCGAGGGTATAGTGACGCCAGTTTTTAGACCGACAGGGACAACTACCGTTCGCAGTCGGGCTGGGTCTTTACCCTAAATGGAGGAGCAGTGACATGGAAGAGTTCCAAGCAGGAGACTGTAGCTGATTCAACGTGCGAATCAGAGTACATTGCAGCAAGCGAAGCGTCGAAGGAGGCAATATGGCTGAAGAACTTCATCGGTGATCTTGGAGTTGTACCTGCCATAAAGGAGCCCATGGAGATTTTCTGTGATAATGACGGAGTGGTTGCCTTGACCAAGGAACCGAGGGATCATGGTAGATCAAGACATATCGACAGAAAATATCACTTCATTAGACATCGTGTAGAAGAAGGACACCTCGTAGTTAAGAGGATATCATCAGAAGATAACCCAGCAAATCCGCTTACGAAGGGACTGAGTAAGGTTAAGCACTTGCAGCATGCTAGGAGTATTGGGCTGAAGGATGATATTAGCATAGATTAGATAGTATTAGAAACGTGTAATAGATAAATGTAATTAACATTTGATGATTAAATAAAGGAGTTTTATTTATGAGTAATGTTACTATCTTATGTTAATTGTTTAACTATTGTTTCACTTTGCATGTTTTGACTTCCAGAATATTTGAGTTTATTAGGTATAATCGAATTGTTCAAATTGTCCACAATCGTTCATATGTTGGAAGTAGATATGAATGAAGATTGTCATGAATTGGTGTGTAGAATGTCTAAATGGTGTTAGACATAGCAAAGGGTTGCTACAACGTTCATGAGTGCTTATGAACTAGTTTTGAGCATTGGAACAAACCCGCGCTTGCTGGAATCACTTTATCGAATACGATATAAAAGGTGATCGCAAGACGATAATATCATATAGTCTTAAAACCTAGATATATGGTTTGTTATTTATTAATTGATTGTACATTGATAATGCGAAAACGCATCAGTAACTCGGTGTTATAAAACGTATTGTTGTGTATAGTTGGTTAATGAATAAGTAAATGCATATAAGTCGAAGTTTATCTGTAACTTTTATCAAAGAAGGTAAAAGCGATATCTCGGCCGCTCGATGATTTGATTTGACTTATGTGCCGGGCCCGGTCAGAACTGAATTGATGTGTTCGATTAAGTTCTATGTCAAATAAATCAGAGATCGAGAAACCTAAATGTTTGACTAACCATTCCATAGGATTGTCAGCATGATATCTTACAGAGGACTGTACGATCCCTTATCTAAAGGACAAGATTGATTAGATCAGAGTTTGACAGCGTCTTTGAGAGCTACGATTGCAAACCGAATTGTACTTGTATAGTTACTAGACTTATCCAAGTGGGAGACTGTTGGAATAGTGTCTAAGGCTGCAACTATATTAGGCAAGTATTTGACCCGGTTGTGCATGGTCCTTTTGGGTTGCCTTCACCATAGCAACTTAATAGGATGATTTATTAATAGAGAGAGTAAATATTATAAAAAATAATATATGGTTATTTGATTAATATAAGTCATAGAATTAATTGGAATTAATTTGGTGACTTAAAGATATTAATTAATAAAGGGGTATAAACTGTCAATTGTTTGATAGTTAAGCTTTAGACTGTAAATCCTTATAGATATACAAGGGACGAATTCTAGAAGCTAAAGGATAGCTAAATTCGTCCAAGGCTTATCTATGGAAAGGATTTGGATAGCCTTAAGAGAAGATTATCCAATAGGGATTAATCTGTAATCCTTAAGGAGTCTACAAGTATAAATAGACCCTATGACTGAGGGAATTCGACACTTAACCTAAAGTAGAGAACCTCTGGTCGAATTCCATCCCCTCTCCTCTCTCCCAAATCATCCTCCTTGCTTTGGTGTTTGTAAGCCATTAGAGGAGTGAAATTTGTGACTCTAGAAGCTCCAAGACAACAAGGTCAACAAGGAACTCAAAGGTATGGTTCTAGATCTGTTTCAATGTTGTTATTTAGCCTAAATAGTTATTAGAAGTCTTGGATTAATAGCATGTTTAATTAGAAATCCTAGATCCGAGCATTAGGGTTTTGCATGCACACATAGGAAAGTTCTTATGGCTAAAACCCATCAAAAATAATCAGCATTAAAAAAATCTAAAAAAGTTCAAATTTTTAACAAAAACCTACCATTTATCACCCCAAGTTATGCACGAAGGTTAGAAACTTGTCCATCTCTTGTCTGTCGTGGAGCTTTTAGATCACCTATGCATTCAAGATTCTTTTGGTGTCTAGAAATCAGATCACCTATGTATGTATCTCAAATAGAAACCTACTTTCATATCTTTTTATTATTTTTTTCTTAAGTATAAAATGTATGAATCAAAAGCACATGGAATAAGTTATCTCACCGCATAATGTACAACAACAGGTGCCCATTGACTTTCAACACCCAACATTAGTATATGTTCCAAAACATTTCCCTACAAATAATAGATGAAAAGAAACTGAGTCGTGATGATGCATAAAGTCTAGAGTTTTATATTTATGAAAATAAATAGAAGATTTAAAAAAACACAAGTTTTTTATGCAAATAAATAAAAAAACAAATTGTTAAAACTTAAAAGATAGGGATATAAAAGTTACCTCATTCTAGTCCAAACAGTCGATAGCTTTGACACATTGATTTTCCTCATTTAACCTTTTTTTTAGCATTCCTAAAAGCTCGCATCATCACCCTTGGTTCCCAGCTAAGTCCACATGTCTTTTTTAGGACATTTTTAACCACAACTGGTTCGCCTCTTCTCCAATGCATTTGAAAATGTTCAAAATCTTTGTCTTCTAAGTCAATAGCATCAGGGCAATATAGTAAATTGTTGTCATTACTACTACTACTACCCTCCCTAGAAGCCGATTTCCTTACACCATGTCTATGATGATGATGATTTTCCACACCAATGGCAAATGGCAAAGTGGAAGGGTAAACTCATATCTCTATTCCATGATAAAAAAACAGCCACATGGAAATCTGAAAAAAGATAAAACCATAAATAAAAATAAACCCAATCTGGAACAAGACTTTTGGAGCAGTAGCACATATGAAATGGACAGCAACGATAAAAAAAATAAAAGTAAATAAAAAAAAAACGACTTTTGGTGTTGGGTTGAAAAATTATGAAGTTCTTCTAGATGATAAACCAAAAGCGTTTTGGTGTGGTGAAGAAATATGCTTTTCCATCTGATACTCTTCATTTCTGGTTTCATTTTCCTCATTACCTACTCCAAAAGTAGTTACTTAATATCACCAAAAGATGAAATCACCATATACAAGCAACTTATAATGTTATAATATGCATTGAGAAATTGAAGATTATTTAGTAATGAGCTAATTTCAGTTTAGTCATTACATAGTGGAATGATAATGATATATACCTCAGTGTGAGCTTCAGAACTTATACCATTGGGATATTGGATCATAGAAAGCTCCAATTTTGACTTCAAAACACGTCATTTAGTCAAACTAGGGTGCATGGTCTTAAGATCTGTCTCAAATTTCTCAATCCCTTGAAGTAGCAAAAAATACAAATATAGTATCACTTACTAAAGTAGCAAATATAACATATTATTCACACTAACTGTGTATACTTCCTGCAATTTATAGATTGTTTTTGGTATGCTACAACTTAACTTAGTTTTTAAGTTTTTTTAATTGTTATTTTGTCAAATCAACGAATAATTTATAAACTAATATTTTCAAATGCTACTTACTTATTTTTTAAGAAATTTAATATTTTATATGGAATTTTTCTATCAGGTATAGACTAGGAAATAACATACAAAATTGACCCAGTGATATCAAATTTTGACTTGTGCTAATGAGCAGGAGGAGCCCTTGGAGCAGATTTCTCAGCCATTCCCACACTAATTTTGTAACCTCTCAATTCATAATCTGATCAAACATTAAAAAAAAAAACTAAATTAGACATACCCATAAAATAATTTATATAGTTGAGAAAAGAAGGTACTTTGGTTGTAGAATCCCCCAGCAGAATGTGCTGCAGAAGAATCCTATCAGAATGTGATGCAAGAAGGGACCCGACTTTAGGGTAGGCCTATGCAACCTGCCAGACTGGACCATTGTGACATGTCAATGTGGTAAGGGGGTGTGAGGTGGCGGTGCTGATGGTGGTGGTGACACTGATTATCTTGATGGTGGCATCAGAGAAGGCGGATGCTACTCGTTTTCCATAGTAATCCATACAAACATCATGGATTATGTATGTATGACATGTTTCAATCTTCTGCCCAGGCATGATCTGTTGAATTTGAAGAAGATTTGGATCAGTGGATGTGAAAACAAATTGAAGAATTCATATAATCATTAAGTTTGATAGAAGAATAGGTTTAGTGTTATGAAGAAATTGAATGTTCCAAATCTGCTCAAGGATATGGTTGAGAGAAGAGTGTAAACGCAATCATCAAAATTTTCCCCAATTCAAAATTTTGAAAAATGCGTTTATAATCAGGACGCTATTCTTCCCCAATTTCTAAGAATTCATATGCTGCTACACAATTATATACGAAACAGAACTTCTAATCTATGAAATTTCATACCGAGGCAATTAAACATTTCTCAATTCCAAGTCGTAATTATAGATCTTTATTCAAATTCTCCCCTCAGATTAGAAGATCAATATCAAGATCGCCAATTTGGCAAAAGAAATAAAATAAAAGTGTCATATAAAGAAAATTTTCATCAATGATGCTTAGGTTTGAACCATTCATCAATCTCGTATGTTTTGGTTCCCAAATCAGAAAAATCCCCTTTACAAATAAATAGACTAAAGAAGCAGCACCAAATTTTCGCATCTAACTAAACCATAAACACTGAACTTCAAATAATACCGATTTTATAAATATTTAAGAATGGAATAATGTTAATCCTCTATACAAGAAGTATATATGTAGAAGCAGAATAGAAAAGAAACAAAGAAGAGGCGAGGAGAGGAGATGACCTAAAATCAGAATCTGCAATTGAAAAAACATGACGAGAGGCGCTTGTTGTTCAGAACATGTTCATAGTTATAAACTCTGTAATGGAACTATAAATGGTGAAATGAGATCGAGAGGCACTTGTTCGGCCTTAAGATGTCAAGGATATCAGTTGCCTTCTCTAGGAAGTTGGTCCAAAGCCACTCGTACCTCCTCCTCCAAGTTCTGTACCAGAATATACACACAGGCCATTGACTTGAAATTAGGTTTTTGCTCCCGTCGACAGTCATAGAGCGCCGGAATCTGATTGTCTTCGGAATGTCATATAAGGATTTTGCAAGGTTTAACAGTGAGGATGGGGTGAGAGAGCTACAAATGGTGATGGTGGATGAAGTGTTGGTCGACAAGGCATGTACATCGTCGTCGTGCGATGCCTAAAGATTTGGTGTGGGTTGGAGGTGGTGGAGGTGGGTATGAGGCGGGGTTTTAGGGATTCGTTTAATCGAAGAGGATTTTTAGAATTTCAAAAATATGAAAATATCAATCGAGGTCAAAAATATGATTTCAGAAACCTCACAACTAAAAATTGCATATCAGAATCCACATAATGCTTTTAGGGTTTCTTTTGATCGAAGAGGATTTCACAACATACGAAGAAGGAGGAGAGTATCAGGCGGGGGTTTTCAATTTTTTGGTATTTCATTCCCCCCTTGGCAATTAAAAAATTGAAGAACGCGTGCCAATGAAAAAAAATTATAAAGCGACAGTTCTACACGACGCACTTTTTTATAGTAGGTGCCCTCCGTGTTTTTTATTTTTTTTTGTTGGACACTAATTTTAGGGCACACATAAATGGGTGTCCTCTATGCTTCATATTTTGGAAAACTGACATCAATTTTTACAGCACGTACAAATGCGTGTCCTCTATCAGCGCGTGTCATTGATTGTGCGTCGTAAAAGGCTGTTTTTCTAGTAGTGGCGTGCTGTGAAAACATCACATGTTAATGGTTCAAGATATCTTATAATAGAGACTGACTCATAACCAACATATATTCCCAACCTTCTTTGAGGACCCATTTTCTTCCGTTGAGGTGGTGCAATAGGGACATATACTGCACACCCAAAAATTCTCAAATGGGATATATTTGGCTCTTGACCGAAAGCAAGTTGTAGTGGAGAATATACATGATATGAACTTGGTCTCATGTGTATCAATGATCCAGCATGTAAGATTGCATGGCCCCAAACAGAAACAGGAAGTTTGGTCCTCATTATCAATGGTCTAGCTATTAGTTGGAGACGTTTAATCAGTGATTCAGCTAAACCATTTTGTGTGTGTACATGAGCTACTGGATGCTCAACAACAATTCCTACAGACATACAATAGTCATTAAATGCTTGTGAAGTAAATTCACCAGCATTATCAAGTCTCACTCTTTTGATAGTATAATCAGGGAAATGTGCCCTTAATTTAATAATTTGGGCAAGAAACTTTGCAAATTCCATATTACGAGTTGATAATAGGCAAACATGAGACCAGTTGCTGGATGCATCTATTAAGACCATAAAGTATCTAAATGGTCCAGATGGTGGGTGAATCGGTCCATATATATCACCTTGAATTCTTTCTAGAAATCTAGGTGACTCCCTTTCAACTTTCATTGGAGAATGTTTTAAAATTAACTTTCCAAGGGAACAAGATGCACATGGTTTTATGCTGTTGGATTGAGGGAGCTTTTGGTCCTTCAATGGATGCCCATGTGTATTCTCAATTATCCTTCGCATCATTGTTAATCCTGGGTGGCCCAACCTATCATGCCATAAACTGAATGTCCTAGGATCACAATGTTTTCCTTCTACTACCATATTTGATTCAATCATATGTATATATGTATAATGCAGAACATAATCAAGTGTTGGTAGTTTTTCAAGCACATGGTTTTTGTCTATAACATACATATATTTCTTATTTTCAATGGTCACAGTTTTTGTGTCATAACCTTTGAAATATATGACATTGAAACTTAATAAGTTTCTATTAGACTTTGGAGAAAATAAGGCGTTTTCTATACAAAAGCTTGTACCATTTGGTAATATAAAATGGGCTTTCCCGATTCCCTCTATCAAGTCTGCAGGACCTGATATTGTATGTATGACTGTTTTTGTTGGTACTAATTCTAAAAAATATTTTTTGATTTCAGAATAGTATGTGTACTACCACTATCTGCTATACAAAGATCTCCAATCTTTTCTTGGTGTTTTGCTCCAGTTGGACTCATATTAAACTTCACATATAAAAGGAATAATAAGTGAATAAACATAATCATAATTATTATTAAAAAGAAAGCTCATTTATTGTAGGAAAGACATTACATGAAAAACAAACGAAGGAAAAATAGTTTTACTAGAACAATAATAGATTTTTTTTTTTAGTTTATGTCTTCCATGTCATTACAGAAATTAGCAACATTTAGCGAAGTGAATTCAACATTATCAATGATGTTTGCTTCTTTTCCTTTTCCTTTAATGGACTCTTGATAAAGTTGACAAGGATGTGCAGGTGTGCGACAGGTCCTTGACCAATGGCCTGTGCTACCACATCTATAACATGAACCATCAGATTTTTGTGATGTCCCAGTGTCATGCCTTGTCACTTTGGCCTTATCTTGTGTGTGGACATTGTTTCTTTGTAAATATTGGTAATTATTCCTTTTTTGGCCACGACCACGATTATTACCTTGTACACGACCAGAATTATGGTTCTGATTATGACTTTGGTTTCAGTTAAAATAGCCACGGCCTCATCCTCGACCACGACCTCTCCCTCGTCCACGTGTATTGTTTTGATGACCATCAATATTTGTAGCATTTGCTTCAGGAAGTGCTACTGATCTTGGACGAGATTCATGGTTTTTCATAAAGAGTTCATTGTTTTGCTCTGCAACGAGCAGACATGCATTCAATTTAGAATATCTTGTGAACTTTTGCATCCGATATTGTTGCATCAAGGTAATGTTTGTTGCATGAAATGTTGAGTAAGTTTTCTCCAACATATCTTCATCAGTAACCTCTTGTCCACAATACTTGAGTTGTGAACATATTCTGAACAAAGCTGAGTTGTATTCATTTACTTTCTTAAAGTCTTGAAACCTTAGTGTTCTCCATTCATCTCTATCATTTGGAAGTATAACTTCCTTTTGATGATCAAATCTTTCTTTCAGAAGATTCCAGAGAATACTTGGATCAGTAACATCAAGATCTTCAAATCTCAACATTTCATCAATATGCTTACGAAGGAAAACTTGTGAGCTTTGTCTTGTGCCCATCAATTATTAAATTCATTTATAGTATTTGAGATACCCACGGATTCAAGATGCATTTTTACATCTATCATCCATGACACATAGTTTTTCCCACTAACTTCAAGTGCTGCAAACTCGAGCTTTGCAATGTTGGACATAATGTAACTATAAATTTTAAACAAAATAGAAATTAAAATTAAAATCCATTTATTTCAATAAATATTACACAAAAAAAGAAGCGGTAAAGCTAACATTGCATACAAGCCTAAAAGTAGATGAAATTTCATATTATCTTCGATGTTAAGGATTGGGATGAAAAGTAACATGACTATTATAGTCATGTTTATCACAAAAGGATGAATCATCTTGAAGCTTGATTTCCTGAAATTGATTTATTTGATAAAAGAGAGAAATATTTGTTGTGGGTAAAATAAGCAGGGTAAAGATGTTTATTTATGGTAAAAAAAAATATAGCCGTTGTTTTTGTTGTTTATAACCGTTGCATATATATTCTCGTTGTGTATGTATGTATATGTATTTTATAAATCATATAATAAGACTTATAACTAATACATAACTTTACTAATTAGAAACATAAATAAATATTAGTAAATGTTTAAATAAAATTATGAAGAGTATCTAAAATATAAATAAACATTGACATGTATAAATAAATATAATTTAAATGTTAGTATGCATAAATAAAAGTTAGTAGCATAATATAAATGTTAGTATGCATAAATAAAAGTTAGTTGCATAATGTAAATGTTAGTTCGCATAAATAAAAATTAGTTGCATAATGTAAATGTTAGTATAAAAATTAGAATACATAAAGAAATGTTAGTATAAGAAATAAAAATTGTTAATAGTCCATAATGTCCATAATGTATAAGTTTCATTAATTCATTAGTATTATTATTATTTTAATATGATTGAGGTTTTTATAATTAATAGTGTTTTTAATAAGTAATACATACCTTGATTAAGATAGATGTGATTTTCCACTTGTTTAATAACCTTGATTAGAGCTTTCGTGTTGATAACGTGTTATGAATTAAGCGTAATTAATGTAACTATAAATCAAACCAAACTAGTAAACTTTGATAAGAACTTTAATTAAGAAGAAAGAATATTTAGAGAGAATATGAAAGTTATATCTCTTATAACTTTTTGGTGTGTTTCATTCTTTACAATGGAGAGGTATTTATACTACAAATTTTACTAACATATAATTGTAACTAGTTAGAAATGTTGACAAATATACCATGCACCAATTATTATGTCATCCATCAATTATTTACAATATATATATATATATATATATATATATATATATATATATATATATATATATATATATATATATATATATATATATATATATAGGGTTAGGTTCATATGAGACGGCCTAATTTTGTTAGACCGTGAGACGCATTTTTTTATTTTTTTTATTTTTTTAGTTAATTCAAGTTCCGAAAATAATATTTAAAAAAAGAATTTTTGGATTTTTCCATTTATTTTGCATTTTAAAATTATTTTTTAGAATATGTACAGTGTAATATTCTATTAGAATATTTCACGTGTTTTTCAAAAAAAAAATGAAATTTTTTTTTATTTTTTTTAGTTAATTCAAGTTTCGAAAATAATATTTAAAAAAAGAATTTTTAGATTTTTCCATTTATTTTGCATTTTAAAATTATTTTTTAGAATATGTTAGTGTAATATTCTATTAGAATATTTCACGTATTTAAAAAAAAAAAAAAAAAAAAAAAAAAAAAAAAAAACGGGATTTTGTTTTTATTTTTTTTATTTTTTTTAGTTAATTCAAGTTTCGAAAATAATATTTAAAAAAAGAATTTTTGGATTTTTCTATTTATTTTGCATTTTAAAATTATTTTTAAATTTGGTCTTACGGTCTCACAAAATTAAAATGGTTTCAAATGAACCTGAACCTATATATATATATATATATATATATATATATATATATATATATATATATATATATATATATATATATATATATATATATATATATATATATATATATATATATATATATATATATATACACACACACACACAACCAAAAATCAGAGCGGCCTATTATTAAGGATTGATCTACTCCCGAGGAACCCTCAACCAAATCAATGATTCAGAAGGTGTAAGCCCCAACTATATATATATAGCAAAAATGAAACTGATGATACATATTGTCTGAAAATCAGGAAAAAAAACCGAAAGAATGGAAAATCCTCACCATTTTTCCCAGATCCCTTCTTCGTCTTTTTCTTTGATTCCTTCTCCTTCTAATTCTCATATACATGCCTTCTCTAGTTCTGATATAGCACATCTCTAAGTTGTCCTTGTGGTCTTAAAACCATTATTAGGAAGCTACATACATCAAAAAGGAAAAACAAAACAACTAAAAATCAAATTATAATCATCCCCAAACTAAAACTAAAAAAAAAACACATCTAACACACATTACTTACTGAACACCACTTGTTAACTAACTATTAACATTTAACATTACCTTTTCTGTAATAGCATAGCATCCTTTACAGATGCATAAAAGTAATAGAAGTTGACTATAAATTTAACATTTTAGTATAAAATTGAGCAAAAATTGTTGATTGATCTTACCTTGTAATTGTCCTTGACATCATTAGCTGAAAAGTCTATCTTCAATCCAATGTCTTCATCAATTTTATCAGATGTCTAAAAATAGGAACTCAAAAATTATATCATTAAAATGACTGGTTTAAACTTTAAATAGTTTTCTAATTCATTAAAAATGAGAAAAAAAAAAGTAAACACTAAACAATACCTTCTTAGAAGATTGATCCCTTTCAGTCATAAGTTTCTTCAGTTTTTCTTGATCATTGCTCTGCACAATAAAACACCAAAAAATACAGCAAAAACAGTTGACAAAATTGTGATTCTGATTATACGTGAAGAAAAAAAATGTTAATCAAAAGAAAATGAAACTGGGCCCCACCTTGAGTTGTGAAAATCCTTCGATTAGTTCTGCTGACAACAAGTTTACATCAAGAGGGAAGAAACAGTCTGAGTGATACGATTTGGTGTTTTCATACCCTCGTGGGTCCCAAATACTCGATCCTAATCTTAAAGATTTTGAATCGATTTTTTCAGAGCATTTTTTACATGAAGATCTTCCTGACTTTGCATACTCTGCAACAATCTTGATACAAGTGGAGGAAGAAGGCATAAGGGTATCTTTGTAATTTGGTTATAGTCCATCTTAGTAGCATAACAGTATACCTTTTCATTTGTTGCATTCTTTTTTTCTTTCACTCTTTCCTCATCTTTGTCAGTCTATAAATACATAGCAGAATTACATGAATACAATCAGTTCCTTCAAGATGTGAAAATGTGAAAAACATATCATAAAAGTGAAAAACATATTCATGGTAACTTGTAAAAACTCCTATTTGAAGTAACTTTTACCTATAAATAGGCTAATGAGTTGAGTTGAGTTGAGTTCCTGCTTATGAGTTACATCGAATGCCATGTGTTTAAAATGATGATGTGGCATCCACATGTCATTCTTTAAAAAGGGAACATATTTCAGCCAAATTTTTATATATAGTGTAATTGTTTTGACCCAAGAAAAGATAACTTACTTGTATGTTTACCTTCCTAATTCCTATGCAAAATTTCAAATTTATTCAAATCACTATATTTTACTTTGTTATTATGTATGAAAATGGACAGAAATTATGTAATTGATATGACTATTAACATCCAAGTATCTCACTGATAAATCTTTTTGAAGATGCATGTAACTGAAAAAAAGTAAAAAACCATATGATAATCAATACAAGGTCACATAAATTCTTTTTATTTTTATGATCTATAAGACATAGCAGCCGTATGTGACAGATAGATGCAACAATGAAGTCAAAATTATATTATTAAAATGTTGTGCTTTAAATAATCTGTTGAAAATAAAACAAAAAGCTAGAAATTTGGGTAAACAATACTGAGTTTATTTCTTAATTATATAAATATACCATTGTTCGATTATTGATTTAAAATTTTTAATACCTTTCCACTCTTTTGATCCTACCCCTGCAGCTCAGCTTCAACATCTTCATCTAACTGTCACAATAAAATAAAATAAATAAATAATAATCACTCATAAACCAAAACAACCCAATATCACAAAATAACTTAAATTAAACAATTAATCTAATTATCATCTAATTTGACTTAAAATCAATTTCTTGCAAGATAAGTTACCCAATTAATACAAATAATCAAACTTTAATCAAATAAGGAAGTTATTATCTAATCAATTGGTAATTATCTTTTGTTTAATCAAGGATACACTCAAAATATGATTAAAATTCGAATTTTAATGACCCATAACAGTTAAGGCAAGTATCTTTGAGTAAAACAGCAAGAAATCCCGAAACTGCCTCTTTCTGACGCTCGAACTCGCCGAGTTCCTCTATGGACTCGCCGAGTAGAAGCCAAGTCGCCGAGTCCACATTGGAACTCGCCGATTCAGCAGTCAGAAGGCCAAAATTTCGATTTTGCAACAAGAATGAACATGTAAGGCATCAATACAATAGAAACCAATCAAGTCTCTGATACCACTGATGGGTTTTGGCCATAAGAACATCCTATGTGCTCATGCAACCCTAATGCTTGGATCTAGGTTTCTCTATTGTACATGCAATTCATCCAAGACTTTAAACCCTAAATCTAGCATATGATAATCAATATTAACATAATAATGGGTTTAAGATATTACCTTGATTGTTATGTAGCAATAACAATCTCAAATCCGCCTTGTAATGACTTTAGAAAGCTTAGAGTCACAAGCGTCACTCCTCTAATGGCTCACAAACACCAAGAGTAAGAGGATGACGAATAAGGAGAGGGGAGGCTCCAAAAAACGTGTAGAAACCCTAAGGATTCAGTTGCCCACGTTTTTGGTGCCCAAGGGGTCCTTAAATAGTGAGGCTATTAGGGTTATCTAACAAGGAAACCCTAATTTGGATGCTTAGGCCCTAAGCAACCCATGGACTCCTTTCTTAAAGGCCTTTGGACAGTTTCTAATGGGTTTTCCCCATAGAATTCGTCCAACCTTATATTATAAGGTAATCCATAGCCCAATTGCAATTATCTTATAATTACAATTCCAGTCCCCTAAGTTTAATTAATCTCTTTTAGCCACAAAATTAATTATCAATTAATTCTTGACTAATATTAATTAAACAATATGATTTTTCCTTTAATATATATTATTCTCATAATATATTAATAAATCATAATTAATCATCTCTCTCCATAATTCATCCTATCAAGTTGCTTTGGTGAAGGCAACCCAAAAGGACCATGCACCATCGGGTCAAGTATATACCAAAATAGTTATGGACTTAGACACTAATCCAACAATACCTTGGTAGAAGTTGGATCCTCTTCACTCACTATCTGCTTCAACTTATCTTGATCACTGCCCTGAATGGTAGAAGCAAGAATATTCAGCTCAAAACCATACAAAACATAATGAGCTTGCACTTTGTCGGATAATGGAAGTTTATATCTGATAGTGTGGAAAAGACATTGCTCGTAAACACGAATGCTTTTCGTTTTATACATCAAAAAATTTGGGGGAGTAATAGAAAGCCAAACGAAGCATACGACCACCAATGTATGTCTCACTCTCTAAAAGGCACCCATTATGAAAGTTTTCTGCTTCAGATTTGTGCTTGTTTGGACATACCTCGAGCTGAGAGAAATATGTGAAAGCATTTGTAGAATTCCTTGCAACAATGTGATGAGTTGTAGAAGTCATCCGAACAGCAGCAGGATCATTGGGTGCAGGTGGGATAGGAGACCTAATTTTCCCGGAAGCAACTGGTGGAGGAGCAAGGCCTAGAGGCTTAGACTTAACCTTCTCGGGTGGAGGAGCAAGGTTGAGTGGCTTAATCTTTTCAGATAATCCTGCAGATGAAAGCATCCCAGCTCCACTTGCAGGTTTGTTTTTTACAGTGATTCGAATTGTTTCACCCTCCTAATATACGTAATGTTTCAAGTTAATACATGTCTAATGAGCTCAAATCCATTTCAATACTTCTAGGCATTAGATAATTTCAGCTACTAATCTGAAATTTTCGACTATATAATCTTATATGCATAGTCGGAAAACTGTAAGTGATGATACATACCTTCAATCTATGATTTACAGCAGGATGGATATTGATATGACTCTAGTCGCTGGCTTCATCGACATCCTTCTCAATCTCTCTCTTCACATACTTCTCATGATCCGACAACGCCACATTGAAATCAAACGCCTCGTTCCTCTCTGTAAACCCTAACCCAATAAACGCGTGTTTCCCTGTGCCATCCTCGATTTTCAAAGCCGGAGAGATCTTCGAGAATAAGAACTAAAAGCTCCAAACCCGGATCAAATTTACTTGTTGTTCCCCCAAATCGTTGATCGTGGTTGATCGTGGTGGCGGGATAGGGTTAGGGCTACTTGTGTGTGACGGAAAAGGTGGACTTCCAGGGCGTCGATTACATCTTTGGTGGAGACAGGTGGTGGTGCGCTGCTTGTGTGTGATGTTGTCGGAGTCAGGGAAGAACACACACCTAACGTCGTGAGGGTGAAGAGATAAACCGGATGAGAATTGGTTTGATGGCGGCATTTGTGTGTTTAGGAGATTAGGGCAAGGTAATACAATGTAATAAGTATACGATGTGGTTATATGCTTAATATTATTGTACATGAGGTAATACCTATTGTACCTCTTAATTTTCAAGAAATGGTCAATATTTTTAATTATATATATATATATATATATATATATATATATATATATATATATATATATATATATATATATATATATATATATATCCTCCTTAATAAATGAAGGGTTTTTTTTTTTTTTGCCGCATGTCCTCTTCTCCTTCATTTGGACATGGCATTTTCTAGAATTTTTGAATTTTCTATTTTTCACTTGTTATTTTATTGTAATTTTCATTTTATTAAATTAAAATTCCACATTTAATATGTAAGGTAATATATATGTAATGTATTTATTAGAAAGGATTTATATATGTAATGTATTAAAGTCTCATTAATTTTAATAATTTAAATTTTTTCTCATTTTTCTTATAAATTCAAACTTCTCAAATTGTTTCCAAGAATTTATCTTTTTTTCTATTTTCAAAAATATGTACGATTTTACTTTAATTATAGTTTGATTTGAGTAAGAATATGTACTATTTTAATTTCCAAATATATCAATTGTATGTTTAGGGCATCTCCAATCCACCCCCAAACTCCATTTCTTCCGCTATTCTTCTCCAACCCTATCTCATTTTCACTTCCATTTTTGGAGATATGAATAGTATTCCCCCAATATATGGGGGAATATTATTCATATCTCCAAAAACGGAGGTGAAGTTTGGTTGACATATTTAGTCCCTTTCATTTTTATTTTATATATTTTTAGTTTATTTTATCTATTAATTATAATTTAAATGCAATATTTAATATTTATAATATCAAGTTATATATTAATTTATATTAATTAATCATAAATATAGAGTTTAATTAGTAGAAGGGTATATTTGACAATATATATAAGTTATAAAAATAGAATATTCAAGGAATATATTTTTTGAGGTAAAAAATGAGATAGAAAATAAAATAGGATTGAAGATGAAACACTATTTACTCCATTTATGGGGAAAAAATAGAGATGGTCTTACAAAAGATTAAGCTAATACAATAAAAACTAACAATATAAAATAACGATTACAAAAATAAAATAGGTAATTTAAACCTTCTTTATAATAGTGTTTAAACCGAAATATAGATTATAAGATATAACAAACAGAGATCATTACCGTTCAGAAAATTTTATAATAATTCTTCAGCGACATTGATAAGGCATACAAATTATATTCAGGTATTTAAAAGAATTTTTATTGTTTTAGAGCTAATTTTAACTCTCTATTGGTCCTTTTTTTCTCATAATCTATCGATATTTTTGGGATTAATATCCGTCGTTACTCTAAACCAATAACAAATTAACATCGACCGATCCATGATGATCCCCACTTCCCACCAATCTAGAGCTTCCCATCGCTTCTTTTTTCTTCTACATCCCCTCAACCCCATCTCCTTCCACCGTTCCTTCAAAGAGTCGATGTTTTGTTCGGGGTCTCCAACACCGCCCTTTCTCTTTGCGAACGACACCCACCTGCATCGCCGACCTCTGCTAGCTTCATCGCCGTCGCCGCCGCCTTCGGGAGATGACGCCACAGAAATAGCCAACTCTATTATCGAAAAAATAAAGAAAGGGGTGACGATTTGGGACCGGATATCTAGCGGATTTGGAAAGAGCAGCTGTGAAAAGAAGAAAAAACATCTTCTAGGGTTTTTTCGAATTCTTAAGGGGCAGGGACTTGCTTTTTATTTCCCTTTTGTGCAAAAGAGATAAATACCCTCTTGTCTGTGCAAGACATAAATGCCCTTGATATTGCGTTTTCTCATGCATTACAATAATAGGACAAAAATTGCAACTCAAAAAGAGACAAATCACTCATGGGCAAAAGGCGTAAATGCCCTTAATCTTAGTCATCATAAAAAATAGCACTGGAATGGGACCGAAAGTCCGAAACCGATATCAATGGGACAAAAATTGCAATTGTTTGAAGCTCTCGTTTGTGAAAAAGACGTAAATGTCCCCCGGATAAAATAGAAAACTAACAGGGTCACTGAGAAGATGCCTCTGAATCACGGGTCTGTCTACTATGATTCTTGAAGATGGTAAAATGACAGGATCTTTCATCAGAGTGTACTGCAGATTCCAACATTTATATTTGTGTCAGTAAAACGGTATTTTCTTGTTTATAAATAGAAAAATATGTAAAAGGACAAACACGTTACAAAAACCACAAATAAGGACAAAAAATGAAAGAGAATACTTATTGGGACCAAAATCACAAAAACCAACTATATTCAGGGACCAAACATGTAATTTACTCTAAAAAAATTATAAGTCAACGACTAAATTGACAAGATAATGAATCTACATTGTGTGTGATTTTTTTTTTTTTTTTTTTGTATTTGTGGTGTTTTTAGATGGTAAAAATGGTATAATGGGTAAATTGAGAAAATGACGAAAATGCCCCTATATATATTTTGAAAGATAGAGAGAAGTGAAAAGACAGACATTTTCTTGAGAGTGGTAAAGTCTAGTTCTCTTGTGCTGATTTTTGTTCCCATTCAGTTGTGTTAGCCATTTCAGCTTCAAGCTCTTTAAGCTCAAGAATCTTGTTCAGACTTTCATCAAGAAGAAAGATGCTATCGTTGATTAAAAAGTTCAAGTAAACACCCTTTTCCTCTTCTTTCGCAATCTGTAACATTTTCAAAAAGAGTTAATAACTAGTTGATTAAAAATTAAAATAATAATAATAATAATAATAATAATAAAAAGTTACCTGTTTCCAAGCATTTTGTTGAACAGGGACTTGCCAAAGGTATTCTAGAAGTTTAGCAATGTTATGGCGGATGTTAAACTTGTCATAAAACTGCATAACAGTGAAGAAATAGCAATGTACTTTTACTGAATTGTTTATTATAGAATCCAAATTTCATTTCTTCTCATTACAGCATTGTGCTTTTTACTACTATGGCATTGTATTTTGAGTATCTATGTGATTATAGCAATGTACTTTTAATTTCTTTTCTTATTAAATACATGATATTTAGATTTTTTTTTTTTAAAAGTTGCTTTGTATTTGGATGACATTGCTAAAATTACAATTCTTTCGCTTCTTCTAATTGCATCAATGTACTTTTAACTTTTTTATTAGAACGGCATTGTACTTTGGAATATCTAAAAAAAACTATAGCATTGTACTTGCAAATTTTTTTAATAAAAACATGAGGTTTCAAAATATCTACTAAATTATAAATATATGTAAAATAATAATAAAAGAAAAAACGAAAAATCGGATGCTAGAATAAACAAACCAATAGAAGTACATTGCTATTTCTTAAATATGGGAAACAATCACTCACCTGAGTGTGGGATCCTGTGAACTCGACATCAACATAGAGTTTCAAAAGATTCTTCACAAGATACTGAACAGAGAGTAGGTGCCACTCAAAAAGTGTACTAGTAGCAGACGATGAGCCACTGCACACACACACAACACGGAAAAAGACGTAAATACCCTTTGTAAGCAAATAACATAAAATTATAGAATCAATCAATCAAAATAAATAAATAAATAAATACCTCCTACGAGGCATCCAACAATTCAAGACTTCAACCATTTTGGCTCTTAGATAAGGATTCCTAATGTACTCTGGACTTGCCATGAACATGATAATAAAGTTCATAAAATCATCCTGCCAAAGAAAAAAAAACGAAAGTGAGACTAGAGAAAATAATTAGTTAAAAAGAATCTTTTTGTTTTTACCAATTTGACACCATCTAAAGCATGTGGGATTCTAGAAGCAAAAATAAGCAACTCCATAACATCTTCCACAAAGTGTTCAGGCATACATGCGAATTCCATGGGCAAAGATCGTGGTAAAGGCATTTTGAAACCACCAATTCGACTTACTAACCAAACCACCATTAACTGATAGAAAGATAATGCCAGTTGAAGTAGTCCTCCATCCTAACAATAACATACAAAAAAAGGATTTGAAAAAACTGAAACTCGAATATTAAAAAAGGAAAAGACTAATTTACCCTCAGTATCTGAGCTTCATAACATAATTTATCCTGTGTTCACGTTTCGATTTCCTTCTCAATTCGAGCAATTTCCTGTGTCACTCGAGGTGAAGGAGTTTGCTCTTGCATGGTTTTCAAGGTTGCTAAACTATCTTCACGTCTTTGAATATCCTGCAACCAAATAAAGCATCGTATTTTCTTTTCTTATTAGGAAGGACATTGTACTTTGAATCATGGGATTAAGGAAATAAATACCTGGACAAGATCCTTGAAGTCTGAAAAAGCTTTCAGAAGACCCAAATTTAGAACCCGAGCAGTCATAAAGAAACATTCACAAATAAATGAATAGGTTTGACTTGGTTGACCAGAACTTGTTGTTTCTTGAGATTGAAGCAACCTGTTTTCTTCATTGTTTGGCTTGGCTTGTTTTTGTTTAACCATTCAGTAACTTCCTCCAAAGATGCATGAAGAGCAGTTAGTTCTCTGTATTCAGTTGAGAATCATGATCAAATTCATATTGAGGGATTGTAGTTTCAATCTTCTCTTATTTAGAAAAAGATACATCTATAGTAGATAAGAGTATCTTACTTGAAATCCAAACGAGAACCATAAAACACATATTTAGGGTCAATTTTGTCTTTCTTTGTTGAATTTGCATCCAAGAAAGGTTCACACAATCGAAGCATAACAGCACTAAGGTTCACAAACATGCCTGAACTTGCAGAAGACATAGGATCAACCTATCACCAATCACAAATTATCCAATATTAATAAAATTTTCACCTGGATAGATAAATTATGCCTTTATGGTCTAAAAAGTTTGTTCTTACCTGGATATGAGCCCTTGATGCATTTTTGTTGATCACTTCTGCAATATATTGGAGCACATTCTCTCACGTGTTTGTGTTCTTTAAAAGAGACCTAAGAATTTCTGCCAATCCATCGTATAAATTGTTCATGACAGATTTGATTGTTGCAAATGAAGATAAAAGGTCAGCAGGGCGTCTTGTTGATGAGTCCATAAAACACTGCTCGCTGCATATTCCATGGATATGAAAGTTAAACAAAAATGATCTAACAGAACAGATGGAAACTTGAAAAGGTAAGTCACATAATAGCCATGGAAATAGAAAATCAAGATCAAACTCACCCAACATCAGGCTGACTCTTGTAAAAACTTTGATCAGGAAGAGCACTGATATGAAAAAAAAGGACCCAAGATGCTTGTCATCTCAATAGCACGACCATTTATGAAAAAACCTTTGGGAATCCACCATTGATGATTCACCAAAGCTTTAGCACCAACTGGAAAACTTATCAAGTACATCAAAGCCCTCAATGGCTGCTGAAAGTTTCCAAGAGCAGAACATTTGAGTACAGTCCCTCTTAAATCCTCATACAATTGCTTCAAGATCGTTTCCATGGAATCGTAATCGGAATCCCTAAACAACTCATCCAAAAAACCAGGAGGAGAAGAGGCACCACCACTACTACCACCACCAAAAGTATCAATTGAACTAGAAACTTCAGAGAAAATCAAAGGCAACAATGGAGAAACATTCGATTTATCTCTTTGGGAATCGGCGAACATATCGGGTTACCTAAGTGAATTCTACAATATTTCGCTTGATTTACAACTAACTCCATCTGAGCCCTAACTGATTTATCTTTCATATTAGTGATTTTCTTCCCTTCATATGCGCGACGATCAACAAGAACTCGTTCCATCACATCCCTAGAAAATCTCAGTTCACCGCCTTCGCTTAAAATCTCAGCTGCCGTCATCTCCAAGTAAACAGCTCGTGTATCGTTCCCCATTGAATCTATTTGAGTTACAAGGAAGATTTTGCTTAGGATTATGTCCTCGATTTCCTCAGGCGCTCGCAGCGGTTTTGCGGTGGTCGTCGCCATAGTCTCAGAATTGATTTGATTTGATTGAAGACGGTGAAAATGGGCAGGTTTGATTATTTTGAATGGGTAAAGAAGAAGGATCAACAAAAAGTTTCAAAGAATTTTGTTTCTCCATAGTCAACAAGCCAATGGAGGCTTGTATGTATCTATAGACTTGATGTATACATATACATATAATAATTATAGATAATATACATACATATACATAAATAACATAATAACATATAACATAATAGATAATATATTTTATATTTTTTTTAATTGCCGATCCATTAAAAGCTAGAAAGAGGCTAGAACAAAAATACAAGACAATGAGCAAACATTACATGAAACAAGCAACAATGAGAGATACACAATCATGTCAAATTGTCGATAAACATAACTTAAACTAGGTCTATGTTTAATCCAGTTGAAAGAAGTTAGTTGAATATCATCCACCACCTTAATTATTGAACACCAAATCATTTCAGGTTTCCAAAAAAATCAAATCACCGTATATAAAAGAGTTAAGATGAGGTTCCTTCTATTTTTATCATGGAAAAAGCTTTCAAAATACTAAGAAGGTCCTCATTTTGAACCAACCAAGAAAACAACAACGACACCAAACCAAGAACCAATCCCATAAATGAATTGAGAAAGAATAGTTGAAAAAAATATGATCTACCTCCTTCTCTTAGTTGTTACAAAAAGGACAAGAATAAGAACCAAATGTGATCCCTCTCAACCACAAATTGGAAGCAATCGACACCAACCCAAGAATCAATCCCATAAATGAACTGAGAAAAAATAGTTGAAAAAATGTTATCTACCTCCTTCTCCGAGTTGTTACAAAAAGGACAATAATAAAAACCAAACGTGATCCCTCTCAACCACAAATTGGAAGCAACCAGAATCCTGTCAAGAAGAAACTTCTAAACAAAACAAATAACTTATATAGAATCCCACTTCATCCATATAAAACCACCAAGAATTCTATCACGATCTAGTTTATCTGTCATCAAACTTCTCAAGAAACTAACAGAAAATACCACTTGACATACCTTTCCAGCACCATGAATTCGGAATATTGGGCAACTCTACATCATCAAACAAACTCATTAAATTGTTCAGCTCAGATTCTTCCATACCTTTTTTTCATAGAGTAAATTACACCAATGGTCCCTATGATATAGGATAATTTGTACGTTTGGTCCCTAATTTATTTTTTTAACTCAGAAGGTCCCTACTATTTGTTTTTGTTACACGTTTGGTCCCTACTGTTTGCTTTTGTTACGTGTTTGGTCTCTGTCTTACCTAAAAATACTATTATTTAAATAGGAAAAATGGTGGGATAGATAAGATAAGGTAAGAGAGATGGGGTTGTAGGTGTGTTTATTTAAATAAATTAAAAATCAAGGGATATATAGTCTTTTTAGGTAAGACGGGGACCAAACGCGTAACAAAAACAAATAGTAGGGACCTTCCGAGTTAAAAAAATAAGTTAGGGATCAAGCACGCAAATTACCTTAAACCATAAGGACCATTCGTGTAATTTACTTTTTTCATATTTCTCTTCCACTACCCCTAAAAACCAGTCCGAATACCACCATAAATTATGTCCAACACCAGACAGGTTTTGTTACTGTTCAGCTTGTAAAATCTAGGAAATGATTGTTTGAGAGTATAATCTTCATGTCACTTATCTTTCCAAAAAAAAGAGTATGATTTCCTGCACCCATCTTTCTAAAAAACAAATTATCAAGAGAAAATTTTCACTCAGTAAGTTCTCTATTTATTTAAAAAATGGACAACCAAGTGTCTGAAATACCCTTTTTAGCCAAAGGCATTCCATTAATCAATTTAAAGTTGTGCAAATACTCAATACAAAAATACCAAAACGATTCTAGTTCAACTTTCAGCATCCACCGCCATTTTGCAAGAACCGCTACATTCAAAGTTCTAAGACTACCAACACCGAGACCTCCTTTGTGTTTAGGTAAAGTCACCAAGTCCCAAGAAACCCAATAAATTTTTCTTTGATTATTTAAACCACCCCAAAGAAACCTCCTTCGAATTCCTTCCAACAAATCAATATTTTTCCTCACGGCTTTGAAAAAGAGCAAAGTAATAAAGAGGAAGACTCCCCAAAACTGATTTTACCAATTTTAATCTACCCCCCAAAAGAGAGATTACGAGCTTTCCAAATAGAAAGCTTCGATCTAAATTTCTCCAAAATCAGCTCCCAATTCCTAGCAAGTTTCATATTCACACCGATAAGTGAAAGGAATACTTGTCAGCTCACAATGTAAAATATTAGCAAGACAACTTACATCAACATCCTCCACCCCAATGCCAAAAAACCTTTCTTTTAAAGAGGTTTAACTTTTAAACCGGAAGCAAGAAAGAAGCACCTAAGAATTCTGTTTAAGTTTACTTCAAACCATTCACCAATAAACATGGCATCATCCATACACATTAGATGTGAAAGATGAGAACCATTATGAGGTAAGGATATACCTTGAAAAAAGTGATGATCACAATCATCTTTTAAGGAAACACTAAAACCCTCCATAGTTAAGATAAAGAGAAATGGGGAGAGAGGATCTCCTTGCCTCACTCCCCTCTTGATGTCAAACTCTTTTGATGGAGATCTGTTAATTAAAATTGAGGCCCTCCTGAAAGAAAGACAAAGAGGTAGTCTCATTTGTTAAACGCAATATTTTGAACAGGTTCGGGATCCCTGCTGAAATCATATGCGACAATGGATCCCAATTCATAAGCAAGAGGACAAGAGACTTTTGCACGAGTTAGGGAATCAAAATGATAATGTCCACTCTTTTTCATCCCCAAACTAATGGTCAAACAGAATCTAACAACAAGATCATAGTAAAGGATGGGTACGGCTGTGTGTGTGGTATTTTGGGGAACTCACTAAGCTTTGTGCTTATGATTTGTGGTTTAAAAGTTTTAGGTTTTCTTATAATAAAGGAAGGGAACGGCTTGATTGCACCACATCAATGGGGACTTGTGTACATGAAAACTTTTAAGTGATACTCTGATAACTGTTTTAAGATATTGTAGTTGTGATTTGAATAAACACTTAAAGTTTTAATTGAAAATTTTGGGTTGAAATTTAGGACGTTACAACATGGGCCGGGATTGTTTAAAGCTACTCAAATTTAGGGATGGGGATCAGATCCTTTAACTGCTATTCAATACACTACTTCCTCAAGACCCAAAAATGCAAGTTTGGCCATATGTGTAAATTCAATCACCCAAAAGATAAATCTGCTCTTTTGGTAAGTTTCAATGTTTCACTACACTATGTCGTGTGACTTTGATTTCAATTTATGTTGACATAGAAAGTAAACAAGATTTGTCCATATGGCCAGGCTGTGTTTGTGAAACATTTTTATTCAATGCCAACATTGATCTTGAAGCTGATATTTTTCTTATTTTCTTTTATTTCAACGTTTGTTGCTTCTCACAACCTGATTTACCCGTCTATTTCAATCAAACCAGGGACTTTGGGACATTTATCTAACATTTTGCAAAAATCTAGAGGTTTCAATTCAAAAGAATCTACAGAGAAGAGGAATCTTTTTTTATGAGGAATATAACATAGTAAAACAAACTTTGGTTGATAACTCTATGAGTTTGCATCAAGAGATTAACTGAATTTGCAAAACTGATATTCCTAGTGATGTTGTTGTTCATTGGGATGTATGCAAGGATGAGAGTAAATAATGAGAAATTCCAACTGGACCGTATCCAGATAAAACATCAATATTTAAGAACAAGGCTTTTTAAAATCAAAATGATGTTTGAATATTTTTGGTGGATAAATACTTTTTCCAAATATTTAATTTCTCATGTTGAAATTATGAGATTGTGCTAGATGATGGACCATTTGGATGTTGCGTGGTATTTTTTGTCAAGTTTTGACTTTCTAATTATATTTTCACTTTTCAAAATGTGCATTAAACATAATGTTTGTTTTCATTAACCGAACCATGTATTTATCTAATTTATTGGTTTGGCTTTCTTTAATGTCCAAAATATCCTTGGGGAATATGAAAGTAAATTAATCAAGTTTTATTTTAGGTTTGGTATAATCTAATGTATTTCCAGGCTAGACATGAGCCTGTAAGTTCTTTTAAATGTTTATGAAATGGTTGTTTTAATAGAAACATACAACCCAAAACGGCACCGAGGGTAAAAAGGTCAATGTTTGCTACAAGGCTTGAAAGCACCATCAAGGTGATGAGAATTCTATCCACTCAAATATCTAAACAACATCGCCACAGGAGAGATAGACCCTCGAAGGGTAAAAAGGTCAATTCATAGACCAAATTAAAAAGATTAGCAAATTAATTAACATCCAAATGCATTCTCAATTGCAGCACCATGAACAAGTGAAGGCACCAAGGAGTAGAAGACATGTAGCCACAGGAGACGC
Organism: Lactuca saligna; assembly: GCF_052625555.1. Lineage (NCBI taxonomy): Eukaryota > Viridiplantae > Streptophyta > Magnoliopsida > Asterales > Asteraceae > Lactuca > Lactuca saligna. The sequence continues at coordinate 46,831,046 of NC_136424.1, read as the reverse complement.
ACTGAGACCCATAAACCAGCACCAAGGGTAAAATGGTCAGACTTGGCACATAAAAGGTGCAAAAAAGTGATCTACTCAACAAAGTAGGAACCAATTGTTTACAAGTTTTTGATGTTCCAAGTTATTATGTAAATATGCTCTTGAATATGATAATGATTAATTTGGTGATGTGTTTTTAGATTGGGAGACCTGCTTTTGATCAATTTCTTAAGAAGCACATAGTTGCTTATAAGTTTGATTCGATTGATAAGTATATGTTCCTTGATTTCTTGAAAGTGATTTTCCCTGGAATTGAGAAACAAATTGATTTAAAAATATGTATATGTTTTTTAATGCTATGGAGTCGATTTCTAATATTTGTAAAAAGGTAGTTTCATTAGCACATAAATTTAAGCAAGGTAGGATGCCAAGTGACGAATCATTTCTTTTACTAATTATTTTATGTGAAATATGATACATTTTTCGGAAACTATTATTGGCTGTCATAATTCTCAAATTTTCTTTGTTTTATATTGTTATTCTTTTTGTACCATCACTTCTTATTACCAACACCAACAAATCAAAACATAAACGTTTTGAAAAAACAGAAAACCAACAAAAAAAAAAAATATGACCCGTGGTGAAAAACCATGGGATCACACACAAGTTTGAAGTATTTAATTGGTACCAACATAAATGAGAAAAAAAAAAAAAATCGTTGTCCACTTTTATCCCCGATCATGATATTTTGATAATTTAATTATTTACAATGATATTTTGATTATTTAGATGACCTTACTTTTTTTATTATTATTTTTTTTTAATCTATGGCATTATCATTTATTGTTCTATATCAATACTTACAAGTATTTATGCTTAGACCATCAAGCTTAGCATCATAGTTGCTAGCTTTTCTTTTATAAAATATCTATGTACAAGCATGAAGAGATTTTGTGTTTCCTTTTTGGGTTAAATACAAAAAACTCCATTGCATTTACATGAATTTATTGAAAAAGCCATAATGTTAATAAAGTTTTTTTTGTGAACAAACCATTGCATACTTTTTGACCGTTTATAAATAAATTTTTTTTGCCTTTTTCTACGTTTACTTTGTTTGCCGAGTTAAATTATTGAAGCCAATGAGGGGTGATTTCTTGGGGGACGTTTCCATTATTGTTTTGGCACATTAATAATTCCCGAAGGATTTGTATACATTATATAATATATATAGAGGATCCAAACGTTGAAAAAGGTGTTTTTTTAATAACTTTATGCAATGCAACATGATATATATTCATCTAAATTAATGAATAAAACCTAAAATTCTTAAAAACATTTATTAAACAGTAAAAAGAAAATATGTTTTTATAGATTCAGTCAAGCATTTCATCGAACATACACCAGACAATTTTCAATCGATTACGTAACACAAGATTTAATATCTAAAACAAAACACAATGATATCAAGATAGAGAGAATCTCACATTTTTACAGCATTTTCAAAGCACACTACTTACTCAAACATTACGACGCCGTTTTCGAGTGTAAACAAGAAGGGGTCTGGGGGCGTCTTCGGCCGGATTTTCAGCGTCAGGGTTTCCGGCGTTTCCGGCGTCAGGGTTTCCGGCCGGAGGGTCGTTGGCTGGGAGGTTGTCTTCAGGTAGGTTTTGGTCTTCCGGTGGGGGGTTGCCGATGGGCTGTTCGTTGGCTGGAAGATTATCGACGGGAGGTTCATTTAAATCCGGTATCTGCAGTTCTTGTCGTCCGCGGCGATCTTCTGGATCGCTAGTGCCAGCCTTAACATCGGGTGCGCTAACTGACTCAAACCATTGTTCTAACGTTGAAAAGGGTAGAGGAATCCCTGCAAACCATTGAATCCAGTATCAAGAAACAAGTTTAAATGTGAAATTTTCCGGGATTTGAGAGATTTCTAACCTTGAGTGTTGTTCTGTTGGGCAATGTGCCCCGATAACAACCGGACCAAGAAATCTAACACCAATCGTAGTAGACTTGAACAAAACAAATGTCAAAATATTTCTATATAAAAATATATAGATATAAAACAAGTTAGTGAATTGAAGTTCTTACAGGGCGTGCTGTGCGTCTGAAAGAGCCATTGCGATCTAGTGTCCTAACATCGCGTCGGAATTAACAAACAAATCAAAAATCAAATTCAAAAAATCAAAATATGAAAGTGATTCGACGGATTCAAAGAATTGTTATTAACATCTTCAAGAACATCAAAGAAACATCGAATTCATACCCAAATTGAAACAGCATGAATAACCAAACCAAGAAATCCCGAATAGTGCCTGAATCAATAAGCACAAGAAGCGGGGAAGATTACTTGAAGAAGGCGATGGAACTGAATTATGAAGATTGTTGTATGTTGTATGTTGTAACAGAGACAGAGGTCGTTAGTATTTATTGAGAAGGTTCGTCTCTAAGTAATTCAAATAGAAAGCGGCAAAAGTTTGATATTGTCCACGTGGACTTTGCAATTCGGTAAATTAGTTATATTTGTGTACTTTTTATGTAGAACTAAAGGGTGTGCTTTGGATTGGGAAATTTTCGTTTTTTTTGTGGGTTGATTCATATTATATATATTTTTTTCTAAAAATATTTATATTTATTAAAGAAAAATAAGGATCTCTCTCTCTCTCTCTCTCTCTCTCTAAACCAAGGACATCTTCATAAGTCTCCATCCCCATGATGTTTTCTAATCAACAACACCAAATTAGAAGACCCATCGTTCATACAGTTTGCTCTGAAGCGCAAAAACACAATATACTCCACCTCTCCTTCCTCTGTTCTTGTTCTAAAACATGCAACTCAAACCGCCATCACCATTGGAGAGTGTTGCTTCAAACCTGCAACTAGATCGGAAAACCTACCATTCAATCAATTTGGAAAATCCTCCAATCTAAAACCCTTAAATCATAGAAAAACCACGAAAAAACTATAAATCGAGCGTATAATACGGGCAAATCGATGACATCATGGCGACATCGATTCAGACTTTTTTCGTTTTGAGAGTAAGGGGAGAATTAAGTGGATATGAGGTGTGGGAGGTGGGTGTTGCCTTTGATTTTGGTTTCAGAGAGAGGCATATTAAAGAGGTAAAATTGATTCCTTTGTCTTTTTTTGCTCTGATTCATCGCCATCATGGCAACATCGATTCAGATGGGCCACATGATGACGATCATTGTTGGAAGTCGTAGGTTTGATTTCTTGGATTTTTATGGTTTCGTTTTTGGGATTATCATCATGTTTCGTTTTTGGGATTTTCATTAGGTGTCCAGAACTTTAAGTAATTGATTTCAATAAGCTGAAAAAAAGAGATGCTAAAAATGAAAACAGAGATTGTATTTCTTGTGTAATAAAAGATCGACTGTATATTGAATGTCTTTGTTTTCTTGGCTAAATCAACAATACTTTATTTTTGCAAGGGTAAAAAAAGCTAGAATTAAGGAGCATATACATCATGAACCATGGATCGAAAGTGGGGAGATTTATGGTGTTGCAGATTTTGGTGCTTGTGTTTATACGAGGGGGGGGGGGGAGATAGAGAGAGAGAGAGAGAGATGTCCCTATTTTTCTTTAATAAATATAAATATTTTTAGAAAATAATGGAAATAAATATAATAAGGGCAATTTAGTTATTTCAGTTTTGGGAGGGACCAAATCCACGTACAAACTAAGTAAAAAAGACCATGAAGCCAAAAAAATCGAGGATTTAACTAAACATCATGAAACATGCATACCATAGGGACCATATTTGCAATTTTGTCTATTTATTTCTGGGTTGGTTTTTAACACATGCATAACGGACTAAAGTTGACAAAATATAGAAATTGTGGTGGTCAAATGTTGAAAAAGGGTAAAAGTAATGTTCATAAGGGTTATTCTAATTAATATAGAGAAGGGACCAAAATTGCTAAGTTATAGAAAGTATTGTGGCTTAATCTAATTAATATTAGAGAAGGTACTAAAATTGCCAAGTTATAGAGAAGGGACCAAAATTGCCATGTTGTAGAAAGTATTGTGGCGAAATGACTTTGTATAAGAGAAGAGACCAAAATTACCAAATTGTAACAAAAAAGTATAAGGATCGTTACTGTATATTGCCAAAGATGGATGATTTATGAATAAAATAAAAAAGCATAGAGGTTAGTAGTGTAAATTGCCAAATGTTACCATGTTGGTGATTTGTTATCATCAATGTTATTTAAGTGTAATGAGATTACTTTTTTGATCAAAAGTGATCTTGATAAATATTAAACTAGTAAAGAAGGTGTGAAGTATACACTTGTTTAAGTTTGATCAAGTAAAGAACGCGAAGCCCTTGAACGAACGGGGATCCGAGGATAGCGCCCCTGGGAGCGGGGTCCAAGGGGCAGAGGTCTGGTTTTCATAGAGAATCGACCCATTTTGACTTTTATTCAAATACCTGTTTTTATGACCGGTTTTGGTGGTTTGTGACAGTTTGAAACTATCATATGACAATTTTCAAACAGAGATCTTAAAGTCTGTTTTGGTCCCATTTTATGGTACATATGAAAAAATAATATGATCACTAAGTCATCAAAATTTGAGGAGGCAAAAACATTATTGAGATGAAATGAAGAAATGCCAACCATGCTCTTTAGTAAGATGGAATAAACTATGAGTGACAAGAGGTCAGTTCAAGAAGAATACATTGTAATAATACTTGTAAACATGAAGAACACAACCTAGTCATCTATAATGCCACCACCTTCTATATTTCCAATCTACCAGAACGATGCACCAGTGCAAGTGTATTGAAAAGATTCTAATAATTTTTGTTTATTGGTGGATGCATACAATGCCAAGAAGAAATATATATTTGGTGACAACTCCTCCTTCATTAGATTTATAGAAGTTAGAGATTCCAAATAAATGGAGGGACAAATCAATAAATCCAAGCTTGGTGATGTCAATATTTCGACCAATATCGCAAAAGTTTGATAGGAATCAAAGATCCATAAATGTACTGTCAACTAGAAATCTCACAATGACTTCGATAATGGAAGGACAACCAAGAAAACATGGATCTATTATACATAACTATAACACTGGTATTTGATTATGCATGGACATTTTTAAAGGCTGCCTCCCTCAACCCCAATCTGCACTTCGTAAAAAATGGTTAGATTACCTATTCAAACATACCATGCCTTAAGGCCCGGAGGAAATGATCCCTTGTCGGCGAAGTCCACACCATGAAACTGATGAGTTTTGTACAAACAATCCTATGTGTGCATGCAACCCTAGAATTGGATCTATGTTTTCACTATTAGATACACAACATTATGAACACATAATGAAACCCTAATGTGGTCTACTATTTTCGAAATTCACCAAGAAGGATAGATCACATACCTCTTGTTGTTATATTGCAACAACAACTTAAATCTTCAAACCCTAAGTCTTGAAAGCAAGCACCACAAGTGTAGTGCCTCTAATGGCTCACAAACACCATGAGCAATTGGAGAGGTTATAGAGAGAGAAGGAAGGAGGTAGAAATCGGCCCTAAGAGCCCTTTAGGAAGCATGGACGAATTCTTATGGCAAAGGGGTGTTTATATAGGTGTGAAGATTGGGGTTTCAGTCCTTATCCTTATCTAGTTGCTTGCCACCAAGTAACAATAAGATAAGCCTTGAATGCCCTTATCTTTGGAGGATTTCAAGGATCCTTATCCTCTTGATTTCGTCCAACCCATATCTAGGATAATTCTTACCCTACTTTGTAACTATCACATAATTACAATACAGCCCCTCTAATTTAATTAATTACACTTGATCACAAAATTAATTCTTAATTAATTATTGACCAATATTAATTAAACAAATATGATTTCTCCTTTAATATATTATTCTTATAACATATTAATAAATCATAATAACCTCTTTTTCTATTATTTCTCCAGTCAAGTTGCTTTGGTGAAGGCAACCCAAAAGGACCATGCACAATCGGGTCAAGTACTTACCAAATATGGTTACGGGCTTAGACACTAATCCAGCAGTCTCTCACTTGGATAAGTCTAGTAACCACAAATGTAAGTACAACTCGATTAGCAATCGTAGCTCTTAAAGACGCTGTTGAACTCTGATCTTATCAGTAACCTGTCCTTTAGATAAGGGATCATATATTCCTCCATTCTAAATATCGTATAGGCGTGAGACATGGATTGAAATCATTCTCTCAGTCTATGTGTTGTTTCTCGATTTTCGATTTACGACGAATGACTAATTGAACAAATCAAATTAGCCCTAGCCCGGCCGAGCATTTACGTTTGTCATCACTAAATCATCGAGGGGCCCACAGATATCGCTTTTATCCCACTTTGGGTAAAAGGAACGGATAAATTTCGACTCAATGCTTGCTTGCACTCACTCACCAAATCACACACAACAATAAGTTTTATAACACCAAGTTACTGGTGTGTTTACATATTATCAATGTATAACCGATTCGCAAGATACAACTCACACATCTCGGTTTCAAGAATACAAGATATTATCGTCTCACCAATCGCTCGTGATAAAATCCATGAAGCGATCCAAGTGAGCGTGGGTTTAATCCAATGCTCAAAATCATATTCATAAGCACTCATGAACGTTGCAGCAAACCTTTGCTATGTCTAATACACTTTAGACAATCTACAAACCAATTCATGACAGTCTTCATTCATACCTATTTCCAACATATGAACGACTGTGGACCATTCGAATAATTTGATTAATATAAAATAATTAATTATTCAGGAAGTCAAAACATGCAAAGTGAAAAAACAAGAATAATACTAATCTTATATGGTCCTAAACCTTTGAGTATAAATAAAACATCTTTTATTTATCACCATATTGATTACTCATTATCCATTGTTTAATGTTTCGACTTTATAACTCGAATCATACCCACAATTGTCCCATGGTCCAAGCATGCACACTTTGGTTTCCTATGGTCCATACTTTGTGAAATAGATCAATTGAATCTTTTCAAATACAACTCATTTCACAATCCCCAATCCTTATAATTAGTGTAAGAATACCAAATTCTTGCCACCTTTTAGAATATGTCAAATTCTAATATTTTATGCAATGATCCTCTTATGAAGTCACGGCACAAAAATCACAAAGACTCGGCCAACGAAATCACAAGGTACTCTATCAAAAATTGTTACAGAACAATTCTATAGATGTGATGTCTCTCACTCAAAGTACATTCCTTTGAACATCCTTTTGCATAAAATTTTCTAATCTAGACATAAATTCTTAATTTCCAACTCCCAAATATGGAAACATTTCCATATTTACCATATGACAACTCATTCTTAATAGAATCTTATCTATTCATAATAATATCGATATGGTCCATTCAATACCATACTTCCAACTACTCACAAGCGACCAATCCTCAGCGAACTTTTGGATCGTCCTTTGACAGTTGTTTAATTATCTTAGTCAAAACCGATTCTTGTCCTTTTTCCCTCTTAATGCGCTAGACATTTGGAAAAATTTTAGAATGGTCAAATATTATAGCACTTGCAATCGATCCTTTACCTGAAGCGTATGGGACATGATGCATAATGTCTTACATAAAGATACGATACTCTATCAATCTTCTGCCATAATATTTTATGTGTCACGTTCTTACAATTCGAACTATGAAGAGGGATACCGTAATCATAATCGAAATTTAAGAAGACACTATGTATCCTTTGACTAAATTTATTAAAATTTCTCAATCTAAGCTTTAGATTTTGAACGAAGTACAATATTCTCTCCCTTAATTATAGAAAAACAACTTTTCAACTCTTACAACTTTGCAAAGTATAACTCTTGTTTTCTATAATTAATATTGCTAACTTGCTATACTTATCATAATAATCATGCTCCCACTTACATGATGATTATTTCTTTACCGGCATAACACTTATGCTCCCACTAGCTTCGACATGTATTCAGAAATCAACTGAACTTCTAGAAAACAATTTCTTAAGTTCATATTTCTAATACTAGATGCTTCGATAAGACTTTATCTAAGCTTCTCAACCTCATACACTTTTCCTTGGACAACTCATATGTATATGTCTAAACGATTCTAGGACTCATATCAACAAGTCTAAAATGTTCAGACCCATTTGCCATTTCCCACAATTCGAACTATGAAGAGGTATGTCGTAATCATAGTTGAATTTGAGAAACCCAAATCACATAATGTTATCTTCAAAGTCTCTCTTAGTGGTGTATACATTCCCATCCACGTGAATTCATCATAACCATAATCTCAATATAATGTTAGTGACAAATCCAAACTCTTATGGATAGAACTTGTTCTTCTTAATTTCTTGCCATCAAGGGTCCCACCATTACTTCCAAGTTATTGAGCAGCTCACCCCTTCATTTCAATGTACTTTCCATTGAACAAGGTGTCTTGCCCCTATACAATCCATTGAGAACTCGTAGAACTCACATATACAGAAAACTCAATTGGAATGGCACAGAAAACAAAATAGTGTCAACACGATAGGTTGTAAACCTCAAGTCGTGTGCTACTGATGATTGATAAGGTTTATTCTTGATTTGTTCTTGAAACCTTTCAAGAATATTAAGACTCCCACTGACTCCTTGACATATAAGATTCTCTTGTCAATAAACATTTCTCGACAAACAAATATTCAAGAGTTAGTGTAGCTTTTATCAAGACAAAACACTTCACAAAATTGGTCCTAGTTGGTCTGTGTCTTCTCTAATACATCACAACTTTCCACATTTGATGAATGTTATAAACCTTCTTAAGACTTGTCACTCAATGTTAAAATCTTAACTCTAAGACTTGTTTTGGAATGAAGTATGATTGGCTTCTTGATTTAACTATTTCTTCAATTCTTGATTCCTCTTCTTAGACATATAATTTCACTAAGACTCACTTAGAGGATTAATTGAGATATGTTTCTTCATCATTAAGACCTATCATAAAACATAATAAAAGGTACTATCCCTTCTTCTTAGAATAGAGAAACTTTTATCTTTCTGTCTACTTGATTCTTCTTATTTGTTATGCTATTGATTGGAACCTTTTCAATCAATTCAGAATTACACTTAATCTCATAAGTATAACCATATGTACTTAACCTTAGTAAATCATGACGAATATCTTTGTTACTCTTGTGGTGGATTTGATCAACACACAACTTTGTGTACTCGATCTCCTAGTCCTACACTTGACACTTTGTCAAAGAATTTGTCTAAATTTCCAAATATGAAATTTCTCATTCATCATGCAATCAAGTTGTATGATTCCAAGTTTCTATCCAATTGAAACTTGGGCGATGAGAAACTTTCCCTATTTGGTAAATTCTTGACTTTTCCACAAATAATACAATTAAGAATCAAATCCATTATTGCTAATAATAGAACCTTACAAACATCAATTTTTTCATACATGCCATTGCAAGGATAAATAAATAATATAAAATCAAAATTTATTTTATTGCGGAAAAATTTGTCCTTACAATGCAATTTAATTGAAAAACTATGTTAATACATATTTCTTAGCAATCTTATTCTAACTTCAAGTAGTAGCTCAAGATTCTAATCTTCAAGTAATGCGATCGAAATCCATTTCTTCATGATTAGATTCCGCTCACTTCTTCCCTTAAGCTTCATCTCTTTTCTTTGATCCTACAAAACATCGAAATGTAATCTTATCACATTATATATTAAGAATCTAGAATAGAAACTTAAAAGAGTTAGTTAATGGATTTTACCTAAAGTAGAGCCATACGTTTTAACTCTCCCATCTCTTAGATCTCTTAGGTAAATAGGGCAGCTTCGTCTCCAATGCCCCTTCTCTTGGCAATAAAAGCAAATTGACTCTTTTGGAACAACACACGAAACTACTTCTGACTTTGCCTTTCTCTTATGATCAAACTTTTCGATCATGGCATGCCTTTCGTTGCCATTGCCTATATCCATAGAGGTCTGGAAGGCAGATTCACCAATCAAATTTGCTTTTTCAGTGCGCCAAATCATTGCTGATTCAGCAGCAATAAGCATATAGGTGAGATCGATGAGGGTTACGTCGTGGTTCATCATATAGTACTCTCTTACGAACTCACTATATGAGTCAGGAAGTGACTGAAGGACCCAGTCAACAGCCAGCTCCTCACAGACAACAGATTTCAACATTCTTAACCTATCAATGTGTGACTTCATCTCTAGGACGTGTGCACACACTGACTTTCCTTCTTCATGTTTACTTGCCAAAAGGACTTGAGTGAGTTTGAAATTTTCAATCTTTTGAACTTCTGGGTTAGGGAGAATAATAGGAGGAGGTGGAGGAAGTGAAGTATGATCTCTTGTTCCCCGATCAAATCGTGGAATATCATCTTCATGTGAAAAGCTTGTTCCACGGGATTTGGGAAGACCATAGTTGTCATACTTTGACATCTACAAAACGGGAGAAAAATTCAAGTTAGTTGATTGATTGAATCCTTAATAAATCACCCAAATGAGATATTAAGGCTAGGACCCAACACAATACTCTACAATTTGGGAGAGGGATGCCGTAACCCAAATTGCAGAACATTTGAAGGTAAGTGAATGACGATTCACTAATTTCCACCATGAAAAACGAAAAAAAAATTTAAGTTTTAAATCTATTGAAAATTCCTAGATCTTTTGAGATTCATTGAACTTTTCAATGGCATGTTTAAATTTCGATATGCCCCTCGATTTGTGACTGGGATGCCGAGGATCACAAAACAGGGTGTGAATAACCATGCAAACTTACATGGTGCCCCCAATGTTACAGTCACCTATTCGATGTTCCGGTTAAACACACACGCACCACCGAACTATGACAAACAATGATTCACCCTTTGCTACCTTTGCTTAGAACCATTTAGTGTGCCGATTAACCACACGCGCTCCACTAACGTCTTCGCAAGGGCACAAAGTGTAATTTCATGGAATTGCATCAATTCACTTTTGCCTAAAGTAACTAAGATTGAGAATTTTGTAAAAACATTTAGTTACTTTATACTTCATTATACTTTTAATGGAAAGGGTTTGCCCTATCCTACCTGTTCGGCTAACGACCCTCCACCAATCAAGGAAGCGGTGGGTGAGAGCGGACACCCATTAAACGACCATTTTATAGGCCATAACCTTATATCCTCTTTATAGATCGACTTCATGAATGAGGCCTACTAACGGTAAGACTAGCATTTTAGTTATACATATAATATTAGACTTTCAATGTTATATATATAGTATAAGGGTGTATTTTACACTTTTAAAATACTAGGTGGTTTAATTTTATAAATTACACTTTTAATTTAATTAAATATAAACCATATCATTATGGATTTATTAACTCTCTTTTAATTATACACTTAATTAATTTAATAAAACCATAACAGTGTAATTTGAACTTTTCAAAATTAGGGTTTTAGAATTTAGACTTTTTCAAAATTAAACCTTTTAATCAAACAATTTAAATTCCAAAACTTGAGGGCAAGTTTTGAAACTTTTCAAAACAATTAGGTTTTAATCTCACTTTAAAATTTTCGAAATTTAATACTATTTAAATTAAAATTTTAAATATTAAAACTCTTGATTTAATAATTATCTTGAATTAAACTACTAATTTAAATTATTAAATCATAAGGGATTATCTAAATCATGAAGGATAATTACCAATTAAACAATTAATTTATCCTAATCCTTTTAATCCCTCTAAAATTTGAAAATCATGGGATAGGATAATTCAAAATCTTTAATTACCATATATAACCATTAAAGGATAATTACAAGATATAGGATAATCCAAATCCCTAAAATTTAGTATCTTATCTTGGGGAGGAGGCTAATTTCGAAAATTATAGGGTTTTGCAAACCCTAGATTTCAAAATCTTGAGGCTTAAGGAAAGGATTTGAAAACCCTTTCAAATTTTCGCAAATTAGGGAATATAAACCCTAATCTCGAAATTTCTTGCCTCCTAGGGTTTATTGGCAATAAACCCTAATATGTCAAGTTCATACAATTGTATAATACTAATTGAAAACAAGTTGACCTAAGTCTCTGATACCACTGATGGGTTTTGTACAAACAATCATATGTGTGCATGCAACCCTAGAAATTGGATCTATGTTTTCACTATTAGATACACAACATTATGAACACATAATGAAACCCTAATATGGTCTACTATTTTCGAAATTCACCAAGAAGGATAGATCACATACCTCTTGTTGTTATATTGCAACAACAACTTAAATCTTTAAACCCTAAGTCTTGAAAGCAAGCACCACAAGTGTAGTGCCTCTAATGGCTCACAAACACCACAAGCAATTGGAGAGGCTATAGAGAGAGAAGGAAGGAGGTAGAAATCGGCCCTAAGAACCCATTAGGAAGCATAGATGAATTCTTATGGCAAAGGGGTGTTTATATAGGTGTGGAGATTAGGGTTTCAGTCCTTATCCTTATCTAGTTGCTTGCCCACCAAGTAACAATAAGATAAGCCTTGAATGCCCTTATCTTTGGACGATTTCAAGGATCCTTATCCTCTTGATTTCGTCCAACCCATATCTAGGATAATCCTTACCCTACTTTGTAACTATCACATAATTACAGTACAACCCCTCTAATTTAATTAATTACACTTGATCACAAAATTAATTCTTAATTAATTATTGACCAATATTAATTAAACAAATATTATTTCTCCTTTAATATATTATTCTTATAACATATTAATAAATCATAATAACCTCTTTCTTTATTATTTCTCCAGTCAAGTTGCTTTGGTGAAGGCAACCCAAAAGGACCATGCACAATCGGGTCAAGTACTTACCAAATATGGTTACGGGCTTAGATACTAATCCAACAGAAACAACTCAAGAACACACAAAGTGGACTAAAAGAAGAAGGGCTAAATGATTTCACAGTTTGATATGTTAGGGGCCTATAGATTTGTATCCAAAATGATTATTCACTTTGGAAGTTGAAATGATTGCTCTTAAATCCAACAACACTTGGGATTTTGTTCCTCGTACACGTGGTTTAAATATTGTGGGTTCTAAATAGGTTTGTCATCCAAAGTTTAATTCCGATGGTACAGTGCAACACCTAAAGGATCGCTTGGTCGCTCAAGGCTTCAGTCAAATTCTGGGACCTGACACATATAATCATACTTTTACTCTGGTTGTCAAAGTTGTCACCGTTCGTCTTATCTTGTCATTGGCTATCATGCATAAGTGGCATCTTCACCAACTTGATGTAAATAATGCTTTCTTAAACGGGCATCTCACTGACATAGTGTTTATGGAGTAACCTCCTGGGTGCACAAATCAAGGATTTCCAAATCATGTTTGTCGATTAAAAAAAGTGTTATATGGTCTTAAACTATCTCCGCGTTCTTGGTTTCAATGCCTCAACTCTTTCTTGATTTATCTCAACTTTATTTGTAGTCGAGCTGATGCATCTCTATTTATCTTCAAATGAGAGTCTCAAATATTATATCTACTAGTCTATGTAGACACTATAATACTTACCAGTAATCACCCACCTCTCCTTTGGAAGTTTATTTATATACTTCACACAGAGTTTGCTATCAAGGATCTTGGTCAGATAAACTATTTCTTGGGTCTTGAGATCTCGTATATGGAAAATGGATTATTTCTTACTCATGCTAAATACTCTCATGACATTCTTTCTAGAGCCGCTCTTCTTGATGCTAAACCAACTTCAACACCATTATCTACATCAGATTATCTTGTGACTTCCGGTTCTCCATGTTCATATCCTACTCTATATCGATCTTTAGTTGATGTTCTACAATATTTGACCATCACTCGCCCCGACTTGTCTTATGCAGTTAATCAAGTCAACCAGCTTTTACATGCTCCTACTAGTGATCATTTTCAAGTTGTTAAAAGAATTTTAGATATGTTAACGGCATTTTGTCTTATGGACTTCATTTTACTTCTCCATGACTTCTTCATGGTCATCTTCGCTCGTTAGATGTTTTGATGTATTGAGACTCGATGTTCCACCTATGGTTATTCCATATTTCAGGGTGAAAATCTTGTCTTTTGGAGAGCTAAAAAGCAACCCATTGTTTCTCACTTCAACTGTGAATCTGAATGTCAGGCGATAACAAATATTGTTTGCTGGAATTATTTGGATCACTCACCTCTTACATGAGCTTCATGCCTTGCCTCGGGATCGCCCTATTCTTTTATGTGACAGCAAGAGTGCTCTTTTCCTTAGTTAAACCCCATTTATCACAAAAGAGCGAAGCATATAGACATCGACTACCATTTTCTTCATGAATTAGATGCTTATGTTCGATTACACACTCAGTTCGTTCCAGCTTCATTTCCATTGGCCCACATATTCATTAAAAGTCTTCCATGCCCACCATTTGAACAATTATGTGCCAAGCTTCGTGTTTGTTTGCTACCTCTTCGCTTGAGGAGGGGTGTTAGCGATAACTCTAGATAATGATAAGTTATATTGTAGTTCTCTATCCTTAGAAATCAAGTCTTGTTAATACTCTGTATTATATATACTGTTGTAAATCTCGTACCACGTTTAAAGTGATTTCAATAAACTCTTAGTATAAGGTATTTTTTAAAAACAAAGGGTAGAAGAAAATTATATATATATATATATATATATATATATATATATATATATATATATATATATATATATATACACTAAAATGCAAGTTAGCTTATGTGAGTAGCACTTACCAGCTAAAAGTTCATTTTATAATACATATTGAACAAGTTTATAATGCATATTTCATATTATATTTCATACTTCAATCCCTAATTTATTATTATTCTTCATTTGCAACCCTCTATTTGGTAAAATAATAGTATTTTTTTTTATCAAATTACCTTTTAAATTATCATTTTGACCCTCCACTTTGAACTTTATAAAATATCATATTTATCTTTCATTTTCTAAACTTTCGTATTTATCCCACATGCATCCCTCTTCTACTTTCACTAAAAAATTTGACCCTCCTCTTTGAACTTTATAAAATATCATATTATTTACCCTTCATTTTCTGAACTTTCGTATTTATCCAATACTTATCCCTCTTCTATTTTCACTAAAACTTCTTTTCATAAGGCAACATGTTTGTAATACATATTTCATACTATATGTCATACTTTAATACTTCAACTTACTATAATTCTTCATTTGCAGCCCTTCTTTTTTTTGTAAAATGATATTTTTTATTCTATTGTTTTTTAAAATATCATTTTAACCCCCATCACCTTTGAACTTTATAAAATATCATATTTATTTCTTCATTTCTAAGCTTTTGTGTTTACCCGCCCACATATCCCTTTCTACTCTATAAAATGCATTTTCCAATCATTCCTCAAATACACTGTCGCCGTCGTATCGTACGACCTGTTTAGTTTAAAGTATGAATGTTTTTTTGAAAGCCTACTTTAAACGACCGCGGCACGTTTATTTTTATTTTTATTGACCAAGAGTATATCTCATTTATGATGAGTGGTCCGTCAAAAAATTCCCAGAAAAATTGTATATTTATAACCACCTATCTAATAAACCAATTTCATATGATATCTAGCACTCTAGCAATCACCATGTAAATATATACAACCAATATAATTATTCAAATGATAATCTATGAGTGTAAGAGGACTGGATCGAGAAAGATAAACCGATAGAGCATGAGCTATAAACTCTACTAATAGTTTTGTATGAGAAGCAATCAACAAATAATTTTTACAAAAAAACACTCCAAAAATGTTTTTTGAGGAACTTGAAAGAGTCTACTACACAAATTCAAAGTACACATTTAGATTCAGTCAGAACATCCTCCCTAATAAATGAAAAGAATTTTGCCACATGTCACTTTCTTATTAACTTGGACACATGTCATTTTTTGGTAATTTTGAATAAATGTTTTTTCCATTTGTCATTTTCTCAATGTTTATCTTTTCTTAATTAACACATAATATTTACACCTCAATTAATAGTTGTCTTAATTGAAAATAACCATTAAATTACAATATTACAACTCATATACTATTGAATATGTTTCCTTTTAAATTCAAATTTTAAATTTTAAATTTAAATAAATTTTTGTTTAAATATTTATATTTAATTTTTTTATTTTATCCAACCCGTATAACATACGGGTCTCACGACTAGTTTATTAAAAAATTAGGTTTCGAAATAATATATTCTTACCACACGTTTATTACGTGTAATAAAGAAACGTGAAAGACAACTTTTTGTGCTTTTCGAAAAAATGAATAAAAGTTAAACCCATTTATATTCAGCCATTTCCAGACTGATTCCACCATTAACGATGCTTTTCCAATTCTTTAGCGATTGTGTGTTTCTTTGCTCTTCCCCCAATTGTCAACTCCATTTCAGCTCTCAACTACCACCATGCCCAATAATTCTCTGATCTCAACTTTCCGACCAACAGTGCACCAAATACTCCTGCGCCCTCACAGACCCGATACCTCCGGTTCATCCACTTTTCGCCTAAAACCCTACTCGAAAAACTCAGTATCCTTGATCCTGTCAACAGGAGAAGGAAGACTTCCAGATTTGAAGATCATGGCTAAGAAAAAGCCTATAGAAGGAGTGAGCGATCAGATGAATGCGATTGCGTCTCAGAATCTTGATCAAGCACCTGCTCGCCGGAGAGTTAGATTGGCTTTCACTCAAGTTCAGGAACAGCTTGATCATGTTTTGTTTAAGGTTCAACCTTCATATTTTAATTGTTCGATTGATGATTCTCAAGTTTTCTTTTGCTAATTTCTTGCTGATTGAGAGTTTTATGCTTGTTCTGATTAATCGTAGATGGCTCCTACAGACATCAGGACTGAAGAGGTAAATTTCCCACCGATTTAAACTCTGTAGCGTAGCCTGTTTCTATGCGATTAGAAATACTGAGAATCTTACATATGTCCAAAATCAGAGTCTGAATTGACCTTTACCTATCAAATTAGTCAACTGTAGACATTAATGGGTATCGATAAGAATTGTTTGTTTGTGAATAAGAAATCTGAAACTACATAAACTAACAGGTTTCCTTTCCCTCAATAGAGCAAACAAACTAACCACATCTATTTGAATATCAAATTCGAACCCTTACTATTTTCAACTTTCAAAATCTGAAGTTCAGCTCCACTTATACATAGCTTAATTTCACCATTTGGGGCCGACAAATATATATGATTTGACTAAAAATATATCTTCTTTTGCATTATAGTGGTTTGAAACGAACTCAAAAGGTCAAGAAATTTTCTGTAAAAGTTGGTTGCCAAGGCCTGGAGTCAGAATCAAAGCTGCTGTGTGTTTTGTTCATGGATATGGCGACACTTGCACCTTTTTCTTTGAAGGTTTGTGGTGACACCTCATCATCTATGTCTTATATAATCATGAAATTCGATTCTTTTAAGATTATAATTTATAACCCTTTTTTCAGGCATTGCAAAGAAAATTGCTGCTGCTGGTTATGGTGTTTATGCCATTGATCATCCTGGTTTTGGCCTCTCTGAAGGTCTACATGGATATATCCCTAAATTTAGTGATATAGTTGACAATGTAATCGAACAATATACAAAAATTAAAGGTACCCCTTTTGTCTAAATCTCTATATTTGACTTTTATGGTCAAACAAAGTATTTTTTGATTTCAAAATTCATATGGCTTTGTTTGTTTTTTCTTATATATAAACTTGTAAGCACATTGAACTCCAAGTGAAGTGCTATAAGCCAAAACTCTGGCTTAAAAATGTAAAGCAATAGACTACAAAAATGGTCCCTGTGCTTTCTGATTTTTACCATGTTTAAGTCAAAATTGATTTTTTGTTAAAATTCGTATCGATTTGGTCCTTGATACTTTTTGATTTTGGTCATTATTTCAAGGTTCCATATTGATTTTGGTCCTTATTTTAAAGTTTCATATCGTTTTTGGTCCTTATTTTAAAGATTCATATCGTTTTTGGTCCTTATTTCAAGGTTTCATATCAATTTTGGTCCTTATTTCAAGGTTCCATGGACCAAAATTGATATGAAACCTTGGAATAAGGACTAAAATTGAAAAAGTTTTCAAATTTGAAATAAACATGGTAAAAATCATAAAGCACAAATTTGGAATAAAAGTTTTCAAAATTTGGTCCTTATTTCAAGGTTCTAGGGACCAAAATCGATATAAAACCTTGAAATACTGGACCAACATTGAAAAAGTTTTCAAATTTGAACTAAACATGGTAAAAATCATAAAGCTCATGGACCATTTTTGTAAAAATAATTTTCACAGGAAGACCCGAAGTGAGAGGGATGCCTCGGTTTCTTTTAGGCCAGTCAATGGGAGGAGCCGTTGCACTTAAAGTTCATCTCAAAGAACAACGCGAGTGGGATGGTGTAGTTCTTGTTGCTCCAATGTGCAAAGTAAATTTCCTTTTTTACCCCTCATAATAATAATAATCACATCATAAAAAATTCCCATTTTGACCTTCGATTTCGTTCAAAGATTGCAGAGGAAATGAAGCCCCCGGAACCACTACAAAAAATTTTAATCTTTTTGTCACGATTAATGCCAAAAGCAAAACTTGTACCACAGAAAGATCTTGCTGAGCTGGCGTTTCGGGACCCACAAAAAAGAAAATTGGTTAGCTTTTCTTGCTGAGCTAAAAATTTTAAGCTTTTTTTTAGCATACTACTTTGATCAAACTGATACTGATACTGACAATGACACTGACAATTTCTTATTTGTCAGGCGGACTACAATGTCATATCGTACTCCGATCAAACGCGATTAAAGACGGCCGTTGAACTTCTAAACGCGACAAACGAACTCGAATCAGAAGTCGAAAAGGTCTGATTTTTCAAAAAAATAAAAACATTTGTACGTTTTTATTTCTTAAAAAACATAAAAAATTGAACTTTGTTTGAAAAAAAACACACACACACACAGGTTTCATCACCATTGTTGATACTTCATGGAGCTGCAGACAGAGTAACAGATCCTAATATCAGCAAGTTTCTTTACGAAAAAGCTGCCAGCAAGGACAAAAGTTTGAAACTTTATGAAGGAAGTTATCATTGTATTCTAGAAGGGGAATCCGATGAAAGAATATTCCAAGTGCTTGATGACATTATTGCATGGCTAGATGCTCATTGTTCTGTTAGATAGCTGTTATTTTATTTATTTATTATTATTATTATTATAAATTATTTTTTTTGTGGGTGTTGGTGAGATTAAAGAAATTCGGTTTAAGTTGCGTTGCGTTAAAGTAAACAATCCCTTGAAACACGAGATTGGATTATTTATTCTTTTTGTTACCACGTTTTTGGTGGATTTTGATGAATATGTATGTTGTTTATGTGTAATATTTGGAAGATTTGTATTGCAAGACTTGTAGAAACAGATTTGTTTGTTGTATTAGTAAAGAAATTGTTAGCTTGTTTAAGTGTCCGTGGAATTGTTTTTGCTTTGATCTTAAATGGTTGTAGTTTGTTATTTTTAGTAAATAATGTAACTAATGTTATGGGTAATTTAAAAAAATAAATAAATAAATAAATAAAATAAAAAAATAAAGACAACCTATTATAACTTATAAGACTAATAACTGAAAAAAACATTGTATTAATTTTGGGTATGTGAAACCCTTATATAGTTTCAATAAACACAAAGAAAGCCCCCCAAAATACTGAAAAAAAAAATCCTTATATTGAATTTGTGACTATTTAAAGCCCCTTTTAATTTCAATTTATATGAAAATCCCTTTTATTTAATGTTATTAGTGGCAGAAAAATACATCTTATAAAAAAAACCCATTCTATTATATAAATTTTAGGGTAAATTACACAAACAAATAGTCCCTGTAGTTTGGTAGTTTCAAAGATCGTATAAATTGATTAAATTTCAACTTCATTCATTGTTTTTTTAATAAAAAAGCTTTTACATTTTTTTTTATATTTCTTTTGATTTGGCATTTTTAACACGTTTGTTAGTAATATTTCAGTTTTACACAATTTTTTCCCCAAAACCCTTAATATATATTTTTTTTTTTTTGTTTTTCAAAAAAACCTTCGCATAGGCAAACAAATTTTGTTTAAATAAACTTTTTTTGTGTTGGTTCACAAATGTTGTTTTTCATGTTGTTGCTGTATATGGTGTTAGTAGTTTTAAATATTAAAATTTGAAGGGTACATTTGATTTTTATCAAAACAAATAGAACGGTTGTTTTGTTCAATTTTGTTGATAAAATACCTATATCAACATCTATATACAAGATGCTCAAAAATTGTAGCAAATGAAGAACAATAGTCTAAGTTGATTTGGTATCTTAGATCATTTAGACTTTAAAATGCACCTCTCTTTGATTTTTAAAATAAAATAAGTTGACAAGCTAGCTTAGACCATTGGTCTTTACCTATTACAATCTCTGAGTATTATGTAAATAGAATTTGATATGTATTTTCCCAACAAAAATCAAATATGTGTTTATGTATTTGGTCAACAAGAATCGGACATATCGAGCCAGCTTAGGGCGCTTGTCTTCACTTGCTATAATCCCCAAACCCCTAACGTGAGCAAAAACCGCACCGCAACTAAAATTAACCGCATAAACCGTAACTGCAATAAAAACCAATGGTGAAGTTTTTTGTTTTTCAAAAATCGCAAATTTGCGGTACGGTGCGGTTATTAGTTTTCAAAAACCGCAAAAAAACCGCACTGCACCGCATATATTATATACAACTTTTTTTTTATTAATTATTAATATATTAAATATTAAAAATAAGACAAGTTTCATTAATGAAAAGATGAATAAAATACTAGAAGACAAAAGTGTTGGTTTTTTATTATGTTTAACTTTGAAAAATAGTGAAATTAGGCAATTTTAAGAAATTTATTGTTAATTACTATTGATTTGACGTTTTTAAGATATTAATTGTTTGTGATTTAAGTTAGTTGTCTTATACCTTATGGTTTTTTATATTATTACAAGTAATATGTTTGAACTTTTAAAACCGTTTGAGCTCTAAACTGTGGTTAAAAACCACACAAAATAACAACACTAAATCTATACGGTTAATAATCGCAACACAGAAAAAAACAAAACCGCACCGCAAAAATAACCGCACCAAGCGGTTTTGAAAATGGATTAACCGTATTTGCGGTTAGTGGTGAGGTTTTGGCTAATAACTGCACCGAACCACACCGCGCTCACCCCTAATCATAAGCACTAATCACTAAGCTCTAAGTTGTAAACCCTAAACACCTATAATTGCTTAGCCATAACTCATAATCCCTAAGCCTTAAGCCCTAAACCTTAAGACCATAAGCCATAAGCCATAAGCCATATGTCATATGCCATACACCATAAGCTCTAAGCTATAAGATATAAGTCCTAAGCCTTAATCCTTAAGCCTTAAGCCCTAAACTCCAATCCATAAGACATAAACTCTAAGCCCTAAACCAAAAGCCCTATGTCATAAGCCATAAGAAATAAGCCCCAAGTCATAAATCATACACTATATGTTATAAGTCATAAACATTGAGTCTTAAACTCTTAGCTCTAAGCTATAACTAGGTGTGATCTAAGATACCAAGCCTACATAGACCGTTGTCTAAGATACCAAGTCACTTCAAATTGTTGTTCTTTACCTACTACAACCTCCAAGTATCATTTAAATAAATTTTGATATGTATTTTGCCAAACAAAATGAGACACAACATCCTTTCCTTTTGTTTTCAAAACATCAAATGTCTCCTTAAATTTTAATGTTAATAAACACTATCATTAACACAATAAACACAACTAACATAAATAACAAAGGAGTTGTGAGTCAAAACAAAAGGTTTGCTAAACGTGAGGGATATTTCAAAAAGAAGACTGACTAGGGATGTCAACGGGGGCAAACACGACAGGGAGTGCATCCTCTGCCCCCGCCCCCGTTCCCGCCCCCGAAATTTCACCGTTCCCCCGCCCTCGAAATCTCCAACATTTCTATCCCCGCTCCCCGCCCCCGAATCCCCCTTATTATCCTCGTCCCTGCCTTTGATTGATTTTGGGCTACCTATTTTTAGGCTAAAAGAAACTTTTTTTAGGTAACAAATATTTATTTATAGCAAAATTTTACATGTTAAAAACAAAAAAAAGTTATGACATGTTAAAAACATTATAGTAACAACTTAAAAACATATTTTTTTGTTGAATTTTGGAAGCTCAAAATTATGTTATTGTTTATTATGTTTTTATAATTAATATATGTAAATATATGTATAACTTATTAGCGGGGGCCCCATGGGGTTTCGGGTTGAGACTACCCACCCCCGCCCCCGCCCACAAAATTAAAATGGGGTTAATCTTGCCCCCGCCCCCGATTTTTTTTAATAAATACCCCAAACGGGAAGGCCCCCCATGGAAACGATGTTTCATTGAACTTTTTGACATCCCTAAGATTGACAACTTTTTTTAAAAAAAAAGTTGATTTTTTTTTTTATAATTTTTTTAATAAAAAATTATGTAAAGCAAAATGATTACTAATATACATGCTAAATTGTCACATCTAAATAGTCACTTCTCTAAAGCATGATGATAGATGAAGTTGGTACGTCACTTTTGCCCTTCATTTATTCAAGCTGGTACAGTCACATCTAAAAAAAGTTGGTATGTTCACTTTTGCCCTTCATTTATTCAACTTGCATTTTTAGCCCTTGGAGCTGGTATGCGGGGCGTACCACTTGGTACACTTAACGTATTGGATAGAGATGGATCGGGACACCAGGTGCGTACGTTGGGCGTACGCTTGATTTCTAGAAACCTTAAAGTGGGGTGTTGCAACCTATATATTCATCCTTAACCTTTAGGGTTGGCCACATTTTTTGACCCTAAACCTCCAGAAAACCCTAATCGTCCCCTTAGCCTCCATTCTTGCATTTTTGAGCTCTTGAAGAAAATTTTATGTTGATTTGGTCCATCTTTGTAGAACATTGAGTGAAGTTCATAGCTTGGTAGGAGACTTGAGATCCAAAACCCTTCATCACATTGCAAGCTTCCTAAGGTATCAAGTTAAAACCTTGACTTGTCAATGTCTAGTTTTTCTTTATGGGTTGATTTAACACACTTTTGGTTCCTTTTGCATGGATTGATGGTTTGGGATGATTTGAAGGGATCATTTCATTAGATCTGACCTTGATAGAGGCTTCCTTGGCATAAAGGTGCCAAGTTTATGGGGTATTATTCATCATTCATGCATTAAACCATTTATTAAGTCAGTTCTAAGCTTAATAGATTCATTTAGCCATGCATGAACATAAAGTTAGCAACTTTACATGTTATTCCAGCTCAATTAAGGAAGTCATATCTATGTTTTGGGGCTTTATCTTAAATTATTAAGAGCTTAATGGGAAATATGGGTTAGCAGGGGAGTACGCTGGGCGTACAAGCCAGTACGCGCAATGTACAAACCTCAATGCGAGTACGCTTAGCGTACAACTGCGTACTCAGTCTGTGGGCTTTGCAGTTTTAGGCTTCAAGTTTGGGTCACCTTTTTGGGCTTGGATGCTTAGAGTTTCTGTGGGATTCAATTGTGTGAGGTGATTTTTCCTCACTGTACTTGCAGGTTGAAGGCACCTTTTCCGGCCTATTGGAATGATATCCTGCTATACATGCTTTTGTGTTGTTGAGATCTGTAGATCGGTATCCTAGTAGATAGGATGTTGTTATGCTGTAGTGATCTGTTAGATTGGTATCCTGGTAGATAGGATGATCTTATGCTTAGTGATCTGTAAGATTTGTCTGTTTGTTGGCTGGTTAATGGTATGCTTATATGTTATATGTGCACATGTTTGGTCGTTGGCTGAGGCTTCACTGCTTTGTGCGTAAGCAAATAGGCCGGGACATTCCAACCCGATGGTTGATGGGACTGGGGTATTCTAACCCGATAGTTGGTTGGACCTATAGTATGCTGTTAATGTACTTTGGGGGAATTTACTAAACTTTAGGCTTACGGTTTTGGATTATGTTTCAGGTACTTCAGATGATCGCGAGAAGACAAAGATGTGATCGTGCACCTCCTCGTGTTGTGTTTTGTGATTTTGGGAAAAACTCTGATACTGAACATGTTTTGAAAACTACATTGTACACAATTATGATTTTTGGTTGGTTTGAAAAAATTTATTTTTTTTTATGAATTTTATGGATGTTACAGATTTTGTTTGAAGGCATCCGTTGCATCGTGAAAGTGAATATTTCCATAATTCTAGAAGGTATATCTTTTGAATTTGTAGGGCAAGTGGGAATAAACTCCATAACACTATTAATATTCGTGGCGTCTCCAACTGTTCAACCATTAAGATTTCTTTTTTGTATGTTTGATCTCTGTTTTGTAAGAAAACATAATTTGCAAATAAGACCTTGTATGTTTGACTCCAATAGAAGAAATAAAAAAGAAAAACATAATTTGAACCGTTGTGTGTTTGACTTTTTTTTTGGTAGTTAGTATATGATCCTTTGTATGTTTGACTTCTTTTTTGTAGCTAGTATTTTTGCTTTTATAAAACCTTTGTTTGTTCGAAAAATAAGTATTCTACAAAAGTAATTTGTAAATAATACCTGGTAATGGTGACTTTATTAAATCATTTTGCGAATTCAAAGATATTTTTCCAAAATGCATTTTATAAAGCATATGGTTATTTTGTAATATATTCCTAAAAGAATTGGCAATTTCATGGTATATGATAGATTCCTTCAAAAATTGGCAATTTCATGTTATGTCACTTTTTTATTATAATGATTTACTTATTTGTTAATTGTTAGTTGTTAATACTTTTGTTACACCAACTCCGTTGTGATTGTTAACTACTTGACTTTGCTCTTAAAAAATTGCAGTGATCAAAATAGGGAAGTGTTAAAGTTAAGGGACTAAGGTTGTAAATAATCCAAACCAACAGCCAAAAACAACCAAACTGTCAACTATCAGTAGGCGGAGCTGATCGATCATCGGCTGCTAAATCTATTTACTATAGGAAACCACCACCATCATCGCCGCCGCCGCCGCTGTCGCCGTGCATCCGCCACCAGCAGTGTATGATTGATTTCGTCAGCTCCGATGTCGCTCTTGAACCAAATCTTCAATAGGGGACTTATTGGCGCAAAATGGTCAGTTAGTCGACCCTCTTTCCCAATTCTTAATTCCTAAAGATTCTCGCAATTTACCTTAGGTTTTCCATTTTTATGTCAACTCCAATTTCTTGCATACGTACCCTCAAAATTTCTGATGTTCTTTCGATCATCGAATCTGAAAATCCAAGCCCAGAATCTGTTCTATTTTTACGATCAAGTTCAAAATTTACGGACACGTTCCGACTTTTATGGTCAATAATTTCACCTCCCGAATCCAAAATTGATCTGGATTTATCTCAGATCTAATAAATGAAGAATCTTATAGTAATCGATGAACTAGAATAGCATAAAAATGGCTTCAATTTTTCGAAGTAAGAACACAATCAAGAGATTTTGTATACATTTCATGAACAACTGCCGATATTGGGTGTTATTGCAGTAAAACATGCCTAACTTTGGCAATATCACGGATTAAATTACTTCAAAATAAGAGAGACATGCAATTGAAGCTTATGCGCAAGGAAATAGCACAATTTCTTCAATCTGGGCAAGAACCAATTGCTAGAATACGGGTATGTTCATAACTTTTTGTTAAATTTTTTCGGTTTTCACCTTTCGTGTTAAGAAATTGATTCTAATCTTTTAGGTGGAACATGTTATAAGAGAACAAAATATATGGGCTGCATATGAGATCTTGGAAATGTTCTGTGAGTTTGTTCTTGCAAGAGTTCCAATTATCGAAAGCCAGAGGTAAAATTACATTTATGCATGTCAACTATGATTAGGTTAACTCGAAAGAAGACTAATTGTTTTCCAAATGAATGTGAAAATTGTTTAATTGTGAATTGAATTGCTCATATAAACAAAATTATGAATCGAACAATCTGTGAAAGTTTTCCACTTTTCCAGTTTGTTAACCATAATCATTGAATTTACAAACACTTGCATTTGTATTGTTTATAACAAGGGTAAAATAGTCATTTTGACTCGTCCAGACGGTTTAAAAAACAAAGTTAACTTTATATATACAACACTTTATCCGGATAAACATCATTACACATTCAGCCACTTTACCCTTAGGATTGAATGAACTCTGTGAGTGAGTAAATGACCATTTTACCCTTTTTGTTTAAAACAGGGAATGTCCATTGGAATTGAAGGAAGCAGTTGCAAGCATAATCTTTGCATCTCCAAGATGCTCAGATTTACCAGATTTATTAACTGTTAGAAATTTATTTACCACAAAATATGGAAAAGATTTCATATCAGCTGCTTCTGAGCTTCGCCCTGATACTAGTGTCAATCGTACAGTTAATACAATCTACTTTTCATTATTTATTTATTTAAACACTTTCTTATACATAATACCATATATGCCAAAAATGATTTATATTTAATTTTCCGTTTGTTTTAGATAATTGAAAAACTTTCCGTTTATACCCCTTCGGGTGACATGAAGCTTAGTGTCTTGAAGGAAATCGCTCAAGAGTACAATATCTCATGGGATTCTTCTAAAACCGAAGCTGAATTCAACAAAAGGCCTGAGGATCTTTTGGTAATTTCATCTTTCTCTAATGTGTTTCTTAAAATTATTTAGATTAAGATAGTGTTTGGTATGCAGTAATCTTCAATAGCTATAATGTTATAAAAAAGTTTAATCTCATAAAAGGCGTTATATTTTGTGTTTTTTCCGGATCAAACCTCAAGTTTTTTTTTGCTTGATAAAGACCTTGTATTTTTTCATTTTTCCCGATCTGGCCCTTTTAGTCATTTTTTTTCCAAAAAAATTGTAAAATGTGAGGGTTTTTTCGAGAAAAACTACAAAAGTTGAGGGTTTATTTGGAAGCATTTAGAAGGTTGAGGGGTTTTTTTTGGAAAAAAAATACAAAGTTGAAGGCTTTTTCGGAAAAAATGAAAAAAATACAAGGTCTTTATCAGGCAAAAAATAAATGTGAGGTTTAATCCGGAAAAAACACAAAATATAAGGTCTTTTACGAGATTAACCCTTATAAAAAATTTCAAAACTTCAATAATTTTTTCTAATTTTCCAAAGAAATAAAAATAGTTTTTTCTTATAATTGATTCCATGGTGTTTACATTTTTTTTTGCAAACAATATTTTAAATGATAAATAATTTATTTCGACTATTTGAAATACATGTAGTATATATTTCAAAGGACATGGAACATGTGTATATCTTTATTTAATTAAAGTTTATTTTTATGAAAGTAACGATTTTTCTTCATTTATCAAATTAACTTTATTCGTTCTTCTAATTATACATAACGAGAAATGTCTTAATGAGTCAAGCCAACCAAACATTACAATCAAATGTAATGATCTATTCCATTACTTATCTGATTCCATTCCATTCATTTGTGATTCCATTCCATCATACCAAACAAACAGATTCTTAACGAGTTAATAAAATAATATTTAAAATGTTAATTTGTAGAATGGACCAAAGCAAATATCAAATGTGACTACAATTACAAAACTCCCCCAAAGTCATAAAGAATCTCCTAAAGCTGCAAATCATGTCCCCATTAAACCTCCAACAAATGCTGCAAACTCAAATCCCACCAAAGTAAATCAATCATCAGTGGAGGGTAAAATGGTAATTCCGGTTTCATCAGAATCAAATGATGTCTTGGAGAGAGCTCGAGCTGCCATTGCTGCTGCCGATCGCGCATCGGCTGCTGCTCGGGCTGCTGCTGAATTGGTTAATGTTAATTTTAACTCGTGTACGTTACAAGGGGCAAATAGGTAATTATACTTAAGTTTATGATGACAAAATGTAAACTTTTTTTTTTTTTTTTTTTTTTTTTTTTTTTTTCTTTTTCTTTTTCTTTTTTGTTTGATGTGGAATGAATGTCGAGTGGTTTTGTACTTTTGTTTTGATAGATGGGAATGAAAAGTTTGATAACATTTTATTTGCTAAAGTTGTGAAAATGGACTTGTTAATAAAGATATAACAAAAAATATTGGGGTTCTACTTTCTTTTTTGAATTTTTATCATATACTTTGGAATCTTTACTTGCTTTTCAAGCAAGTCCTATTTAACGAGGTAAGTGGAGAGAAAGAGAGGAGAATCAGTGAGAAAGATGTATTTTAAATTGGTCATCTTGACTGCTATTATTTTATATATATATATATATATATATATATATATATATATATATATATATATATATATATATAAAACGTATAATAAAGATAATAACCATTTTTTCTGGCTTGTCCTGGACATTTGAAGATATTTAAATCTTCAGGACCGGTCCTGATTGTTATACTCTTAATTATATGAGATTATACTATAAAAAGTAAAAGATTCAGAATAAATAATAATATTTATATGATAAATTTAATAAATATCAACTAAAATAAATAAATAAATAAAAATATTTTTTTTATTATTTACTAGATAAAAAAATTTAAATACTTATTTAAGCCATATATTAATTAGGAGATCATGGACTAACAATATTGGTAGGTCTTTGGAACCCTAAACCAAGATAATAAGATTGAAAATTTTGGTAGGAAGGTAAAAAATCTTTTATATACATATATATTGGTTTGTTTATCTTTAAAAATTATGATTGTTTTAATGATTTTTAAAAAGTGATTCACATAATACCATATGACAAATATCATTTATCTCTAATTTTTGTTTGTTTTAGATAATTGAAAAACTTTCCGGTTATACCCCTTCGGGTGACATGAAGCTCAATGTCTTGAAGGAAATCGTTTAAGGCTATGTTTGGCACGCCACAACTAGCTAAGAAGCTAGCTTGTTTTTTGAGCTTTTTTATGTTGTTGTGTTTGGTAAGCCAAAAAGTAGCTTATAAGCTAACTTTTCGAAAAGCTACTTAGACTAGTTTTTTAGGAGTTTTTTTCTTAAAATTTTCCAAATATACCCCTTAATTAATTATAGAAACACATATTCTTACATGTCCTTTTATGTAATTTGATATATTTCAGCTAGCTTTTCAGCCAATTTTACCAAACATTATTTTTTATCAGCTAGTTTTTCAACTTTCAGCTAGTTTTTCAGCTATCAGTCAACTTTTCAGCTAACAACTAGCTTTTCAGTTAATACGCCAAACATAATCTAAGAGTACAATCTCATGGGATTCTTCTAAAACCGAAAACAAAAAGCGAGAGGATCTTTTGGTACTTTCATCTTTCTCTCATGTGTTTCTGAAATAAAATGATATATTATTATTATAAAGTTCTTAATGTTATAAAAAATGGGTTAATCTAAAAAAAATCTTACATTTTGTGTTTTTTCTGAACTAAACCTCAAATTTTTTTTGCATGTTGTAGTTTTTCATTTTTTTTCGATCCGGCCATTTTAGTCATTTTTTCTCCAAAAAATTATAAAATGTTAGAGTTTTTCTTCGAGAAAAACTAAAAAAGTTGAGGGTTTATTTGGAAGCATTTAGAAGGTTGATGAAAATGTGACTACAAAACTCCCCAAAAATTATAAAGAATCCTCTAAAGCTGCAAATCATGTTCCCATTAAACCTCCAACAAATGCTGCAAACTCAAATCGTACAAAAGTAAAAGAATCATTAGTTAAGGGTAAAATGTAATTCCGGTTTCATCAGAATCACATGATGTTTTGGAGAGAGCTTGAGTTGCCATTGCTGCTGCGGATCGTGCATCGACTGCTGCTAAATTGGTTAATGTTAATTTTAATTCGCTTACATTAGAAGAGGCAAATAGGTAAGTATACAATTTATACTTAAGTTTATGATGACAAAATGTATTTTTTTTTCTTTTCCTTTTTTTTTTGTTTGATGTGGAATGAATGCGAATGATTTTGTTTGATAGATGGGGAATGAAAAATTTGATTAGATTTTATTTGCTAAAGTTGTGAAAATTGACTTGTTAATAAAGATATATACAACAAAAAATATTAGGATTCTACTTCTTTTTTATATTTTTAATTATATATTTTGGAATCTTTCACATGCTTTTCAAACAATATGTACCATGTGGATTGTCCACACAAAGCGAACACTTTTGGATAATTTTTGTTTTGAAATTTGAACAATTATTTATAACATAAGATTGATTCTAATTCATGTTTCGTGTCAGGAAGAATGAATGGACACCTGATCACTTATCTTAGGGCCGACATCTGATCTGATTAGAGTTTGACAGTGTCTTTGGAAAACACAGTTTACCTGTTATTCTGAGTTATGCTGACAATTTTAGTTAACGACTTATCCAAGTGGGAGACTGTTGGATTAAGTGTCTAAGGTCTTAACTAAATTGGTATAATATTAAAGAATAAAAGTAAAGACCTTTTTCGATTGTCCTCATAACCATGAAATGGCTTGGATTAATAGTCGGAGAGATACAAATGATTTGTTAATATATTATATGATTAATATATTGATTATAAATAGTGTAATTAATTAAAGAATGAATCACAATCAATTCGAAATTAAATTTGGGTTAATTAGAATTAATTAGAGGTACAATGGCTAGAATGCAATTGTTCAATAGTTGAGCAAAATAGACAATCCAGAACCTTCTAAGAGGTGGATGGTTTTGAGGAGCCTCTTTAGGGTTTGCGGAAGCCTCCAACACGGATAAGGAAACAAAATTTGAATAGGGATAAAATACTATTATTTTATTATTAAAATTTAGGGTTACTAGGTTATTTGACAAGTATAAATAGGGCGTCTCCTAGCCAAATTCGTTCCTCACCTTTCATACATCAAGAAATTAGATTTCTCATCTCCCCTCTCTCTTATATCTAATCTTAAAGTTCCTAGGGTTTTGGGTGTTACGCAGTCGAGACTACCACACAATTAGAGCCTATTTTCCAAGGAGATATTCAAGTGTTTGACTAGCTTAATTCGAATTAATCAAAAGGTTTGTTCTCTACTTGTGATTTTTGATTTTCATAGATATTAGTTTAGTTTTATAAAGTATGTTGCTATTAAGAGTGAAAATCCATAGATCTTGTTTTAGATTGCATGTACCCTTATATGTTAAGTGAAATTCCGCAAGTGCAATGTAATTGTAACCTAAAAATCCTAATAACAACATGTGTCCTCACATGTTTAATTAAAACATCATTGTCGAACTAAGACTACAATCACTCACTCTAATACTATAAGAGAGGTTTAAGTAGGTCTCTATAATTCTGAATGAGGTTGGTTTTTAAAAGCATCATTGCTTACAAACCTCACCGACTTTTTGTATTTTGAGAGAGGAGTTACCGAAAAGGTTCGATGGGATTTTATTTCAAGATTAAAAGTGTTAATAAAAATAATAAAACAAAATTCTCATTTTATATATTAAAAACATGAGTCATGTGTTACCTATGAAAACACACATATTGTTTATATTTTGATGATGAAGCATGTGTGGTTAACCAACACATCACTGCAAAAATATAAGTCAATATGATGTGTCACTCGTATAATTATTCTGTTGATTGAGCATGTATGGTTAACCGACACATCAATATAAGAGTAATTTAAGTCGAGGATCACATAGTTTTGCATGGTTGATTCACCATCTATTTAATGATCCACAACATCCTCATCACTGAATTGAGAGGAACATAATATGAGATTAATATGCCATTAAATGTCAATGAATCTCAAATGATCCAGGAGTTTCAAAAGAATGATAGTGGCAAAGTGTATTGCCTACCTAAATAACTTTGTTGTGTGTTTACATCATCCCTTTACACATAGCAAAGACAAATATGGACCCTTGCCTTAGTAAATAATTAATTAGGGTTAAAAATTATTTTAAGGATTAATAAGACAAACAAAATGTTATTGATATTGAAAGATGTCTATAAGATAATCCCCTTGAATCTACTGCTATAAAGCCTCTAAAACGGATTAGCTGGAAAGATGATCAATCTAGTCTAAAATTCATAGTTTGAGAATAATTCTCATAAACAAATAAAAAGATCATGATTTGGATAAAGCTCTTCCCAAGGTTCATCCAACTACTACATTGTAAAACTATTAGAACACTTATCTAGCATACTAATGAAATAAATTGGAATTTCATTATGTTAGAAGCTGACTATGGTCATCATAATCAACTAACTGACATCACATAATCAGTTCTCTCTTATTTTAATATGAACCACTTGAAATGTCCATGAAAGGGATGAATATCGGTTGGAGTTAGTTCAACTAATGGACCGTTTAGATTGACCACAATACATACTGAATCAAATACATCCAAAATTTTAGATAAAATGTATTTGTGGAGTTGTTATCTTGAACATATAAACAAGAAATGCATTACCAAGTATTAAGTTAGATCGGATTTTGGATATCATTTGACTGTAAGTCTTATGATAAATGCAAATATTGTTTATCAAGATAGATGACATTTGCATCACTAGATGATGTGAATATTTGTTGGAATTAGTTCACACTATATATTGTTTAGATTAGCCACAATGCATTGTAAGAACAACTTCGAAAGAATGAGTATTGAGTCTGAAACCTTTCAGGTGCTCAGAGCTTTCATAAAATGGAGTTTAGAATCAATTGGGCAAAAAGGATGACATGTTCAAATCCAGTAAGGATAATGAGCATCTTAGTCAAATCATTTTCGATTATTTAAGTAATTATGAAATGGTTTCATAAGCTGTCTCTGGCCAAAACATTTCCATAAGGAGTATAGTTGGATAGAGAAACAAATCGTTGGTTGATTTGGTACTTGATGAGTCATACTATGGTTACCAACATTTCATGGATTATACCATGAATAGTGTTGCATGAGTTCTAGTCGTGTACCAACTAAGAAGGTTTAAGAAACACTCTCTGAGATGTGGAGTACGTGTTCATCCCTTACTAGTACATGTGAAAGTCTACAATTATGAGTCTTATGCTCGTCATGAAAGCACTCGACAATCTAGGACTTCAATTTAGAGAAGTGTTATCTTGTTAGACATCCCAACCAATGTTTTGGATAAATGTTTTACAAATCTTTTGAGAACAAAATATTTTATGCTCAAAGGAAAGTCTTCCAAGAGAGGGAGCTGATATCCAAAAGGGCTAGTAGGAGCCACACTGATATTTATAAGATTCAAGAGTCAACCAATGAAGAACCTAAAGTTATCTTACCATTCAATTAAAATTTGAAAGAGCTATTAAGAAAATTGACATACCTCTAATTCTTCCTAATAAAATTGACAAAGGACGTCATAGACCTAGTTATATAGCATCTAGATTACTGAGGAACATGAGTCACTGGTAGACGATAGTTAGAGTATGCCAATTATTGGATGCTATGGTAGGCTGTAAAAGGATATAAGATGGAAGTATGACACGGAAAGCGAGAATCAGTCCATGTAAGTTTGAAACTTGGTTGATCAAACACCTGACCTTAAAACTGTAAGTGTTAGTGAATCTTCAAGAAGATAACCGATACAGATTAAAAAAAACACATAGTTAATCCAAGATAGGTTGTGAAGTATGTGTAAGCTTATGAAGTTCATTTATGATTTGAAACAAACATCTCAAAAAATGGAATCTTCTTTTTTAATTAGAAAAATCAAGGAGATTGAATCCTGAGAAACGAAGGTGGACCGTAAGTATGTCAAAAGATAGTGGGAGTAATTGGAATCCGTGTTTCAATGATAGAATTCAAGGAGTTTGAATTTTGAGAAACAAAGATAAGCCATATATGTGTCAATGTCAGTAGGAGTATAGTTGTTACCCTTGTAATGTATTTGGATAACATAGAATTCATAGGAAACATTGTTCTAACGTAGCAAATGTAAAACCTTGGCTTTTTTTTTGGGAGTTGTTTTGCCTTAAATCACATGGGAGAAGAAACACACATGTAAAATGTAAGGATGTCTGGAGATAGATCTGACTGATTCACTAGATTAAGCCAAATTGCATAAAATCTTGAGGAAAATTGAGATGAAAATCTCTAAAATAGTTCATGCTTATAATGTATGGCATGACATTGAGAAACACTAATGTCCTAGTTCTACTATTGATCTAAAATGATTCATGTCCTACATGCTTTTGCTCATGGGGTCGATCGTGTATGCCATGACATATACTAGATCTGATGACTCGTATGCCTCAAGCATGACAAGTCAAATCAGATCAACTTGGAAAGAATCAATAAATCAAAATGAAGTGCGTTCCTTGGTGTCTTAGGAGGAATAAAGAGATTATATTAGTATGGATTAGATCAATGTAAAGGTTACATTGATGCTAAATTCCACACTAATAAAGACAATTTCGTTCGCAATCAAAATTCATGCTTTAAATGGTGAAATATTAGCTTAGAAGAATACCAAGTAATACACCATAGTGAATAAACGTAGAGTATATTGCAACTAGTTAGAATGAAAAGGAAGCTATGTGATTAAAAGAGGTTCATTAGTGACATCAATGTTGAAATTCAATCATTGATGGTCCTTTTGAAGGTTCTTGTGACTGTAAGGGTGAACTTACCTTGATCCCAAAATCACGCAAGCTCACATGACATATAATCAGTAAGTAGAATCATATTTGATGGTTGTTTAAATCTGAATACATAATAGTCAATAGAATCATATTGAAAGAAAAAATATTGTCGATTCATTCGCTAAGTCAATATCACCGATCAAGTCTAACAATAAGACTTAGTTATGAGGCATTTGATTTGCAAATGATTTGAATTGAACATACTTTGTTTAGTTTGTTTTAGATTTGAGAGCTTAAGCAGTATAAATCTTTATCTAATTTGGTGATTATTAAGTGGAGATCTTAATATATGATAGAGACCAATCAATTCATTAGCTTATCATCGTGTTCTCCTTTTGTATGTTTTGAACCCACTTATCGAGTATTAATTTATTCAAAACTCCACATTCGTTCATACTCTTGGGAGGGAGTATAAGAATTAAGTCTATCAGGATTGTCCATAGAGAGTGGACAAAGCATGGAGATTGCACCAACACTCATGAGTACTTGAAATGGAGATTTAAGTATTAAAACAACCCACACTTGGAAAGTTACTTCATGGATTTAGTCACAAGTAATTATAAGATGATAATATCTTTTATTCTTCAAACCGATATGCATATGGGGTTTTGTTTGCAAAATCTATTATGCATTGGTCTGCTCCAATGCTACTCGTAACTGGTAGTCATAAAGGGTATGTCCATCTGTGATATGATGAGTACGCAAAAACTATGTAGTCAAAATTTATTTGTTCTTTCTCTTAAAAGGAGAAGCAGTATCCTTGGGCCCCTCGATGATTTGGCGCTAACATCTAATGTGCATGGTCGGGTCTTGACTGAAACGGATGTGTTTAATTTGGTAGTTGGATGTAGTCATCACAAATATTTATCAGGAAACAGAATATTGAACATTGATATTGACCCTTTTCCATGTCTTAGGTTCATACATATATCTACAACAAAGGAATAACTGATCACTCATATGAGGGATGAATCCTGACTAAATCAGGAGTTCGGCAGTTGCATTGGATGACAAACTATCTGTTGATTATTTGAGAAGTATTGGACCACGTATAGTTGATGACCTGTCCAAGTGGGAGATTATTAAAAATAGTGTCCAAGGTGTAATGGTCGATGTTCATGTATGTACTCTTTCCCCCCTAAAATATATTTATTTGCATAAAGTGTCCCTACGTACACTGGGCGTACATATGGGTACACTTAGCGTACTAGGGATGGCTGATCACGGGTGTGTACCACGTACGCGTGACATACTAAGGGGTATGTAGGGCGTACGTGGCTGAAGACCAAAACCCTAATTTTAGGGCAAGGACCCTATTTAAACGTTCTTAAGCCATTTGGACCTCACCCTAACCAGACTCCATCACTTTCAAACGTCCCTAAAACCCTAAATCCTTTGTGAGTAACTCTTGAACTTGAAAGTGCCTCAAATACCTCTTTTTTTGGTGAGCTAGCAAGGGGAATGAAGTGGAAGAAAGCCTTGAAAGTGGGAAAAGATTTTGGATCTTGCATTTGGAGCATATTAGGAAGATTGTGGAGGTAAAAAGCTCATACCTTGCTCTTTTTTTATGATTAGCTGAGTCAAGGTTTGGTTTTGAGTCCTTTCTTGGTCCATGAATCTTCTCTTGTGAGTTTGGACAACTCCAGAGGTTAAGGGTGTTAGATTTAGGTTCCTTTTTCTGGTTTGAAGCATAAAAATAATAGCTTGATGGTTGTGGTGACTTCTTGTATGAGCTTAAGAGCTTAAAACGAGACTTAATGGATTAAATAAGGTATTGGGTTCTCTCATGGCATACAAGGGCATAAAGTTACCAACTTTATGCCCTAGGAACTTAGAAACGACCTACATCTAGATTTGGAACGTGGAGTCTACGTGTATTAAGAGCTTAATGGTTGTTGTGCATTACCCGCTTGTACACTGGGTGTACTTCTGAGGTACGCTGGGCGTACGCTCTCCCGTAGGTGTTGGGCTTTCAGTGGACTTTTGGGGCAATTGAACTCCTTTTAGCCTTTGGCCTGGACTGTTTAAGGTAGATGGGCCTTGGGAAGTTATTTTAGGCTATTAATGTCATGATTGGGCCTTACTGGGCAATGTGGGCCATTATAGTTTTAGACTTTGATCGTAGGCCCATTAATGAAGGATAGACATTTGGGCCATAATGGAGGGATTTGGACTTGGGATTTTGGACCCTTGACTAGGTTGTGTCATGATCCTAATTAGGGTTCTTTGTATATTTATACATTGTGAGATTATGGATTGGTAGTCTAGCAACTATTGTTTTTAGCAGACCGAGGTGAGTCTTCTCATCATACCAACAGGTCGAAGGCACCAATGCCGACCCATCATCTGATATGTGGACTTAATTGTTGATATACCACGATTTGTTAGTTGGCATGTACTGATCTATGTGAAGACCAAGGGGGAGCCCATGACACCTTGTTATCAGACCATGAGAGAGAGAGAGAGAGAGAGTCCATGGCATTCCAGGTAAAGACCATGGGGGGAGCACATGACACTTGGTTACTAGACCATTGGGGGGGGGGGGGGGGGGGGGAGCCCATGGCATTCCAGGTGAAGACCATGGAGGAGTCCATGGCAATCCTATGTATATATATATATATATATATATATATATATATATATATATATATGTTACATGACATTATGTGATTGTATGTTTTGTGTATTTTGGGAACTCACTAAGCGTTTTCTTATAGTTTGTTGGATGTTTTAGGTACTTCTAGTTCTAAGGGCAAGGGCCCGACTTGATGGCGCAACATGCATTCTCCAGTATTCCGCATTTCTTGTTTTGGATACTCTGATTATGGACCTGAGTTTTATGTAATGGAATTTTGGTAAAACAAATATGTTTGTAATTTCTAAATATCAAATGAAAAATTTTATCTAAATTTTCGGGCTGTTACAAGTTGGTATTAGAGCCTTGGTTTGAGGGATTATGGCACACTCTCGGGTGTGTCAGAACTCAAACCGAGGAAATGGTAAACCTTTTTTTCAAAAGAAAGAAAAGTAAATTTTTTATGAAAACAGTTTTCTTAAGTAAAAGGGGGAGAGTGCAATGCGCATAATCGGCTGAGCTCAAGTAAGTGTTCCCAATGTATTTACCATGCTTGAGATATATTCTTGGAGTTAGTGTTGAATTGATTATTCACTATGTGTATGCTTTCAAAGTTGTATATATATAGGATTGCATAGCCCTAGAATGATGGATTTTGCTTTATTTCATGTTCCTTGTTTAGTTGTGGTTTTAGGATAGAAGCTTTTTTTGACAGTCTATGTGATCCTATTTATGTATAACTTGCATGCATAGAGCAGCCTGCGATGATTGATTTCGGTTTTTGGTTCAGTGAGGATTGAGAAAACCTAGAATAGTCTAGGATCTGAGTTTGTGTCGTGTTTTGTGGGTCATTTTATATGTGATTGAGTGAATTAGAGGTATCAAGTATGGCCTTGGGGAAGGTACAGGTAGGTGTGGAAGGTAGTATTAGGCCAGTACTACTGAAAGAACAGGACCTGTACCCGAAAAAAGGGCAGACTTGGAAGCTCTGAGGAGGCGATGAGGAGGAATCCCTTTGAATTTCTTTATCAATTGCTCTTTATGTTGTATTTTCAGTTGAGGATGGTGATGATTACACGAGGAGGTTCAGGTTTGGGATCAGGATCAGGATCAGGTTCAGGCTCTGGTGCAAAGCCGATTGATGAGAGGCTACGTGAGCTCATCGCGGCAGAGGTTACTCGCGGGCATCCTTGATGCTACCCCAATGATCTTTGGTACTGCCAATGAGGGGATCATGGAGATTATGGAGGAGAAGCTCAGGTCTTTTCGAGTCGAGATCGCTGCGGGTCAGATTGGGACTCAAACTCCCTCATTCCAGGAGTTCAAGGCGTGTGGTGCGCCTGAGTTCTTCGGGGTCAAGGACCCAATCGCTAGTTGCCGTTGGGTTAATGATATGGATAATGCTCAACACACGAGCTTTTTCCCCCATATGGAAAATGTGGG
Organism: Lactuca saligna; assembly: GCF_052625555.1. Lineage (NCBI taxonomy): Eukaryota > Viridiplantae > Streptophyta > Magnoliopsida > Asterales > Asteraceae > Lactuca > Lactuca saligna. The sequence continues at coordinate 46,792,384 of NC_136424.1, read as the reverse complement.
GTTCACGTTCTGCATGATGAGGGATCGGGCGCGAGATTGGTGGGAAGAGGTTACTCGCGAGGTGGGATCAACAGGTGTGGCTGAGATGATATGGGAGGATTTTGTGTGCAGGTTTGATCGGGAGTTTGCACCAAACATTGAGGTGCAACGATTGGTGAGGGAGTTCAGGACCTTCATCAGAAGATAGAGACTGTGTCGGAGATCACCGCCAAGTTTAGTTAGAGGTCACTGTTGGTTTACCAGTACGTATGTGGATGAGGAGATGAAGAAGACGAGGTATCATGTCATGTTGAAGGATGATATCCGTGAGTTCATGAGCTTTTCAGGGTGCAAAACCCTGAATGACATGGTGGAGAAGGTCCGAGAAAGGGATATTGAGTTGGAGCATCGAACGAAGCGGAAGCCGGAGTAGGTTCAGGCAACATTGGATCAGGATAAGAAGCCTAAGAACCTTGATTCTCCTAGTAGGGGCCAGCAGGGCCGATGCCGATGTGCCAAGTGCGACAAGCCGCACAGTGGAGCCTGCCGGGTAGCAGGCTCAACACATTACGTTTGTGGCCAGCCGGGCCACATGAGCAGGGATTGCCCCAAGAAGGGCTTGATTTGTTTTCACTGCAACCAGACCGGTCATAAAAAGGCCGATTGTTTGAGGTTGTCTGGAGGAGCAGTGGAGGTGCCTGCCCCCGCCACAATGAGGATTACTGATGGCTGTTGGTTAAGGTGGAGGCTCCTGCGGTGAAGAGCCTTAAATTTCAGCTGACCTCAGAGGAGGCCCAAGCAGCACTAGACGTCGTGACTGGTATGTCATTTATTTCCATCTTATTTATTTTATTGTTATGCTCACACTGTTATGATCTTGTATATGGACCTTTTTGGTCAATGTATTTTCGGCTCATGTTCTTTTTGATTCGGGGGCTACTTGATCATTTGTATCTCTTGCACTCAGTAAGAAGCTTCGAGATGCTTCAGGGACTTTGGATGCCCCTCTGGAGGTGGAGATTAAGGATGACCACACTGTGGTGCTGCGAGGGTATTTCAGAGGAGTATACTGAACATGTTCGGTGAAAGGTTTTCTATTGATTTGGAACCGATTCCTTTGAGGGGATTAAAGGTAATCATCGGGATAGACTGGTTAGGGCCCAATGGGGACGTAATTGATTGTGAGCGGAAGCTAGTGATAGTTCGAACCCCAAGTGGGGGGGAACTAGTTATTCGAGGAGAGAAATCCTCGCATAGGCCAACTCTCAGTTCGGCTGCGAGGTCTAGGAGACTTCTTCAGCAAGGTTGTTCTGGGTTTCTGGCTTATGTCGCGGATTCATGGGTGGAGACCACAACAGAGTTGAGTAGGGTACCTATTGTGCGATATTTTCCCGATGTTTTTCCAGAGGAGTTGCCTGGGGTGCCTCCTGAGAGGTAGGTAGAGTTCCAAATTGATTTGATGCCTGGTGCGGCTTCGATAGCCAAGGCGCCATATCTTCTAGCTCCACCTGAGATGTAGGATTTGTCTACGCAGCTACAGGAGCTGCTAGACAGGGGATTTTTTCGTACGAGCAACTCGCCGTGGGGAGCACCGATCCTGTTTGTGAAAAAGAAGTATGGGTCAAACAAGATGTGTATTGATTATCAGGAGCCGAACAAGCTGACATTGAAGAACCGTTACCCGCTTACAAGGATCGACGACTTATTTGATCAGCTTCAGGGTGCATCTTGGTTTTCCAAGATTGATCTTCACTCGGGATATCATCAGATGAGGATCAAGGATGAGGACATACCGAAGACGGCCTTCAGAACTCGATATGGTCAGTACGAGTTCATGGTGATGCCATTCGGGCTCACCAATGCCCCAGAAGAGTTCATGGACCTCATGAACCAGGTGTGCATACCGATACTGGATAGGTATGTGATTGTTTTTATTGACGACATCCTGGTATACTCCAAGACCAAGGAGCAGCACGAGCAACATTTGAGGGACGTATTAGAAACCTTGAGGAGTGAGAGGCTTTATGCCAAATTCTCCAAATGTGAATTTTGGTTGCGTGAGATGCAATTTCTAGGGCACACCATCAACTAAGAGGGTATCTTGGTGGACCCAGCCAAGATTGAGGTGGTGATGTGATGGGAGGTTCCGAGGAACACATCCAAGATCCAAAGTTTCTTGGGCCTTGCGGGGTACCATTAGAGATTTATTCGGGACTTCTCCAAGATTGCAGTGCCTTTGACTCGTAAGAACAAGAAGAATGTAACCTTTCGGTGGGGTCCAGATCAACAGTTGGACTTCGAGACTTTGAGACAGAAATTGTGCGAGGCATCGATTTTGGCGTTACCCAAGGGATTGGATGATCTTGTGGTATATTGTGACACTTCTATTTTGAGTTTGGGGGCTATCCTTATGTAGAGGGGACACGTAATTTCTTACACCTCGAGGCAGCTAAAGCCTCATGAGGCGAATTACCCCACTCATGACTTGGAATAGGGGGAGGTGGTATTTGCCATCAAGATTTGGAAACATTACTTAAATGGGGTCCGATGCACCATCTTCACCGATTATAAGAGTTTGAAGGAAGGTGCTTGGTTTGTTGAGCGGTGTTTGACCTGTAGGAAGGTTAAAGCTGAGCATCAGAGGCCTCATGGAAAGTTTCACTCGTTACCCCTCCCTATGTGGAAATGGGAGGAGATCACCATGGGTTTTATCACAAAATTACCCAGGACGACGCATGGTGTTGAATCTATTTGGGTTATTGTGGATAGGCCGACCAAGAGTGCACACTTTATCTCGATTGCTGAGAGTATATTCGCCGAGAAATTAGAGGATATTTATATTCGAGAGGTGGTGGTTAGACACGGAGTGGCGGTATCTGTGATCTCAGACCGTGATGTTAGGTTCACCTCTAGGTTCTGGAGGAAGTTTCGTGAGGAGTTAGGTACTCAACTGCATTTCAGTACAACTTACCACCGCCAGACCGATGGGAAGAGCGAGTGGACAATCCAGACGCTTGAGGATATGCTCCGGGCATGCGTTCTAGACTTTAGAGGGAGTTGGGATACTTACCTCCCACTAGCAGAGTTTTCCTACAACAACAACTATCATGCTAGTATTGAACGACCACCATTCAAGATGTTGTATGGAAGGAGATGTAGGACTCTGGTTTGATAGGGGGGAGGTTGGCCATAAAGTCATGGGAAGCACCGAATTGGTGCTTAAGACCACTGAGTTGATTCAGCAGGTGCATGACAGGCTGTAATTCGCGTAGATTCGTCAGAACAACTATGTTGACTGACGCCGTTCGGATCTCGCATTTCAGGTGGGGGATTTTGTACTGCTGAAGGTGTCGCCCTGGAAGGGTGTCATCCGCTTTCGAAAAAGGGGCAAGTTGGGACCCCGATTTATTGCTCCTTTTGGGATCTTTGCCCGAGTTAGCAAGGTTGTGTATCGATTGGATCTCCCTGATGAGCTGAGTTAGATCCATAACACCTTTCATGTGTCTCAGCTACGGAAGAGTGTATCAGATGAAGCTACAATTATTTCATTGAATGATATTTTGGTGGATGAGAGCCTGAACTATGTTGAGAAGCCCATTGCAGTTCTAGTTAGAAAAACTAAAGCTCTTTGAAACAAAGTGGTGAAGCAGGTAAAGGTGCAATGGCAGCAACGAAGGGGCTCCGAATGGACTTGGGAGATGGAGGACGAGATGAGAGAGCATTACCCAGACTTATTCACATCAGCAGACTTCGAGGACGAAGTCTAATCCAAGTGGGGGAGAGTTGTAACGGTTGAAGTTCAAGTATGTACTCCTTTCCCCCTGGAATTATATTTGTTGCATAAAGGGTCCCTACGTACGTTGGGCATACATATAGGTATGCTTAGCGTACTAGGGAGGGCTGATCGCGGGTGTGTACCACGTATGCGGGGTGTACCGTGGGGTACGCGGGGCGTACATGGCTAAAGACTAAAACCCTAATTTTAGGGAAAGGACCCTATTTTAATGTTCTTAAGCCATTTGGACCTTACCCTAACCAGCCTTCATCACTTTCAAACATCCCTAAAACCCTAAATCCTTTGCGGAGTAACTCTTGAACTTGAAAGTGCCTCAAATACCTCTTTTTTTGGTGAGCTAGCAAGGAGAATGAAGTGGAAGAAAGTCTTGAACGTGGGAAAAGGCTTTGGATCTTGCATTTGGAGCATATTAGTAAGATTGTGGAGGTAAAAAGCTCATACCTTGCTCTTTTTTATGATTAGCTGAGTCAGGGTTTGGTTTTGAGTCCTTTCTTGGTCCATGAATCTTCTCTTGTGAGTTTGGACAACTCCATAGGTTAAGGGTGTTAGATCAAGGTTCCCTTGTCTGGTTTGAAGCATAAAAATAATAGCTTGATGGTTATGGTGACTTCTTGTATGAGCTTAAGAGCTTAAAACGAGACTTAATGGATTAAATAAGGTATTGGGTTCTCTCATGGCATGCAAGGGCATAAAGTTACCAACTTTATGCCCTAGGACCTTAGAAACGACCTAGATCTAGATTTGGAACGTGGAGTCTTCATGTATTAATCCCTTAATGGTTGTTGTGCGTTAAATGCTTGTACGTTGGGCGTACCGACCTGTACGCTGCACGTACAACCGAAGAACCCAGTACGCTAGGCGTACTTCTGAGGTACGCTGGGCGTACGCTCTCCTGTAGGTGTTGGGCTTTCAGTGGAATTTTGGGCCAATAAATCCACTTAGACTTGGGCCTGGAGTGATTAGGGTAGATGGGCTTTGGGAATTCGTTTGGACTATTGATGTCATGATTGGGCATTATTGGGCCATGTGGCCTATTATAGTTTTATACTTTGATACTAAGCCCATTAATGAAGGATAGACTTTTGGGCCATAATGGAGGGATTTTGGACCTTTGACTAGGTTGTGCCATGATCCTAATTAGGGTTATTTGTATACTATACAGTGTGAGATTGTGGATTGGTAGTCGAGCAACTATTGTTTTCAGCAGATTGAGGTGAGTCTTTTCATCATACCAACGGGTCGAAGGTACCACTGCCGACCCATCATCTGATATGTGGACTTAATTGTTGATATGTAATGGTTTGTTAGTTGGCATGTACTGATCTATGTGAAGACCATGGGGGGAGCCCATGACACCTGGTTAGTAGACCTTTGTAGGGAGTCCATGGCATTCCAGGTAAAGACCATGGGGGGAGCCCATGACATTCCAGGTGAAGACCATGGAGGGAGTCCATGGGAATCCTATGTATATATCTATATGTTATATGGAATAACATGATTGTATGTTTTGTGTATTTTGGGAACTCACTAAACGTTTGCTTACAGTTTGTGGATGTTTCAGGTACTTCTGGTTCTAAGGGCAAGGGCCTTGCTTGATGACGCAACATGTACTCTCCAGTATTTTGTATTTCTTCTTTTGGATACTCTGATCTTATGAACATGAGTTTTATGTAATTGAATTTTGGAAAAAGAAATATGGTTGTAATTTCTAAATATTAAATGGAAAATTCTATCTAAATTTTTGGGTGGTTACACAAGGTCATTAACTATTGGTAATATGTCTAAATAGTAAGAGGGTCCTTTTGGGTTGCCCTCAGGACACAATGAGAAATTACAAGAAATAGACATTAGGAGAAAATAAGTTTATTAATTTATTATGTTTAAAAATTAATCAAAAACTATTTTGGAATTAATTAATTCAAGGGGTTGAATATTAATTAGTTAAAAGATTGACTAATTGGAATATTCTAGAATCCTTAAAGGGGTAAGAAGATTTTAAAATCTCCATCCCACATTGGATGAGAGAGGATTTTGAAAATCATCTCCATCCCACATGTGATGGCAGATGAAACTTGGTAAGGGATTTAAGTCTATAAACAGGATGCAGAGGATTTCATTCCTACTTACACCTTGGCTTGAAAAATCGTCAACTTCTATTCCCTTTTTCTATGGTACAAATGTCTTAACCCTTCCTAGGGTTTGTAGAAATCTAATCCTCTTGTAGTTTTCTTTTGGTTCTTTCTTTGGAGTCTTGGGTGTGATTCCATTAAAGGTATTCTTCATTGGGTCCTCTCATCCAAGCAACATGGTTGGATTAAGAAGGTTCAAGAAGATAAAGATTGAGCTACACATGAGGTTAGTAATTTTGTATTTCTTAGTAGATTTACAGTTATTAAATTAGGTTGCTATAATTAGTAAAACCTAGATCCTAGGACGCATGTATACATAAGGATTGTTTTAATTATGCTGCTGCGCTAATATAGTGTGTGTAGATGTAGAAAAACCTAACAACAATTTTGAAGTCATTGTAATAATGTCATAGATTTTGGGTTTCACTCAAAGAAAATGAAAAATGCTGTTGCGCTAATATAGTGTGTGTAGATGTAGAAAAACCTAACAACAACTTTGAAGTCATTGTAATAATGTCATAGATTTTGGGTTTCACTCAAAGAAAATGAAAACAACATAATATTTAAAATAAAATGTTTGAGGGAGAAATTGATTATGATGATAAAGATTATGATTCTGAAACTGAAACATATGAGAGAGACATTAATCTATGTGAATGAGAGTCTGATTAAAACACTTCCTATGTAACACACACTCATTGCAATTTCTATTTTTAATAGAAAACTTTATTTGCATCTAAATGATTCGATCGTTATATTTTCTCATTGTAATAGAAAAGTTTATTCTGTTGTATTGTTGTATTCTTTATCTTATAAGTTTTCAGGCTATGGTGTTTATCTGGATTCTTCTGTTGTACTTGATGGATGACGTCATGGGTCGGGGCCTTGAGTGTCGCCCATCTGTAATTTGTGGAGCATGCGGTCAACACGAGCTAGATGGTAAGTTTTATTATGATTGTGACTAATATTTTTTTTTATTTATAATTGTAGTTGCTCTAGCCCGAAAAGGTAAATCTTTGACTAAAAACCTTAAGCTCTCACAAACGATTGAGAAGAACGGGGGAAACCTTTGCATCTTGAGTTTGATAGAGATGATACTTTTACTATGATTGGTATAAATAATGATTTCTTTGTTAGCGAGATAGGCTTGTATATGTGGCGGGCCATTCAATATACTTCGAAAAAAATAGACCCCACACAAAGGAATGTAACGATCGAGCATGTCTATGTAAATAATTGATATAAATATATTTTATACGATTATCTTTTATTGGTTTTTACTCGACTAACATTATTTATCTCTAGGGAAATTTCGATCGTGATAAGGTTTCCTAGGATCTCCAACATGCTTTGTTATGAGAAGGCCTTAACTCGATGATGCTTAAACTTTATAGAGAAAAAATAAAGAAAGAGAAATATCAATTTAAAAATGGTGGGATGGTATGATGGTATGCTGGTATGAGAGAGAAAATGCCAACCCCTAGTGGTATTATTGGTGATAATTGCAAGAAAGCCATAAAGTAGTTATACTTGGACGAAAATACAAGGCGTTTAACGCTAAACACAGTAAATCATAAAAAAATAACTATACACAAACTACAGGTAGACAAGCATGTATATTAATCCTTGTTACAAAAAATAAGTTACAATCCTCAATAATAGCACTCTTTGGGAATTTATTAGTAACAAACATAGAGAGCATTATGATACATCAACAATACCAACATAGTGGCCATTACAATAACCTCTAAGACTTTCTTCTTCATTAAGTTCATTGGGAGCATTTTCTACCTAGTGAAAAAATCTTCAATAGTATTAATAAACGAAAACAAGTGCTTATTTGTATGCTCACTATCTTTCTTTCAACATGAACATAACAAGGAAAGAATGTCAACATGTCTATCCCTCGGGTTAACTCTCATAGGACCCACACATAATCACTTTTACCCAAAAGTTATTTTTATAATGCAAACCATTTCATTCATGCATTTTATATTAGTTGCGTTGTTTCATTCATTTTTGAAATGATTCTAAAAAAATACTTATTAGGATGTAAACAGTAAAATATGAGTCAATCCAATAGAAATCAAGAATAATGGTACTTAACTCAAGACAATTTAAAGGGTAAAAAGGTTGAGCCTAGTCGGTTAGACATGTATTGTGTGCAACATTTCTTACATATTCGTTAGTTTTTTTTTCATAAAAATCTTCTTGTGCTTATTTCCTTTTCAACTAACTATACTATTTTTTCAAATCTGAAATCTATAATATTTGAATTTCACAAAATATATGATAAGATATCATATAAAGTTTTTAGATATTTATAACATATGTATATATAAAAAGCAAATGACAAATAATATGAAAATCCACTAAGTTTTCTATAGTTTAATAGATAGTATAAAATATTTCTTTATCTCATCTGCTCTTTAGTATTGAATCTATAACAATGTACCCTTTTTTTCCCATTGTCGATATATAATACCAAGTTCTTATGTCTTTAGTTTTTTCTCGTAAGGGTTCTCACATATATACTTCTGTTTTTTTTGGTGTTCTTTATTGCTTTCATTTATCATCATATTTATAACAAATGGTATCTAAGACAATATTTTAAGATTCTAAAATCATTATATTGTTTACAATAATTAATTTTCATAAAACCCTTCAAAGGGTTTCTACCATGTTGATTTTCCATATCCTTATGTCCTATACTTTCTTTTCTCCTAAATTGATTTTTACCTTTTGTACTTGTCAAAGTTCTAATCCTTTTTATTATCATATAAACATATTCTTATAATGAATTTGTTCTCCTAAGCCTTTTAGCAAGTTATAATCGATACTTCTCATGTTTCGATGAGTCATGGCCTTTTATAATTAGATCGTGACACTAGTTTTTCTCTTTGAGAAGTGAAGATCAGATTTCTTTTCGATCAAAATAATTATGATGACATATTATATGATTTCGAAAAGCAAGAAAATGATCAATAAGTACCTTCCAATGATCAATAAGTTTTGGAAGGTACTATGTGTTTTTATACGCTTTTGGTTTTGAGATTGTTGGCATCCTGTGATCCTATCACTATTTAATTGAAGAAAATAGATTTGAAGATCCATAACGTATTTTGAGCATTTGCTACTACAAGGTATTTTGGCACATTTGATAATGTAAGGTATTTAGGCATTAAAGTTTTACTCCTTAGTGGCTTTTGGTATTCTTTCTACTTATTTCTTATGAAGGTTTGAATGTTCTTTTTTCTATTGATAGAATTTGTCTCAAGGTGGAGTTCATTGAAGTATGATTGGAATTACATCACTATTTTTATTTTTAAAATTTTAACAACAAATCTAATCTAATCCTAAACTAATTGAAAAATCCATGTATGTTCCAGACGGGACTTGAACTCTCGACTTTAAAGAGGGAGGACAACATCTAATACCGCTGAGTTAGAAACCTTTTGATAAATTTATTTTGTTAATCAATGATCTTAATGCATCACTTTTGTAGGAGTGTTTCTATTTAGATGAGATTTATATTATGTTACTACAACATTTCCAAAATTTTGGTTGTATAGCCTAATTTCCACTGTTTGAGAGAGTTGATTACTTGGTTCCAATTTACTAATTCTTTGAAATTATTTCCATTTATTAAGGAATTTTAGGCTTCTTTGTACAAGGCTATATTTAAAGCTATTCTAGTCATGGCCTTTTTATGATAATTTGTTTATCTCTTCTCTTCTTATCATCAATTGCATGAGGAAATTATGATTTTTCTAAGTTTCAGAATAGCAGTAGACAACGAAAAACTCGAAATAAAGATTGAGTGATTTTTAGCCAACGCAACCTAAACGAGAATCTAAGATCTCGACAATAGTAGTGCAACAATAAAAAGATAGACGAAATCGAACGTCGGATGAAGGAGTAATGAATTTTTAACGGACTTTTCCTGTCTCGGCCTGTTAAAAATATAATATTAAAAATAAATTCAAATTTAACCGACAGAGTGTAAACAAAAGTTGTAGAGTATATTCTCACCTTCACGTGGATATAAAGAACGTAAAAAACGGAGCTTGTACGCGAAAGTTGTTAATTTTTAAAGATCTCGGCACAGACTTCGAGGCTGGTCCGAAGGGAACACCCCGTGTTCGCAAATGCAGAGCCTCAAATTGACCACATCGCCCCCTAGTCGCATCACCCATCACGTCCGAAGCTCGGTATCCGATGGAGCGTGGCGCCTGACCGAACGCGCTGCATATAAGGAGAGCGCCCTGCGCTCCGGAACGCCCAACGTTCTTCGCAGGAACGCCCCGCGCACAAGGATCAACCCCTCTACTATAAATAAGATGCGGGGCTGCCTGTTTATGGTTGCTTCTTTACTCCTTTCTTTCACCCTAAACCACCTCTCAAGCCACTCTAAACCACCCCGAAACCCCGGTAACACCCCTAACACACGACGCAAGTCCCGACGCCCCGAAGTTCCCGAGAAAAGATTCCTACTTGTCGAAGTGCTGCCCGCGTAAAGCCTAGTTCCTCATCAAATCGTCACTCTTACCAAGTGAGTTCATACCCCTAAACTTATCTTTTAAATGATTTTAAATGCTTTTATGGAGGGGGGAGGGGGGATACAAGTAGAAAACATTATAGTTATTGTATCAGTCACATGTGATTAATAACTATCAAACAAGTGGATTTCTTATGCTTCAAAACTGTGTTATCAAACAACCTATTTCAAAACATTTTATAAACTGACATCAAGTCATCAATAACCATTCAAATGGTTAAAATCCTTTTATATGCAAAACTTTTTATCAAACTCTTTAAAACTTATATATTGTCAAAATCATGTCTATATAGATATAGTTATCTAAATAAGGTTGAAAGGGCTTAGGATTTATAACTCGCTTTATTTCATGTTCCTTGTTTGGTTGTGGACTTAGGGTATCGGTTTTTTGTCCGAGTATCGTTTGAATCTTAGATATATATTATGTATATGTATGTAGATATAAAAGCTCTCTCATCAGTTCAATACCGTTGGGTAGCAAAGGTGTACAAACATGATCAGTCATTCAAACAACATTACTAGTAAACTATAATAGGTATAGTTTAGAGGTTTACTGCTCACTATTTCTAGAACAATGAAACATAAAAGAGTCAGTTCATACATGAGTCAGTTCAAACATACTATAAAGAGAAACAGGGAGGAACATACTATACACTAGGACAGAGAGAACATACTATAAAAATTCAAGAACACTATAATATTAATGTAAGACATTACTTCATGGCATGACAATATACTGCTGTGTCACGTTTTGTAACTAGAGTCTCCTGGAGGGAGAGAGCGAATTTGTGTATAGATCTATACAGGATTGTCCATCCTACACCTTGGTGCTAGCTATAGTGGGACCTGCAAGTCTACGGGTGACGAATGTCAAACCATTTCGACGTCTTTGATCGTCGTGTTTTACTAGTCAATCAAGTATGATTATAATCTCATCACATTTTACTTTAATTAAATAATTGGTTTAATGTAGTTAGTACAATGGCAGTTATTGTATACAATACTACAGTACATCTTTATTTTCTCATTACATTCATATTGTGATCTTCTCACATAAACGGTAATGTAAACTATAGTTTTGGTAATGATAGTCATACTGGGGAAAAACACTCACTTTTACAAAAGAACAAACATACAGAACATTTGGGTCTTGGTAGAAGACAACATTTATTTATAAGTAGAAAATATAGGATTTTCTGGTAGATACATACATTTACATCAAATACTTACAAACATTTACAAACATTTTCATCAAATTTATACAAACATTGACACTAAAATACTTATGAACTCACCAGCTTAAATGTTGATCTACTCTTTCAAAATAACTTGTATTTTCAGGTCACCAGTAGACAAGTACACTGGACCAAGTTTTGAAAAGATGGAGCGTGTTCAAGACTCGTATTTTATTTTGATTCATATTTTGGTGTCTTTCAAACTATACACAAAACATAGCTGTATTAAATTATACTATTAATGCAATGGATGATGTTGTTGCTTGTTTACTATTATGCATTGATCTGATACTGTACATGACATCCTCCACCCCCGAACGTTTCCGCCGTTCCGGTTTGGGGTGTGACACAACTTCAAGATCAATTCCGCAACAAAAAGAAAGTTTTAGTTTATATTACTGAATTTTGTCACACTGTTAAAAATATTGGAGATAACCTCAAAGATGTGGACACAAAGATTACAAAAATTGAACTGGTCAAGAAAATACTTCAACAATTGCCCCCGTCCTATCATAGCATTGTTGATGGCATCACCAATACCAAGCCCTTCCGTCTTTATTGGAAGTCAAAAACACGTTTTTATTGCATGAATCACGTGAGGCTACATCAGACTCTATTCTTGACTCCACGATGTTATAAATCCCCACTTTACTATCTTCATCGAACAACATCGGTAAATCCAAAAATCGATGGTCCAGGAATTGGAATGTGCATAAGAACTCATTCAAAAACTCCAATTATGGTGGGAAAACGGATCCACAACATAACTTTGTTGGGAATTTGGAAAACGCACTTGCCTCGTCGCTTCACCCAGGTCAAGGACCCAATCGCTAGTCGCCGTTGGGTTAATGATATGGATAATGCTCAACACACGAGCTTTTTCCCCCATATGGAAAATGAGGGGTTCACGTTCTACATGATGAGGGATCGGGCGCGAGATTGGTGGGAAGAGGTTACTCGCGAGGTGGGATCAACAGGTGTGGCTGAGATGATATGGGAGGATTTTGTGTGCAGGTTTGATCGGGAGTTTGCACCAAACATTGAGGTGCAACGATTGGTGAGGGAGTTCAGGACCTTCATCAGAAGATAGAGACTGTGTCGGAGATCACCGCCAAGTTCAGTTAGAGGTCACTGTTGGTTTACCAGTACGTATGTGGATGAGGAGATGAAGAAGACGAGGTATCATGTCATGTTGAAGGATGATATCCGTGAGTTCATGAGCTTTTCATGGTGCAAAACCCTGAATGACATGGTGGAGAAGGTCCGAGAAAGGGATATTGTGTTGGAGCATCGAACGAAGCGGAAGCCGGAGTAGGTTCAGGCAACATTGGATCAGGATAAGAAGCCTAAGAACCTTGATTCTCCTAGTAGGGGCCAGCAGGGCCGATGCCGATGTGCCAAGTGCGACAAGCCGCACAGTGGAGCCTGCCGGGTAGCAGGCTCAACACATTACGTTTGTGGCCAGCCGGGCCACATGAGCAGGGATTGCCCCAAGAAGGGCTTGATTTGTTTTCACTGCAACCAGACCGGTCATAAAAAGGCCGATTGTTTGAGGTTGTCTGGAGGAGCAGTGGAGGTGCCTGCCCCCGCCACAATGAGGATTACTGATGGCTGTCGGTTAAGGTGGAGGCTCCTGCGGAGAAGAGCCTTAAATTTCAGCTGACCTCAGAGGAGTCCCAAGCAGCACTACACGTCGTGACTGGTATGTCATTTATTTCCATCTTATTTATTTTATTGTTATACTCACACTGTTATGATCTTGTATATGGACCTTTTTGGTCAATGTATTTTTGGCTCATGTTCTTTTAGATTCGGGGGCTACTTGATCATTTGTATCTCTTGCACTCAGCAAGAAGCTTCGAGATGCTTCAGGGACTTTGGATGCCCCTCTGGAGGTGGAGATTACGGATGACCACACTGTGGCGCTGCGAGGGTATTTCAGAGGAGTATACTGAACATGTTCGGTGAAAGGTTTTCTATTGATTTGGAACCGATTCCTTTGAGGGGATTAAAGGTAATCATCGGGATAGACTGGTTAGGGCCCAGTGGGGACGTAATTGATTGTGAGCGGAAGCTAGTGATAGTTCGAACCCCAAGTGGGGGGGGGGGGGGGGAACTAGTTATTCGAGGAGAGAAATCCTCGCATAGGCCAACTCTCAGTTCGGCTGCGAGGTCTAGGAGACTTCTTCAGCAAGGTTGTTCTGGGTTTCTGGCTTATGTCGCGGATTCATGGGTGGAGACCACAACAGAGTTGAGTAGGGTACCTATTGTGCGATATTTTCCCGATGTTTTTCCAGAGGAGTTGCCTGGGGTGCCTCCTGAGAGGTAGGTAGAGTTCCAGATTGATTTGATGCCTGGTGCGGCTTCGATAGCCAAGGAGCCATATCTTCTAGCTCCACCTGAGATGCAGGATTTGTCTACGCAGCTGCAGGAGCTGCTAGACAGGGGATTTTTTCGTACGAGCAACTCGCCATGGGGAGCACCGATCCTGTTTGTGAAAAAGAAGTATGGGTCAAACAAGATGTGTATTGATTATCAGGAGCCGAACAAGCTGACACTGAAGAACCGTTACCCGCTTACAAGGATCGACGACTTATTTGATCAGCTTCAGGGTGCATCTTGGTTTTCCAAGATTGATCTTCACTCGGGATATCATCAGATGAGGATCAAGGATGAGGACATACCGAAGACGGCCTTCAGAACTCGATATGGTCAGTACGAGTTCATGGTGATGCCATTCGGGCTCACCAATGCCCCAGAAGAGTTCATGGACCTCATGAACCAGGTGTGCATACCGATACTGGATAGGTATGTGATTGTTTTTATTGACGACATCCTGGTATACTCCAAGACCAAGGAGCAGCACGAGCAACATTTGAGGGACGTATTAGAAACCTTGAGGAGTGAGAGGCTTTATGCCAAATTCTCCAAATGTGAATTTTGGTTGCGTGAGATGCAATTTCTAGGGCACACCATCAACTAAGAGGGTATCTTGGTGGACCCAGCCAAGATTGAGGTGGTGATGTGATGGGAGGTTCCGAGGAACACATCCAAGATCCAAAGTTTCTTGGGCCTTGCGGGGTACCATTAGAGATTTATTCAGGACTTCTCCAAGTTTGCAGTGCCTTTGACTCGTATGAACAAGAAGAATGTAACCTTTCGGTGGGGTCCAGATCAACAGTTGGACTTCGAGACTTTGAGACAGAAATTGTGCGAGGCACCGATTTTGGCGTTACCCAAGGGATTGGATGATTTTGTGGTATATTGTGACACTTCTATTTTGAGTTTGGGGGCTATCCTTATGCAGAGGGGACACGTAATTTCTTACACCTCGAGGCAGCTAAAGCCTCATGAGGCGAATTACCCCACTCATGACTTGGAATAGGGGGAGGTGGTATTTGCCATCAAGATTTGGAAACATTACTTAAATGGGGTCCGATGCACCATCTTCACCGATTATAAGAGTTTGAAGGAAGGTGCTTGGTTTGTTGAGCGGTGTTTGACCTGTAGGACGGTTAAAGCTGAGTATCAGAGGCCTCATGGAAAGTTTCACTCGTTACCCCTCCCTATGTGGAAATGGGAGGAGATCACCATGGGTTTTATCACAAAATTACCCAGGACGACGCATGGTGTTGAATCTATTTGGGTTATTGTGGATAGGTCGACCAAGAGTGCACACTTTATCTCGATTGCTGAGAGTATATTCACCGAGAAATTAGAGGATATTTATATTCGAGAGGTGGTGGTTAGACACGGAGTGGCGGTATCTGTGATCTCAGACCGTGATGTTAGGTTCACCTCTAGGTTCTGGAGGAAGTTTCGTGAGGAGTTAGGTACTCAACTGCATTTTAGTACAACTTACCACCGCCAGACCGATGGGCAGAGCGAGTGGACAATCCAGACGCTTGAGGATATGCTCTGGGCATGCGTTCTAGACTTTAGAGGGAGTTGGGATACTTACCTCCCACTAGCAGAGTTTTCTTACAACAACAACTATCATGCTAGTATTGACCGACCACCATTCAAGATGTTGTATGGAAGGAGATGTAGGACTCTGGTTTGATGGGGGGGGGGAGGTTGGCCATAAAGTCATGGGAAGCACCGAAGTGGTGCTTAAGACCACTGAGTTGATTCAGCAGGTGCATGACAGGCTGTAATTCGCGTAGATTCGTCAGAACAACTATGTTGACCGACGCCGTTCGGATCTCGCATTTCAGGTGGGGGATTTTGTACTGCTGAAGGTGTCGCCCTGGAAGGGTGTCATCCGCTTTCGAAAAAGGGGCAAGTTGGGACCCCGATTTATTGCTCCTTTTGGGATCTTTGCCCGAGTTAGCAAGGTTGTGTATCGATTGGATCTCCCTGATGAGCTGATTTTGATCCATAACACCTTTCATGTGTCTCAGCTATGGAAGAGTGTATCAGATGAAGCTACAGTTATTTCATTGAATGATATTTTGGTGGATGAGAGCCTGAACTATGTTGAGAAGCCCATTGCAGTTCTAGTTAGAAAAACTAAAGCTCTTTGAAACAAAGTGGTGAAGCAGGTAAAGGTGCAATGGCAGCAATGGAGGGGCTCCGAATGGACTTGGGAGATGGAGGACGAGATGAGAGAGCATTACCCAGACTTATTCACATCAGCAGACTTCGAGGACGAAGTCTAATCCAAGTGGGGGGGAGTTGTAACGGTTGAAGTTCAAGTATGTACTCCTTTCCCCTTGGAATTATATTTGTTGCATAAAGGGTCCCTACGTACGTTGGGCATACATATAGGTATGCTTAGCGTACTAGGGAGGGCTGATCGCGGGTGTGTACCACGTATGCGGGGTGTACCGTGGGGTACGCGGGGCGTACATGGCTAAAGACTAAAACCCTAATTTTAGGGAAAGGACCCTATTTTAATGTTCTTAAGCCATTTGGACCTTACCCTAACCAGCCTTCATCACTTTCAAACATCCCTAAAACCCTAAATCCTTTGCGGAGTAACTCTTGAACTTGAAAGTGCCTCAAATACCTCTTTTTTTGGTGAGCTAGCAAGGAGAATGAAGTGGAAGAAAGTCTTGAACGTGGGAAAAGGCTTTGGATCTTGCATTTGGAGCATATTAGTAAGATTGTGGAGGTAAAAAGCTCATACCTTGCTCTTTTTTATGATTAGCTGAGTCAGGGTTTGGTTTTGAGTCCTTTCTTGGTCCATGAATCTTCTCTTGTGAGTTTGGACAACTCCATAGGTTAAGGGTGTTAGATCAAGGTTCCCTTGTCTGGTTTGAAGCATAAAAATAATAGCTTGATGGTTATGGTGACTTCTTGTATGAGCTTAAGAGCTTAAAACGAGACTTAATGGATTAAATAAGGTATTGGGTTCTCTCATGGCATGCAAGGGCATAAAGTTACCAACTTTATGCCCTAGGACCTTAGAAACGACCTAGATCTAGATTTGGAACGTGGAGTCTTCATGTATTAATCCCTTAATGGTTGTTGTGCGTTAAATGCTTGTACGTTGGGCGTACCGACCTGTACGCTGCACGTACAACCGAAGAACCCAGTACGCTAGGCGTACTTCTGAGGTACGCTGGGCGTACGCTCTCCTGTAGGTGTTGGGCTTTCAGTGGAATTTTGGGCCAATAAATCCACTTAGACTTGGGCCTGGAGTGATTAGGGTAGATGGGCTTTGGGAATTCGTTTGGACTATTGATGTCATGATTGGGCATTATTGGGCCATGTGGCCTATTATAGTTTTATACTTTGATACTAAGCCCATTAATGAAGGATAGACTTTTGGGCCATAATGGAGGGATTTTGGACCTTTGACTAGGTTGTGCCATGATCCTAATTAGGGTTATTTGTATACTATACAGTGTGAGATTGTGGATTGGTAGTCGAGCAACTATTGTTTTCAGCAGATTGAGGTGAGTCTTTTCATCATACCAACGGGTCGAAGGTACCACTGCCGACCCATCATCTGATATGTGGACTTAATTGTTGATATGTAATGGTTTGTTAGTTGGCATGTACTGATCTATGTGAAGACCATGGGGGGAGCCCATGACACCTGGTTAGTAGACCTTTGTAGGGAGTCCATGGCATTCCAGGTAAAGACCATGGGGGGAGCCCATGACATTCCAGGTGAAGACCATGGAGGGAGTCCATGGGAATCCTATGTATATATCTATATGTTATATGGAATAACATGATTGTATGTTTTGTGTATTTTGGGAACTCACTAAACGTTTGCTTACAGTTTGTGGATGTTTCAGGTACTTCTGGTTCTAAGGGCAAGGGCCTTGCTTGATGACGCAACATGTACTCTCCAGTATTTTGTATTTCTTCTTTTGGATACTCTGATCTTATGAACATGAGTTTTATGTAATTGAATTTTGGAAAAAGAAATATGGTTGTAATTTCTAAATATTAAATGGAAAATTCTATCTAAATTTTTGGGTGGTTACACAAGGTCATTAACTATTGGTAATATGTCTAAATAGTAAGAGGGTCCTTTTGGGTTGCCCTCAGGACACAATGAGAAATTACAAGAAATAGACATTAGGAGAAAATAAGTTTATTAATTTATTATGTTTAAAAATTAATCAAAAACTATTTTGGAATTAATTAATTCAAGGGGTTGAATATTAATTAGTTAAAAGATTGACTAATTGGAATATTCTAGAATCCTTAAAGGGGTAAGAAGATTTTAAAATCTCCATCCCACATTGGATGAGAGAGGATTTTGAAAATCATCTCCATCCCACATGTGATGGCAGATGAAACTTGGTAAGGGATTTAAGTCTATAAACAGGATGCAGAGGATTTCATTCCTACTTACACCTTGGCTTGAAAAATCGTCAACTTCTATTCCCTTTTTCTATGGTACAAATGTCTTAACCCTTCCTAGGGTTTGTAGAAATCTAATCCTCTTGTAGTTTTCTTTTGGTTCTTTCTTTGGAGTCTTGGGTGTGATTCCATTAAAGGTATTCTTCATTGGGTCCTCTCATCCAAGCAACATGGTTGGATTAAGAAGGTTCAAGAAGATAAAGATTGAGCTACACATGAGGTTAGTAATTTTGTATTTCTTAGTAGATTTACAGTTATTAAATTAGGTTGCTATAATTAGTAAAACCTAGATCCTAGGACGCATGTATACATAAGGATTGTTTTAATTATGCTGCTGCGCTAATATAGTGTGTGTAGATGTAGAAAAACCTAACAACAATTTTGAAGTCATTGTAATAATGTCATAGATTTTGGGTTTCACTCAAAGAAAATGAAAAATGCTGTTGCGCTAATATAGTGTGTGTAGATGTAGAAAAACCTAACAACAACTTTGAAGTCATTGTAATAATGTCATA
This sequence comes from Lactuca saligna, assembly GCF_052625555.1. NCBI lineage: Eukaryota > Viridiplantae > Streptophyta > Magnoliopsida > Asterales > Asteraceae > Lactuca > Lactuca saligna. The sequence continues at coordinate 46,773,347 of NC_136424.1, read as the reverse complement.
GATTTTGGGTTTCACTCAAAGAAAATGAAAACAACATAATATTTAAAATAAAATGTTTGAGGGAGAAATTGATTATGATGATAAAGATTATGATTCTGAAACTGAAACATATGAGAGAGACATTAATCTATGTGAATGAGAGTCTGATTAAAACACTTCCTATGTAACACACACTCATTGCAATTTCTATTTTTAATAGAAAACTTTATTTGCATCTAAATGATTCGATCGTTATATTTTCTCATTGTAATAGAAAAGTTTATTCTGTTGTATTGTTGTATTCTTTATCTTATAAGTTTTCAGGCTATGGTGTTTATCTGGATTCTTCTGTTGTACTTGATGGATGACGTCATGGGTCGGGGCCTTGAGTGTCGCCCATCTGTAATTTGTGGAGCATGCGGTCAACACGAGCTAGATGGTAAGTTTTATTATGATTGTGACTAATATTTTTTTTATTTATAATTGTAGTTGCTCTAGCCCGAAAAGGTAAATCTTTGACTAAAAACCTTAAGCTCTCACAAACGATTGAGAAGAACGGGGGAAACCTTTGCATCTTGAGTTTGATAGAGATGATACTTTTACTATGATTGGTATAAATAATGATTTCTTTGTTAGCGAGATAGGCTTGTATATGTGGCGGTCCATTCAATATACTTCGAAAAAAATAGACCCCACACAAAGGAATGTAACGATCGAGCATGTCTATGTAAATAATTGATATAAATATATTTTATACGATTATATTTTATTGGTTTTTACTCGACTAACATTATTTATCTCTAGGGAAATTTCGATCGTGATAAGGTTTCCTAGGATCTCCAACATGTTTTGTTATGAGAAGGCCTTAACTCGATGATGCTTAAACTTTATAGAGAAAAAATAAAGAAAGAGAAATATCAATTTAAAAATGGTGGGATGGTATGATGGTATGCTGGTATGAGAGAGAAAATGCCAACCCCTAGTGGTATTATTGGTGATAATTGCAAGAAAGCCATAAAGTAGTTATACTTGGACGAAAATACAAGGCGTTTAACGCTAAACACAGTAAATCATAAAAAAATAACTATACACAAACTACAGGTAGACAAGCATGTATATTAATCCTTGTTACAAAAAATAAGTTACAATCCTCAATAATAGCACTCTTTGGGAATTTATTAGTAACAAACATAGAGAGCATTATGATACATCAACAATACCAACATAGTGGCCATTACAATAACCTCTAAGACTTTCTTCTTCATTAAGTTCATTGGGAGCATTTTCTACCTAGTGAAAAAATCTTCAATAGTATTAATAAACGAAAACAAGTGCTTATTTGTATGCTCACTATCTTTCTTTCAACATGAACATAACAAGGAAAGAATGTCAACATGTCTATCCCTCGGGTTAACTCTCATAGGACCCACACATAATCACTTTTACCCAAAAGTTATTTTTATAATGCAAACCATTTCATTCATGCATTTTATATTAGTTGCGTTGTTTCATTCATTTTTGAAATGATTCTAAAAAAATACTTATTAGGATGTAAACAGTAAAATATGAGTCAATCCAATAGAAATCAAGAATAATGGTACTTAACTCAAGACAATTTAAAGGGTAAAAAGGTTGAGCCTAGTCGGTTAGACATGTATTGTGTGCAACATTTCTTACATATTCGTTAGTTTTTTTTTTCATAAAAATCTTCTTGTGCTTATTTCCTTTTCAACTAACTATACTATTTTTTCAAATCTGAAATCTATAATATTTGAATTTCACAAAATATATGATAAGATATCATATAAAGTTTTTAGATATTTATAACATATGTATATATAAAAAGCAAATGACAAATAATATGAAAATCCACTAAGTTTTCTATAGTTTAATAGATAGTATAAAATATTTCTTTATCTCATCTGCTCTTTAGTATTGAATCTATAACAATGTACCCTTTTTTTTCCCATTGTCGATATATAATACCAAGTTCTTATGTCTTTAGTTTTTTCTCGTAAGGGTTCTCACATATATACTTCTGTTTTTTTTTTGTGTTCTTTATTGCTTTCATTTATCATCATATTTATAACAAATGGTATCTAAGACAATATTTTAAGATTCTAAAATCATTATATTGTTTACAATAATTAATTTTCATAAAACCCTTCAAAGGGTTTCTACCATGTTGATTTTCCATATCCTTATGTCCTATACTTTCTTTTCTCCTAAATTGATTTTTACCTTTTGTACTTGTCAAAGTTCTAATCCTTTTTATTATCATATAAACATATTCTTATAATGAATTTGTTCTCCTAAGCCTTTTAGCAAGTTATAATCGATACTTCTCATGTTTCGATGAGTCATGGCCTTTTATAATTAGATCGTGACACTAGTTTTTCTCTTTGAGAAGTGAAGATCAGATTTCTTTTCGATCAAAATAATTATGATGACATATTATATGATTTCGAAAAGCAAGAAAATGATCAATAAGTACCTTCCAATGATCAATAAGTTTTGGAAGGTACTATGTGTTTTTATACGCTTTTGGTTTTGAGATTGTTGGCATCCTGTGATCCTATCACTATTTAATTGAAGAAAATAGATTTGAAGATCCATAACGTATTTTGAGCATTTGCTACTACAAGGTATTTTGGCACATTTGATAATGTAAGGTATTTAGGCATTAAAGTTTTACTCCTTAGTGGCTTTTGGTATTCTTTCTACTTATTTCTTATGAAGGTTTGAATGTTCTTTTTTCTATTGATAGAATTTGTCTCAAGGTGGAGTTCATTGAAGTATGATTGGAATTACATCACTATTTTTATTTTTAAAATTTTAACAACAAATCTAATCTAATACTAAACTAATTGAAAAATCCATGTATGTTCCAGACGGGACTTGAACTCTCGACTTTAAAGAGGGAGTACAACATCTAATACCGCTGAGTTAGAAACCTTTTGATAAATTTATTTTGTTAATCAATGATCTTAATGCATCACTTTTGTAGGAGTGTTTCTATTTAGATGAGATTTATATTATGTTACTACAACATTTCCAAAATTTTGGTTGTATAGCCTAATTTCCACTGTTTGAGAGAGTTGATTACTTGGTTCCAATTTACTAATTCTTTGAAATTATTTCCATTTATTAAGGAATTTTAGGTTTCTTTGTACAAGGCTATATTTAAAGCTATTCTAGTCATGGCCTTTTTATGATAATTTGTTTATCTCTTCTCTTCTTATCATCAATTGCATGTAAAAATGTAACATGTTCTTAGTGTTCATTTTATATTAGCAAGTTTTTATACCTTTTGGTTTTTCCCGCAAGGATTTCGGTTAGTTCACAGTCTTTTTTACCCTTTATGTATAATGGAGGGACCCATGCGTAACATTGTTGTGTGTGTACATCCAACAGCTCGAGTCCTTCTGGTTTGCACTAAAGTGGCTTAAGTAGGAAAACAAAAAAACCCTAAAAATCATAAAAATGCATAAAAAATACATAGAGATCACAAAAGTTTTTTTTTTGAAAAAATCGCAGCTTTTTATACAAAATCAGTGAAAAACATTTTGAAAAAAAATTAATTTTTATTTTTTTTTTCAACGAATTTTAACAAAAACCTACGATTTTTTTATAAAAAAAATTTGTGATCTCTAAGTATTTTTTTTATGTATTTTTATGATTTTTAGGGTTTTTTTTCCATAGAACCTAAACCTATATATATATATATATATATATATATATATATATATATATATATATATATATATATATATATATTCATGTAATACAATACCATAATAAAGAGGGCTTTTCCACATTTAACATGGTATCAAGCTAGGGTTTCCAATACCCTCATGCCTCCCCTAACGTCCGACCACACAAAGCGTTCCTGCAATTTTTTTTTTCCAGCCATGTTCTTTCCTGATCACTGATCTATTATGTTGTTCAAGTCCTCGTTGTTCTTCCTTCAATCGATTTTTCCTGTCATCAACCATTTATCGTTGAATGCCTATGATTGTCGACTACTTCTACAACATGATGCCTTCTGTTCATAGCGGTGTTTGAGATTTATTACTTGCTTGTTTTCTCGGTTTCTTGAGCCACAAGCATGTCTACTCTTCCGACCTCCTCTTCATCAACGTGACCATCTACATTAACATTGGTTTTTCCCTCACTAATGTGTACAACCAACTCACTTTTAAATTAAATATTGATGTTTCCAAGTATAAACCGTGGCTGCAAATTTCTCCAATATGTGTTGGGGTACGATAAGTTATGGACACATCTTAGACAAACCTAGCCCTACTGGTGATAATAATGAAGAATGGTACTCTGTTGATGCTCATATAAAGTCCTAGTTCTATAACACATGTGATGCGATTTACTTTAGATTATTTCAAGTGATGACTGCACTGCCAAAGATCTTTGGGACAAGATTGAAGAATTTATTCACAACAACAAGATGTTACAAACGTTGCAACTTGTAACAACCCGATATTTTCAAGTCAATATAACGATCTAAAGTCAAGTATTGTAACATATTTTTGAAATAATAAGAATAGCATCAAAAATGAAATGTTCAAAAATGTCAATTGGAATGTATTAAGTAATAGATATCGTAACAAGGTTTTCAAAAACATGAAGGACACAAAAATCCGAGTTATAACGAAGAAGTTATGACCAATCAAAGATCCGCAACAAAACCGGTAAACACACTGTTAAGCGTAAAAAGCGAAATTTCAATAAAATACTTTTTAGCCTTAGGTGTCTAAACAGAAGTCGTAGATTACGTTAAAACATAAACAATCATAAAAAGAACATCCAAATCTGACTTCGTATGAGGAAATTATGATTTTTCTAAGTTTCAGAATAGCAGTAGACAACGAAAAACTCGAAATAAAGATCGAGTGATTTTTAGCCAACGCAACCTAAACGAGAATCTAAGATCTCGACAATAGTAGTGCAACAATAAAAAGACAGACGAAATCGAACGTCGGATGAAGGAGTTATGAATTTTTAACGGACTTTTCCTGTCTCGGCCTGTTAAAAATATAATATTAAAAATAAATTCAAATTTAACCGACAGAGTGTAAACAAAAGTTGTAGAGTATATTCTCACTTTCACGTGGATATAAAGAACGTAAAAAACAGAGCTTGTACGCGAAAGTTGTTAATTTTTAAAGATCTCGGCACAGACTTCGAGGCTGGTCCGAAGGGAACACCCCGTGTTCGCAAATGCAGAGCCTCAAATTGACCACATCGCCCCCTAGTCGCATCACCCATCACGTTCGAAGCATGGTATCCGATGGAGCGTGACGCCTGACCGAACGCGCTGCATATAAGGAGAGCGCCCTGCGCTCCGGAACGCCCAACGTTCTTCGCAGGAACGCCCCGCGCACAAGGATCAACCCCTCTACTATAAATAAGATGCGGGGCTGCCTGTTTATGGTTGCTTCTTTACTCCTTTCTTTCACCCTAAACCACCTCTTAAGCCACTCTAAACCACCCCGAAACCCCGGTAACACCCCTAACACATGACGCAAGTCCTGACGCCCCGAAGTTCCCGAGAAAAGATTCCTACTTGTCGAAGTGCTGCCCGCGTAAAGCCTAGTTCCTCATCAAATCGTCACTCTTACCAAGTGAGTTCATACCCCTAAACTTATCTTTTAAATGATTTTAAATGCTTTTATGGAGGGGGGAGGGGGGATACAAGTAGAAAACATTATAGTTATTGTATCAGTCACATGTGATTAATAACTATCAAACAAGTGGATTTCTTATGCTTCAAAACTGTGTTATCAAACAACCTATTTCAAAACATTTTATAAACTGACATCAAGTCATCAATAACCATTCAAATGGTTAAAATCCTTTTATATTCAAAACTTTTTATCAAACTCTTTTAAACTTATATATTGTCAAAATCATGTCTATATAGATATAGTTATCTAAATAAGGTTGAAAGGGCTTAGGATTTATAACTCGCTTTATTTCATGTTCCTTGTTTGGTTGTGGACTTAGGGTATCGGTTTTTTGTCCGAGTATCTTTTGAATCTTAGATATATATTATGTATATGTATGTAGATATAAAAGCTCTCTCATCAGTTCAATACCGTTGGGTAGCAAAGGTGTACAAACATGATCAGTCATTCAAACAACATTACTAGTAAACTATAATAGGTATAGTTTAGAGGTTTACTGCTCACTATTTCTAGAACAATGAAACATAAAAGAGTCAGTTCATACATGAGTCAGTTCAAACATACTATAAAGAGAAACAGGGAGGAACATACTATACACTAGGACAGACAGAACATACTATAAAAATTCAAGAACACTATAATATTAATGTAAGACATTACTTCATGGCATGACAATATACTGCTGTGTCACGTTTTGTAACTAGAGTCTCCTGGAGGGAGAGAGCGAATTTGTGTATAGATCTATACAGGATTGTCCATCCTACACCTTGGTGCTAGCTATAGTGGGACCTGCAAGTCTACGGGTGACGAATGTCAAACCATTTCGACGTCTTTGATCGTCGTGTTTTACTAGTCAATCAAGTATGATTATAATCTCATCACATTTTACTTTAATTAAATAATTGGTTTAATGTAGTTAGTACAATGGCAGTTATTGTATACAATACTATAGTACATCTTTATTTTCTCATTACATTCATATTGTGATCTTCTCACATAAACGGTAATGTAAACTATAGTTTTGGTAATGATAGTCATACTGGGGAAAAACACTCACTTTTACAAAAGAACAAACATACAGAACATTCGGGTCTTGGTAGAAGACAACATTTATTTATAAGTAGAAAATATAGGATTTTCTGGTAGATACATACATTTACATCAAATACTTACAAACATTTACAAACATTTTCATCAAATTTATACAAACATTAACACTAAAATACTTATGAACTCACCAGCTTAAATGTTGATCTACTCTTTCAAAATAACTTGTATTTTCAGGTCACCAGTAGACAAGTACACTGGACCAAGTTTTGAAAAGATGGAGCGTGTTCAAGACTCGTATTTTATTTTGATTCATATTTTGGTGTCTTTCAAACTATACACAAAACATAGTTGTATTAAATTATACTATTAATGCAATGGATGATGTTGTTGCTTGTTTACTATTATGCATTGATCTGATACTGTACATGACATCTTCCACCCCCGAACGTTTCCGCCGTTCCGGTTTGGGGTATGACACAACTTCAAGATCAATTCCGCAACAAAAAGAAAGTTTTAGTTTATATTACTGAATTTTGTCACACTGTTAAAAATATTGGAGATAACCTCAAAGATGTGGACACAAAGATTACAAAAATTGAACTGGTCAAGAAAATACTTCAACAATTGCCCCCGTCCTATCATAGCATTGTTGATGGCATCACCAATACCAAGTCCTTCCGTCTTTATTGGAAGTCAAAAACACGTTTTTATTGCATGAATCACGTGAGGCTACATCAGACTCTATTCTTGACTCCACGATGTTATAAATCCCCACTTTACTATCTTCATCGAACAACATCGGTAAATCCAAAAATCGATGGTCCAGGAATTGGAATGTGCATAAGAACTCATTCAAAAACTTCAATTATGGTGGGAAAACGGATCCACAACATAACTTTGTTGGGAATTTGGAAAACGCACTTGCCTCGTCGCTTCACCCAGGTTTCTTCGGCCCCACTGTTACCTTCTCGTCACACCCACAACCTCCATAAGTTGCTGTTCCACAACCCTTGCGTCAACATGTCTTCCTGCCCCAACAACCGTTCCCAGCAACTTCATCATCAGTAGCCTATGGTCATCAATAGCTGCCAACAACTTTGGTCAGCAAACTTCTCTGCTGTCTGTCTTCGTGCCATCACACCCTGCTGGTTTGCACCTCCAGCGACCACAATAGTCTCCTTCGATGTTCTCCTAACAACCTCCCTCTTCGGTTTCATTGTTTGTGGGTCACATATAATCTACATCGAACCAATTCATAAATTTAGCGTCGATGTTTCAGTGAATATCAGTCCAATTGTCTTATGAGAAAATCTGTTACATGGATTACGGGGCGAGCTTGCATATGTCATTCAATTCAGGTGACATATTTTCCCTAACACCATGTAATTCTAAATCTTTCATTGTTGGTAATTGTGCTATACTTCCTATCACTCATGTTGGTCAAACTTTTTTTTTTCCGAATTCACATAACTAGCTTGCTTTAAATAGTGTATTTGTCTCGAACAAAATGGTTAAAAACCTCATTTCTTATGCGTCAATTTACTGTTGACAATTATGTTTTCTGTTACATCTGACTCCTTTGGTTTCATTATGAAGGACTTTAAAACAAGTGACTTTATTCATAAATGTGATAATGTCAGTGATCTCTACCCTATTGTTCAATCTCTTACTCCATCTCTCTTAGCCACTGTTTGTGTTGTGATATCTCTCCCTACTTGGCATCGACGACTTGGAAATTCTAGATCTTTCGTATTAAAGTTCTTGCATTCTCTTCATTTTATTACTAGTTCTACTGATAAACTTCCCATCTGTCATGCTTGTCAGCTTGGGAATCACTGCCGTTTACCTATTTATTCGTCTACTACTAAAACATCTTGTTTATTTGAATTAGTTCATTCTGATTTGCAGACATCTCCTGCTACTATTATGAGTGGTTTTAAGTATTACATTCTCTTTTTGGCTGATTTTTCTCATTTTTTGCGGGGTTTTCTTTTGTGTGCGAAATTGGATATCTTTATCGTATTCTCTACATTTCATGCTTATGTTTAGAATCATTTTAAAACTACCATTCAAAATTTTTCAATGTGATAACGGACATGAATTCAACAATCAAACTTTACTCAACTTCTTTAATGAAAAATGTATTAAAATTTGTTTCTTTTGCCCTTACACATCTCAGCAAACTGGCAAAGCTGAGTTTGCCATTCGCACCATCAATGACATTCACTACAAAATAAAAGCCATTTAGTGGCATAAAACAAGTGCCACAAAAATTGAAAAAATGCCACTAAAGACCACTCTAGAAATCCACGGCACACAAAAATAATGCCACTAGAAGCGTGTCTACTAAATCACTTTAGTGACAGTTTTTTAATTTGTTGCTACAAACATTTAGTGACACTATTCTTTTTGACACAATATAAACAAAAGGCTTTTGTGGCACAAAATTTATGCCGGTAAAAACTATTTCTATTTCGAATTCATTCTACCTTTAGTGCACATCATTTTTTTCCAAAAAACCGCACTATCAATCTAAATGCCACCATATGTGTTTTATCATATTAACGTTAATTAATTAAATCATTATTTATTTATAATATAAAATGAAAACAAAAACTAAAAAAATATAGAAATCATAATATCACCGCTTCTGTTAAAAGTTTGATCATCTTCCAAAAGTATTCCAAATGTTTGGAAACAAATGCCTAATAATTATGATCATATTAAGTCTAAAAATCAAACATAAAACACAAAACTAACAAATGTTTAAATAAAAACTCAAAAAATCATTACGCTTTGAACCTCTTGAGAATCTTCATGCCAATGATCATCATGTTAACTCTTCTTACCAATGATACTAGTGGTTACTTGTTAAAAAAATAAATACCTACAATAACAACCTCAGATAAAAGTGACACCATTTGTTACAGATTAATTAAAAAATTGCTAGTTCAATGCTAAAATATATAAAAAAGAAAAATGAAAGATCATTACCGAAACTCAAGGTATCATCCAAGAGCACCAAAATTGGTTTTGCTTCTTCATCGAACTTCTTTACCTTTTCAGGATTTTGTACATCTGTCACCAAATAATATAACTCATAAAAATTATACTTTATACATTAAAACCATACTTTGTGATTTAGACGTGTCTTAATTAATCTGATTTATCTTGTTTTATGAAAGTTACTTTAACCGAATGAATTTACTTAAAACTGAAATGATATGTTGCTATTTTTTGATCAAAATATTAAGACCGTTTTCTACGTAAGTCTAAGATTATGAAATTTTTAAAAGCAAGTGCCTTTAATGGAATATTCTTCAAACTTGGTTGTGTTGCACCTTATACCTACACATTTAAGATTCCCAATATAAATTATAAAAAAAATATTTTTTATCATCAAATTGATAGGTGATGGTTGTTTGCTTACCGATCCTGTAACATCAAGTCCTTTACAATGTCTTTGGGTGTAATCACTCTGATTGAGAAGCCCATGAATCCCTGTTACAAACAACACAAATGAAAAAACAAACTAGGTTAGGCAATTCATGAAATAATGAAACAGCTTATAGAATAATCAAGAATCAAGAACAAAAACTTCTAAAACTAGATTGGGAAAATCAAGAACCAAAAAGAAACAAACCAACAAATATCTACTGATAAACATCAATTTTTCGAGCTAGTAAATAAAAAACATGATAAAAGATACAATTTGTGATGTTAATGTATTTGTAAGCTTATAGTATGTTGATTCTTTTGTTTGGAATAAGGGAGTGAATAATAAAAAAAGATGGATGATCACGTGCAAAAATGATTAAAAGGTAAAATTGTCATTTTTGTTAAATGTCAAAATTGGCTGGTTTGTTTCATACTTGCATGCTAGGATAGTTTTTTTTTTTTTGGGTTAAAAAAATCCAAAAGGAGAAGGAATACAAGTTAATTTAGAGGGAAATATGGTCTTCTTATAATAAATACTAAAAGTAGAAACTATAGATCTCGAATGGGATTTGATTCATAGCATGTAATTTGTGCTACTATCATTTTTAAAAGTAATAGAAAAAGAACAACATATTATCAGATATTCTTCTAAACTAAAAAAAGATAGACTAAATAATACCAGAAGATGGTGTTTGTACATCTACTATGTGTAATTCAAGTTGTATAGATCAGAAGGCATGTATCCTAAAGTTATTTCATGAAATGTATTAACACTTTTAAATTATTCCACGTATTTACCAGATCCACGTACCACACCACATTTTTCTACAACATTCCTAATTAAAACCTTGAAACTATGAAAACAATTTATCAGATATCAATCAACGAACGAAAAATTGCAAAGTTATATTTACTAACCGCTATCTCGTATCCAATGGATGTTCCATGCTCTCTGAATTTTGAAAAAAAGAACAAGTCAAATTACATATAATGGCCAAAATAGATAGCAAAAGAAGAGATTAAACAAACCTACTTTTATTTCAACTAGGGTCTTCTTCTACCACTAGATGGTTTTTTTTGTTGTAGAAACGAAATTTAAGTACAAGAAAAGGAATGAAAGTTCACATGGTATGCATTTCATCTAGGCTCAAATAGATCCAAGCACTCAAAACATAAATAAATTCATGTTTGGTGGATTGAATTTTGTTCGGCATTTAATCGAACACATGGAGTGCATTTTAGGGAAAAAATACATTTAGATGATTAAACATAAAAGAAATCGAGGTGCATCATTATGTACAACAGGGGGTAAAAAACAATAGTTCTAAATACATGCTAGTGAAGATAACTTAATGGAGAAAAACCATAGCAGTGAAAAAACACACAAATAAGAAAAAAAACAATGGAATGTGAGACTTATATGTGTAGATTGAAAACGATAGAAGGTTATGAGTCGACGACCTGAGATTAATGGAAATGAGTAGGTGGCGACGAACCCTACTAAAGGTGAGATCATACCTAAAGTTTGAACACTGAGGGTGAAATTAGGTTTCCCCGATATCGTTGAGGTGAGGCAAAACTGTGATTCGATTTTGTTGGAGAGGAAGAGGAACTTTAAATGGAGAGACTCCAATTTATGCTTGGAGGGAAATGGATTTTCATGGTGTTAATTAGAAATTTTCCAACTAAAGCCTATAAGAATCAGTTCATCGGGTTCTATCATATATGCCTAATTTTTCGCAAACTCTGAACCATACACATTTTGGAATAATATAAAACTAGTTAGTTCTTTTGTGGCATAAAAAAAGTGTCATTAAAAACATAAATAAGTGGCACAAAATTTAAATGTCACTAAAAGTGTGTGCCACTAATAACATTTTGTTTGTAGTGATTCTATGTACCTTTCTTTTTTCAAGCATCTATCAAATCTAAATTTTGGGTTGAAGCTCTTCTCACTACAGTTCATACTCTTAATCTTCTTCCTAGGACCACTCTCTCCTTCAAAACCCCGTTTCAACTTCTCTTTGGTTCCTTTTCCTCTTACAATCACTTACGTGTCTTTGGATGCTTTTCCACATTTAACAATTTCCACACATATACTTGTGTTCTTGGTTGTTATTTATTACTTCCTTTTATCATCATGTAAACATAAAACAAAAAAGTTAGGATAAAACTCAATCCAATTCATTTAGGTTGTAGTTGGTTAGCGAAAGTTGACATCCACAATTATTATGAACAAAATACCATGTGTTACATTAATTCACACTAATTACACCAAGACTCACACATTATCCGCTAAGATACAATGACTAGTAGTGACAAATCTCTATAGCTAGCACCTAGTTATAAGTACCACCAGGAGTTTGAGCAAGCATGCAACTTAAAATTTGGAAGCTGAATGTCGGTTAGTGGAGACATACTGGTCTGCAAAGTAGTCGTTTATCAATTGCGAATTATAATGTTCAGACGAGTAGGTGATATTCAGGCGAGATGGTAGGGAAGAATACACATGTTGATAAGATTGTGGTAGTTGATGTAACATTGTGGTGGAAGTGCCAGAAAAGAGTCTTGTAGGGTAGACGATACTACCGATCGTAAAGCCGGATGGATAATGATAGCCTCCATTTACTCCTGATTGCCCACTACATTTGGAAATAAATAAGAGTTTTTCAGTTATGTTTGAATATTAACTCAGGGTACAACACTTAACTACTTAGAAGAAAACATGCGGGAATATAAATGTATTTATTAAGAGTTTCAAAAGATTCATATAATATATGGTGCCTCATTTACAATCGACTTTTTTTTTTTTTTTTTTTTTTTTTTTTTGAAGAAGATAGCTTTTTGTTTTTATTTCTAAGCTACATAATATTTGCAACAAATGACATATTTCACTCTCTTCCTTCCTCTAAAGAGATTTGGTTCTCCATTGATAAAACATCTTCAATCATCAATCTTAATACATAGTTTTTTTTTGCCACATTATACTTCTACTAATTTATCAAACAATATACTATTATTAACTTAAACCTTCTCAAACCATTGACCATTTTAATTTTTTTAAATCAACTAATTACCCCTATCTTTCTTAAATACTTATAAAACTCACTCATCTAATTTGTTATTTTTAAGTATATGTAATATATTTAAAAATTTAAAATTTATCTAAAATAACATTAAATAAAACCAATAATTTAAAATACACAATATTAAAATAATAACACAACATCTAGAGTCCATATTTTATCTAGTCGAACGTATATATTTATAAAAATAAGAATATCATATGAACATTACAAATTAAAATTTTAATATTGGAGATCAAATAAAAAAATTATCCAAAATATAATAAAATGTTATAGGTCTAACTATATATAATAATGAGATCTAGTAAAATGAACATTATTAAACAAACGAGCTTAATTAATTACAAAAGCATAAAACTAAAAAAAACACTTAATAGAATTCAAATGGTTAAAGTATTACTATTTACCTAAAAAAACAACTCATTAATTGAAATGGTAAAAGAAAAACATTTCTTACGGTTAATTACTAATATTTGACCTCTCAAAATTAAACTTCCCAAGTTGTTAATAACTTGGGTGAGTGTGTTATTTCTTTGGTGGGTTACTAACAAACTGACATCAGTGCATCGGTATATATGTTAAATCTTGTATAACTCATTTTAAATGGTAAAGATCAAAATTTGATGTGTATGAACAGTTGACGCTCATGCATACCGATAATTGTGTCATGTAAGATATCTTTAGTGAACAATAACTTTTGGGCTATTTGAGACGTTAATGTGTAGGCATTGATAAACTAAAATCTTGAAGTTAGGGTTTTTTTTATTTCTACCTACACATCTACTTTGGACTTTGATATGCGACGAAGCCTAATGGTTGAAGTAAAAATTTGCACATATGATGTTAGGGTTTTGACTCTCATACTCAACATACTCGTATTACCCAACCGAGTGATCAACGATTAACCTTCCACATGACCTGAGTTGGGTTCCACGTGGCTAGTATATTCGGTTATCCATTTTCTTTTTTTACTTTGACTTTGCAAGGATACAACCAACATGATCAATCTAAGAGTTTAAAGGACTTGAATAAACATAAATAATTATAAATAATAGAAGAGGGATCGAAAGGGGGAGAGCTAGGGAAACGTACCCTACTTCATGAGGGGGTTGAGGTAGCAGATTATCAGTACTGAAAACCAGTTGACGAGCTTGGTTAAGCGTTTCTGTCTCCCTCTCTAAAACCACCATGCATAAAATGGAGGTTAATTTTCTCATGAAATATAACACAATCCATTGAAATAAAGAACATTAACAAGAAGAGCTAATTATCGTTGTAAAACTAGCTTATAATCAAAACCGGACACCAATGGGGCGAAATTTAAAGACATTATGGAGAAAAGATCACAGTTCATGATAAACAATGATCAAGTTGATTACCCCCATCTCACATTTTGAAAACAAACCTCCATTGTGTTCTTTGTGTGCGAGAATGTAAGTTATGGTTCATACTCTACCTTGACGATGTCGGTTCATGTGTCCCCCGAGGGCTTGAGACTTGCCAAACTTGAGGGAACAAAACCTACACTCGTAAACCTTCGTTCTTTCATCTTTTCTTCGGTTCCTGCTTCTTCTGGATACTGTCGACCCTATATACATATACAAGTTTACATACTTTAAAATTAAGAAGACCCCACAAAGATTCCCCTTAGGTGAAGTACCTAACAGATGGTTTCCACTCTTTCATTTTATTTTAATCTTCTCTTTGAAAAGAGTATCTAAAATGTATATCTGAACTCCTTAATATCATGATAGGAGTAGCTAGCTAGCTAGAGAGCTTGAAAGATGTTAATTAAGTACCAGATACATGAGCAGAAGAGGTGTCACCAAGTAGTTGTTTGCTATGGTCCCAAATGAAATCCTCTGGTAGAGTGTTAAGATCTAGTGGGGTTTCCCTGAAAACCAACATCAATGTGTTAAAGACAAGTTAGAGCTATAGTGAGCATGAACAAGAAGATGGGAGTGGGGGTGGATTCATGAGATTTGAGAGAAAGGATAGAGGTCCATACATGTTGGTACCACAGAGAGAAAAATAAACTTCACACGACTTTGAAAAGCCAATGAAACTATCAGCCGAAACAAAATCTTTAAGTTGCGGATATTAAAAATGTATAGGTAAATAGTAATACCATGAAAACTAATAAAAGATTAATTAATGTTATGTAAGAAAAGTATCCCGAAAGTTCTCTATCAGTTCTTATGCCACTTCTTGTTCATACACAAATGTAAAAGCAACAGTGGGAGATGGTCGCTTGTACCTGCTCTTCATCTGTGGTTACGGTCTGAAAGGTAAATCTGACGAATACTGCGTTTGTTTGATGTGGTCATTGGAATGGAAAACAAGTTTAGTGGTTCACGCAAGACAAATTAAAAATAAGTTGTTATTTATCTTATCTTTATAACACTAATTAGAAAAATCAGCAAAACATGTACGTGAAAAAGATACTTACAAAACTGGCGTCTCAACAGCATTCCCATAAAACTCAAAGTCAAGTCTGTTTCATAGGACAGACAAACACACTCATTGTTACATGAAACTTTAGAAAACACACATATCTAGCCGTACGTTTTCGGGCAAACACTGCAGTCCAGAGCTAAGTGTATAAGTTAATACAAAATATCACTACTACAGTATGATGCTAAGGGTTATGGGATGAAAACGATGTATCGTTTAAAGTAATTGCCGGAGAGAGAGAAGCCCATGTAAACTAAAATCATGTTGAGTAAATGAAAACCACTCTCTGTTTGGGTGGTGATGATGATAAAACTTTTGTTTTAGATGTCCCACGACGTGACCCTCCACTTGATTATTAAGATCCACATTGGTTCTACGTGCAGTTGAAAAGTCCTTTTCATCTTAATTTTTTTTGGGGTAAATTACAGGAATGGTCCTTGTGGTTTTGGCGGTTTTTGTATTTGATCCATATATTTTTTTTATTTTTTAAAATTCAGATCATGCCTATGGTTTGGTTTTGATTCAGGTTTAGTCCCCAACCATTATGTATTTATTTTTAGTTCTTTAATACTATTATTTTATTTTTGAATAATACTAATTTAAGTGGGGTCAATACAACCCCGCCCCTATCGAAAACTATATCTCTTTCTTTATTCACATTCCTTATCTCCTTTTTCTTTTCTTCTCTCATCTCATCAGCGATATCACTACCTTTGGTAGCAAGATCCTCTGCCATTATCTTCAATCGCACGAAAACATCTCGCTAACATATCTGCAACCATCTCATCCGATAGGAAAAAGCTAATATACACTAATGTTCAGTTTCCGAAAAAACGCACAATACTAAGGTTAGTTGGTGTAGGAGATCAACAAGAAAGAAAACAAGAGCCAAAGAACGACAAGAAAAAAACAAGAGTGAGATATAGGAGCTGGTGTCCAAAGAGTCGTCGACATCGGGAGAAAGAAAAAGAGAGGTGACTAGGATACGATGGCCAAAGCTTCACCAGAATCACGAGAAAGAAAAAGAGGATGTGACAATAGTCAAATTCGGGTCAAGTCAAAGTCAAACAAAGTCAATAAATCAAACCGAACGACTCAGTTAGCCCTTACGTATTAGGGTTTACGTTGTGTATTTACTAAACAATCTGCTATTTTAATGAGAAAACATCATTTGAAAAATCCGTGTGATTGAATTTTTTTCATAAGCCTTAAATGCAGTAAACAATGAACCAAAGCGATAAAACACTAATGCACACTCATCGGGAGTGTGTAAGAACATGGCTTAATGGGGGTTTCGGACCTTGCATTGCGAAGCCGAACACTCAAAAAGGTCACAAACGAAACCTATCTCAATCGTTTTCACTCTATCTCTTTCTATTTGAAATCTCTCCCAAATCTCTCTCAATGGTTCCCGTAACTTTTTGAATTCATTCGGGTCATTCCGACCCTTAACTGGGTCAAAAATCGCTTAAAACGGAGTTAGAACGGGTAAAATACCCTAAAAGACCCGAAACCCTTTATATAGGGCCGAAAGTCCTCTTAGGGACCGGAACCAAGAGGACCGAACCAAGCTGCTGAATCGAAATCCCTCTCGGAACCGAAACCTCCCTCTTGGGACCGAACCTCGCAGACCCGAACCCTTCCTTTCGGGCCCGAACCTCACACAAGGCCCGAACCTCGCCTTTCGCTCCATTTCGCTCCTGCTGCTTTCGCTTCATTTCGCCTCATGCCTAGCCTCAGGAGGACCGAACCTCCGGCCAGGACCTAAAGGTCTTGTTGGAAGTTCATTTCTTTCCGGTTTTCGACTACGACTTCATTTTAGCTTCGTTTTTCATCGTTTTAACACGGGATTTTCACCCAAAACTTTATTTTAACATATAAGGCCCCTTAATTAATGATTAATCACGTTTTTGGGGATAAAACCTTATCCAAGAAGAGTGGGTGAAGTACAAAGGTTCAGTGTTGATTTTTCTTTGTATTATGACACAAGCAACCACCATACCCACTCCATGACTAACCCACACTCCTCCCCACCATACCTTGTCACTTCCTTGTAATTTTTACCTCACTCACAAGTCATTCCCACGTTTTTAGAGATGCACATTCATCCTCTCTCCTCATTTTCTTTTACTTGCTCTCATTTCACCAAAAATCCAACACAACTTTTCTCCCAAACTTTTTCTCTCTCTATTTCAAGACTCCAAGGCTGATCTTCAAGCTTTATTCTTCTCTTGGTAAGTATAATTCATCTTCCTTGTGATTATTGCACTTCATTCTACTCAAATCATTGATTGCTTACACAAACTCCATCACTTTGATGTTAGATTCTCGAAAATCTTCGAGGCATCTTCAAGTGTTCTTGAGTTGATCACTTCCATTCTTCAATAATCATCTACTGAAATCACATAAGGTGAGTTCATACCCCTACATTTTCATGTTTTCTTCAGTTTTTAGGGGGGAATACAAGTTAAAACACTCAACTTTCATCAGAAAAGTTGGACTCCATTCACGTACTATTTTGGGCAACATAAACATTTTTGTTTTCAAAACTGTTTTAGATGCAAGTAGTTCCAGTTCTTAACTTTAAAATGAGTACTTGCACATCTCCATACAATTTTTCTACAATTTATGGTGATTTTTACAAAACTGTCTATCATTTCAAACATCAATCCGGACCAGTCTGTGATTATGGACTTGTGCACACAAGCTAGAGGTCATTAAAAATCAGGGGAAAATCTATGAACAAACTAGACTCATTTTTCAAACTCTCAGAATTTATGGAATTTGATTTGGACATTTGATGAGTTTTCTACAAATTTTTTAAGAACAGTTACAGAAAATGTTATCAACAGAAAAATACTATCAATTTCATTTCACATTGTAATATGTTGAGCAAGGTATATATCTTTATGTGATTATGTGTAATTGCAATATATCACATTTTGTCTTAGTATATAGATATACATCAGTTAACAAATGGATTTTTGTCTAGATAAAGCATAGAAATAACAATGTGTTATAATCAAATTACATCCATTACATACAAACGTTTGAATAAACTATGTTAAGTATAGTTTATGTACATCACTACTACTACCCTTGTTTTGATAAACTATAATAGGTATGGTTTATGTTTCTATTAATACAACAAACACTTTTCGGAAGTTTTATTCCCATAGAAAAAGGTTCTACACTCACGCACGCTACACGTAAACTTGTTAACTTAAGTTGTGAGACATTCTCTCCCCGTATGTCCAAGTACGGGATCCAAATTCCTGTAAGTTATAACCAAAATCTCTTGTAGGGTGAGCGTGATAATTTTGTTGAGATCTATTTTGGGGTTGACATCCCACACCTCGCTGCTAGCTACAGCCGGACCGGCAGGTCTGCAGGTAACAAGAGTCATAGGATCAGGGCGTCTAAAAGACGTTGTGCATGTTACCTCTAGTCATAGTTTGGTTATAACGACTCACATAGGGAACTAACAATATATAAAGTTTACGGGATTTTTATAAAACAAAAGGGGATTTATGTCGATTTAAAATCACTTTTTATATCAATAAGTACGGATATTACTGTACACTTTCGGTCTTGGTATTTAAGACTACACATCACTTGGGATTTAGGACTACATATACATATTAAAGAAAAAATTGGATTTTCTGGATGCATATTCTATCGCTTTTAAAAGGAAAACGGTTTACTTCTCTAAAGAAATCTCTTATGAACTCACCAACATTTGTGTTGACACTTTTTCAAACAACTTGTATTCTCAGCAAATCACTAAACAGGTAACCAAGTACTTTTGAGGATGGGACGTTAAGGCGTCAAACTTTTCATATTTTGTCAACATATTGTAATTGATTTTGAAACATGTAATTCATACAATGATGTAACTCCTTCAATTATATATATATATATATATATATATATATATATATATATATATATTGTGTTTACTTTCTTCACTATTGCCATTGTTGTTATGATACTATACATGAAGTCCTCCACCCCGGACGTTTCCGCCATCCTTGGTTTGGGGGTGTGACAGAGGACAACTAGGATTTGGTGGTCAGAGTGTTGCCAACATCGATTTTTTGTTGGGGAATGCTTTAGGTGGGTGGAAGGTTGTTTCCAACATCGGAGGCAATTTCCCACATTTGTATTATCGTTTGTAGGTTTTTTGGTTCCTTGAGTCAGTTAGAGTTTTGGTGCGTATATGTGTGTTTATATAGTTGCAGGATTTTTTGTATTATCAAAATTGATTCCTTAGTTCCTACTTGTCATATATCATAAACTCTTTTGTTATTGTTTACTCTTGTCGGTTTTATTTTGTAGGTCTTTTGTGTGGTTTTCCAGCCATAAATGTTGGTAAGGGTGAGTGTGAGGGTGTTAGTGGAGGCAATGATGATTCTTCCAATAAAGAATAAAGAGGGAAGGGGTTGGGGGCCTCATTTAAATTAACATTCCTAGAAAATCACCTAAATCAATATCCCTAATAAACAAAAAGAAATAATAAAAAAGCTAAAAAGGAATAAGGAAAAATATAACAATCATTTTAGGTCTGACAGGGAATAAACGCGAACTAAAACCAAACTATAATGATGGTATGAGTTATAAATGTGACTTGAGTATTGAAGAAATGAAATGAGAGTTGGAGAATTTGGAAGCATATGAAAGCATCAAGAATTATGATGGAGCATTTGGTGTTGGGTTGGAACCCCTGACAGAAGACTGGCACATCATAAGATGTTCCATGTAGCAAGATGCACCCCTAAGGTTCAATATGTGCCTTTAATGACTCAAGGTGTCGCCTTGTTGGACAATGCGAATCACCTTATTGTCAAGGTGCACCATCTTGGTTGTTCTAATGTGCTCTAGAGTGTTGATATGTTGTTAGTGTGCTACTGAAAGGAGGATGTTCCCTTTTAAAAGCAGTTGCATGGGGACTTATGACTCACTGACACCTTTAAGAAACCTATAAATTAAAGGGTTTGGTCCATTATGGTTTTAGGTCTGATCACCAGTCTATAAATAGGGATGAATGATAGTAATTCATTGATATATTTGTATCGTGAATCCTTAATGACTAGGTATAATCTCTACTAAATTGTACTTGTAATCTCTATTTGAGAAATTTTGAATGAGAATACTCCCTCCTACCCATAGATATAGGTCAACTTTACCAAACCACTTAAATACTTGTGTCTTTGTGTGTGTGTGTGTGTGTGTGGTTTTGTGATTTGTATGCTTTACTTCCTAACAAGCGATATCAGATCTTGGAAAGTGGCATCATAATACTTTTGATTCTTGACAAGTGATACATGATTTCAAAATATGTGGTATCAAAGCTTTAGTTTTTTTTCTTTTTGTCGATTAAAGATGTCGACTCACAAGTTTGCCTTAGATAAATTCAATTGTTCGATTGACTTCACTTTGTTAAAGGTGAAGACGAGGGTGATTCTAGTTTAACATGGTTGTGCGATAGCATTGGAAGGAGAAACGAAGATGCTAAAACACACAGATAATGAGAAAAAGGTGGACATTTTGGAAAAAGCACACAATCCTATTTTGTTGAGTCTAATAGACGAAGTATTACGAGAGGTTGTAAATCAAACAAATATTGATAAGATTTGCAAGAAAGTCTATGACAAGTATTAAAACAATTCTCTCATGAATAGGTTGTATTAAAAAAACGTTTCTATACTCTTTGGATATATGAAATTACCCAAGTGACGAATCATTTAATAACTTCAATCATATTATTTTCGATTTAAAAGGTGTGAATGTAAAGACTAAAGATGACGATCAAACACTTATCCTCTTATGTTCAGTGTTGAATCTGTATGAGAATTTCATTGATACCATGTTGTTAGGCAGGACAACGATTACTGTGAATGATGTGAAGGGTTATTTGTTGTCAAAAAAATGAAACGAAAGGTTTCAGTTAGTGAAGATTTTTCCGGTTCAGCATTAATCGGAGACAAAGGAAGAACATCTGATAGAAGTGGTGGTAACAAAAGGAAGTAATGTTTCAAACATAAAGCTTTGGCTAAGATTTGATGTTATAACTGCAATGAAAAGGGCACTTCGGAAAAGATTGTCCACAACTAAAAAAAGGGAATCATGGAAGTGAATCAACCAATAATAACATTGATGTTGTGATTCAAAAGAGTTATGGATGATGGTGGAGTTTTGACTATATATACAACTGATTCTACAAAAGCTTGGATATTAGACTCAGGAGCATCTCATCATATGCATTATAATCGTGACTAGTTTGAATCTCTTAAAAGTTGGAAAGGCACATTAAAGATGGGTTATGATGGGATGAGCCGTATCAAGTGCAATGCCACAATGCAGATCAAGATGCACGATGATATTGTCGGGAAATTAGATTATTGATTTGTCCTAGATCTTCAAAAGAACCTGATTTCTCTTGACACTTCAGTGAAGGATGGACTAAGGAATTCTGGTGAAAAAGACTGGGTAAAGGTTTCTAAAGGTTCTCTTATAGTTATGAAGGCTACACTACAACATGTAATTTATTTATTGGAAGATTGCATGGTAAAAGGAACGGTGGTTGTATCCAAATCCTTGAGTCAATATAATGATAAAAAATCATTGTAGCATCATATTTTGGGACACATGGGTGAGAAGGAAAGACTCCAAAATTCGGTATTATTAGAGATGTAACCTTTGATGAATAGGTTATGCGTAACCATAGAGGATGTGATACAAGTTTTGCACGAAACAATTAGTGTGCTTGCCAGAATTATAGTTATTAATGGGTCAACCTAGGTTTGATTCGAGTTCAACACATTTATTAATTGGGTCGAAGATTCAAAGCAACCCAACCTATTTAATTTAGTAGGTTGATATTATCAGCAAAATCCAACTTATTGGGTTAATGGGTTGCCATCCGTTTGATATGATTATGCTTTTTCCAACCCAACTTATTAAATAAATAGGTTGAACCTGGTATTTAGAACTAAAAATGTAAAAAAAGTAAAAAATTACACCTAATTAACTTAGTTTAAAACCCAAATAGATGTTTAAAGTAAGATAAAAGTACAGTCACAATTAAAAAAATACAAATAAGTTGTTCAAAAAACATCATACATGTTTAATATCTAGATAACTCGATTTCCGTTTTCACCTAACTCCTATTTCACTTACGACATTAATTTCATCTTCATCATTTATCTTTTCCCTTATGATGGCTCAACATAGCTCCTCAAGTTGTGCTTCCATTTTTACTATAAAACTAATTAAAATTATTTTAGCTTATTAGTTGAAGTAAAGTATAAATAAAAGTTTAAATAAACCTTCTCCATAGACCCAACCAATTAGACATAAAATACCATCATCATTAGAGGGATTTAAAGAACTTCTATAAGTATCAAGGATCATACCACTTATGATGAAAACTAATTCTGATGCAACCGTTCAGATAAGGATAACTATGATGTCCCTAGCCATCTAAGCAAGAGTTAGATATCAAATTTCATGTGTTCTCCAATAGTCCAAAATGTTTAGTTATCGACACGAGGCATGCACTTCTCTTATAAATAACATTCAAGTCAAAATTTGACACCTTAAGAAGTCAACTTACTTGAATAGTTATCGAAATCGTATAATTTATCAAAAAGAAAAAACTCAACTATACACATTAAAAATAAAAATACAATCATACACATAAAACTCAGTAGAAAAATATAGTTATATAAATGGAAAAAGTAGCCAAAAAACACAATTATTTATTTGAAAAAATAAAAAATATACATAATTACATACATGTAAAAAAGTTCAAAAAAACAAAGAAAAAAACACAACAATATACTTGTAAAAAACACCAAAGCAAGCAGGTACATAGTTGAAACACATACCAATAAACCCAAAAAAAATAAAAAGCACAACATTAAACTTGAAAAAAAAAAGTGCATCATATTTTAGTGAAGAAAAAACACAACAATATATACACATTAACACATAGTTAAAGAAAAATACATACCATTAAAAAAGAAGCACATTCTAGTACATCTTGAGGTCCTTCTTAGTAGTTCAACGAGCCGCTTATAGGTTGACCAACTTTGTAGTTCTTCAACTTTGACTCATCCAAATAGTTGTTGGATAATAAAAACAAATTCTC
Organism: Lactuca saligna; assembly: GCF_052625555.1. Lineage (NCBI taxonomy): Eukaryota > Viridiplantae > Streptophyta > Magnoliopsida > Asterales > Asteraceae > Lactuca > Lactuca saligna. The sequence goes on along the minus strand of NC_136424.1, from coordinate 46,749,486 downwards.
ATTTATTATTTCCAACTCATATTTGTATTTCTCCCCATAAGCTTTCTCATAACCCCATTCAACAATCTGAAGCTTATATCGAGGATCGAAAATAACAACATCAACCATAACCATGTTAAACTCATCATAATATTTCTTAAATTTGAAATACATCCTAATAGCCAAATTTTCATAAATATATTGTGGTTTCCCTTTTCTTTGTGTAGCAACACTCTAACCGTAGAAAAAATTGCAAAATAAATATTGGTGGTAGGACACTTAGAACCAGAAAGTACATAAGTGACCTTGTATAAGACTTTTAAGAACTTAATAATTCATTCAAATCTTCCCTACTCCTCAGTTATTAGACAATGCAAGTAATACATAACATACTAACTTTGTTGGATATGTACACTTGGATCATGAAGGTGATCTGGTGAAATATTATCACTATATATGGTTGTATTTAGACTCTTGATTTAAAGGTGGAGAAACTTATCGTGTTTTGTGAAAGTTTTTTCATTCAAAAATATGATACCAAGTAGAATGTGGAAGACATGTTGAGAATGTAATTGGCCATAGAGAAATTTAAGCTTTCCTTTGACATTATTGAAGTTCGTAGTTGTTAAGTCCCTACAGGGATAAACGACATGATGGGAGAGGCCAAAATTCTTAATTTTTAGATTCATTTAGATAATACTAAAATTAAGGTGGATATTGTTAATTGTGATTTGATAATTGAAGACCTAAAATGAGATTTAGAGCATTTTATAATTCTAAGGAGCATTTGGAAGCACATGATAGCATCAGGAATCATAATGGAGCATTTAGAGTTGCGTTGGAGCATATGAAAAAAGACTGGTACATTAGACATGTGTCATGAGAAAAGATATGCCCCTAAGGTGAAAGATGCACCCGTTTATTGTCAAAGTGCGCCCTTTTGGTTGTTCTAATATGCTCTACAGTGTTGATGTGCTGCTAGTGTGCTACTAGAAGGAGTATGTGCCCTTTAGGAGTAGGATGCTCCATTAAGGGGCATGATGCACCCTTAAGTGCACAACGAGCCCTTTATGGTTTAGGGTGTACCCTTAGCTTGGGTGATGCCCCTTCTGGCTATGAGGTGCGTTGTATTGAAGGTCCTTGTGCTCTTGGTGTGATAATTGAAGATGGTAGAATGATTTTTGGTGTAAGAAGGTGTATTTTCCAAAGAATATTGAACCTCTTATTTCATTTCTAGACCCTTGGAAGACATAAGGTTCCACTTTTATGGTTTAGTTCATAAATCTTGTTATTATGTCCTTTTTAGTTACTTTAGATGGATGTTTTTGGAGATTCAACAAACTAAGAACCCCAAAAGTATATTAAAATGATTTATGGATTCCAGATGATAAAAAAAGAGGGCATGCATGGGATACCTTTAAGTTATGCACTAGTTCTTGTTCATTTTGGACCATTTAGGAGTTAGGGTTTGTGATTGGCATTGACTGAGTCATGAAAATTGATAAAGTTGGAAACTTTATCCATTAAATCAATTTGAAGATCTATATCTATCTTAGAGATTATGTCTGGATAGGTTAGGAACTTATTGGAATAAGTATATTTTCCTGGAAAGCATGGTGTGATCATGGAGGCGTCACGATGCGAAGTTTGAATGGGAATCACGACTATTTTTTTTTGTCTTGTGATCGCAATGGGAAACATGGAGGTGTCACTCAAGTGAGTGTGTGTTTTCAACTCTTCAGATTAAGGTAAGTTGTCTCACTATTTTACTTTTGTCATTATTCGATGCGTTGTGTATAGGATGCTTGAGTGATGTTATGATGTGATTATATGCCTAGCTAGACTAGTGGAGTCTTGACTGCTTGCTTTTATGTAAGGTTTGCATGCTTTCTGTAGGATGATGGCAATACTGGTTATGTGTCATGGGCCTACAAACCTATTTAGATGAATGCGATATCGTTGTTGTGACATGAGCTTAATTTTCTGTTTGGATGATGGCAAGACTGGTGTTGTATTGTGAACCTATAGGCCCTAGGGATGACGAAAAAAGCCCACATGCCCGACATATATATGCATAGTTGTTACATTGATATATGTGGTGTTTTGGGGAACCCAGGACGCTTTATAATTATGTTTTAAAGTTAAATATTTTTATGTAGTTCTTCTGATTGTGGGAAGGGAGTGGTGTGATTGTATGGCATTTATATCCTTGTAGTTATTTTGTGACTTCCACTATTTTGGAAATGATTTTTTGATCCCTTCAAACTTTGTTTTATGATACTAACATTGTTGTACTTTTACATTTATGAAAGAAAGGAATCGAGTGTTTTACTTATGTTTTTTCAAAGAATATTTTTGTTTAAAATTTGAGAGGTTACAAGTTTGTATCAAATCCTTGGTTTGAGGGTTTTGGATGAACATTAATGTGATTCCAGACTCAAACTAAGGTTTAAAGGATTTTATAAACCATTTTGGAAAAAGAATCTTATAAAAAGGAGGAACGATGCAATGTGTATAGTTAATCGAAGATCAAAAAGGAAACTGGTTCCCAAAATATCCACACTTCTTATATTTGTTGATATATGAACTATTAAAAATACATGCTAGAATGTAGGATATAGATATTTTAGAAATTGTGGGTTATAATTGCCTTATGATGAAGATGCCTTGTATTGCTTAATGTATTGATTTTTATGTGCTACTTGAAGTTTATGTTGATACTAATAAGTTGTTAAGTGAATGGTATGAGGTTGTACACAATTAGGATAATTTAACCTTATAATTCTTGACCCGAATTTATTGTCTTTATTTGTCTGATTAGGAATTTAGGTAGGGTCATTTATTTTAATGTTTATCTCATTATGGATTACGTATGACTATGAATTCATCAGGAGACTCATCATTATTAGCGAAGACTTCTTCCGTATTCTGAGTAGATGAGGAAACCTAGAGTGAGTCTAGGAAGATTAGTAGTATGTGCTTGTATAGGTGCATACATATGCGATATGACACCTAGTGACAATCGTATAGGGTACCTATATGATTTGATTGTTTTGTAGGTTTTATGGGACTTATTTGATGTGATAGTGAGTGTGGTCGCAATGCTCAAGAAGGATTTGATTACTATGTTTGACGAGAGGTATGCTCCTGTTTCGATAGATAGAGGGGCAGGTCAACCGAGAAGTAAGAGTGTCGCCTACCATTATCTTTCTGCATGATAGCCTTCATTGTTTGAAAAGAGGAAAGTTTTGGTTACTAGCTTGGAGTGGATAACATAGGTACATGGTGCCCTCCGCACAAATTTTTTCCTACAGGAGGCAAAAGTACAGTTTGCTGGGAGCCTTTTTTGAGATGCGGCGAGAGATTAGTGGGATGAGATCATTCGATCCATTGATAACGTTGAGCCAAAGGTAGTGAGGATAGTTTAAGAATCGATTCATGGAGAAATACGTATCCCTAGTGAAGATTAATTGAGATTCAAGGGAAATTGTGTTGGATTAGGTGTCTAAGCCCATAACTATAATTAGTATGTACTTGACCCGAGAGTAGCATGGTCCATTTCGGGTTGCATATTACTAGGACAATTTGAGGAGGGATATTTGAGTAAGAGGTTATTTATGATTTATTAATATATTATAAGTTCTACTATATTAATATGAAATCATATTATTTAATTAATATTGATCGGAAATTAATTAATTAATGTGGTTATCAAAAGAGACTAATTAAATTAACGGTGACAGATTATGTAAATCAATGATATATATATATATATATATATATATATATATATATATATATATATATATATATATGGTTTGGGCTATTGATCTATGATGGCTAAGCTTATGTAAGTTTCTATGAAGAGTTAGCCCACATGGAATATGGATCATAACCCAAAGTGTACGGATTGGGGTTTACCCATGACTCTTGGAGTCCTACATATATATACATAACCCCATGGTTGAAATCGGATACAACAAGTGTTCTTGGAGTTCATAACGGATTTGTGTGCCTAGTAATATGTCTCAAGTCATCCAATTGTTCAAGGGTGTGTTATGACCTATTTGAAGCATCACACTTGAGGTGCTAAGTTCTTAAAGGTCAATACTACAAGCTATAACAAAGAGGTAATTCTATAACTCATTTTATGTTGATTATGTCAATTGTATGCTAGTTGTAGGCTTTATGCTTTGGAAACAATATTGCATGTATAATTAGAGAAACCATAGATCCAAAGCATTTGGGGTTGCATGTACACTATAGGATGTGGTAGTATACAAAACCCAACAATTGTATTAGAGACTAGGATTGTTTTCTATTATATTTGATGCATGGCTTAATTTTCAAAGTTGAAAAAATCGATTTTCTGGCATCTGATTGATGAACTCGCTGAGTCCACAGGTTGACTCGACTGAGTCCACTATGTATAAGGTCAACTCGGCGAGTCATGTTCACACACTCGACGAGTTGATACTTCTGATGACAGATTTTCGGGATTTTTGGCCTGTTTTGGATTAGGATCATTACCATAAAATATTTTAATTCATAAACTTTGATTTTGTTGATATGGTAGTGATCATGTTTATCCAAATTGTCAAAATGTCAAGATTTGTATTACTTTTAGGCTAATTTCTTGCAAATTGTTGATATGAATTATCTTGACTTATGAGTTTAACTTGAACATAGATAAATTATCTTGACTTATGATCTAAATGTTCTTTAAAGTCCTCCATAACTTGTTCTCAAGTTATGGAACATGAAAAGTTTTTCCATAAAAACCACATTAAACTCATAAGTTATGGAAATAAAATGTTTTTTAAGAGTTACAAAACTTGCCCTCAAGTTTTGGTATTTGAAAAGTCTCAAATTTAGAAACTCTTGTAATTAAAAAGGTGTAACTCTTGGGTTCATAAATAAAAAAAATTAATTAAATAGTTTTTAAATTTTAATTTTTATATTTAGAACCTTGGAGTATTTGAGTAGCTCAAATTTCATCTTATGGACTTTATTAAATTAATTAAAACGTTTAATTAAAAGAGAATTAATAATTCCATAATGACATGATTTAAGTTTAATTAAATTAAGAGTGTAATTTATTAATAGGTTAAACCTTCTAGTATTTTAAAAGTTTAAAATACACCTTATATTATATGAAATTAAAAGCTTAATAATTATATATATGTATAAAACAAGTCAGTCTTACCGTTAGTAGGCCTCATTAACGAAACCGGTCTATAGGGGGTATAAGGTTACTGCCTATAAAATAGTGGTTTAATGGGTGTCCACTCTCACCCACCGCTTCATTAACCGGTGGAGGGTCGTTAGCCGAACAGGTATGATATAACATTAATTCTCATTAAAAGTATAATGAAAATACTAAGTAACTATACACTTATAAATTCCCAATCTTAGTTACTTAGGAAAAAAAATGTGAATTTGGTGCTAACTAATTAAATTGCACTTTGCACCTTGTTAAGTCGTTAGTGGAGCACTTGTGGTTAACCGGCACACTAATCTGGGACTGACAGTGTGTGGCAAAGGGTAGCTTGATGTTAACCATAGATCAATGGAGCGTGTGTGGTTAACCGACACATTGATTAGGTGATCTGTAACATTAAGAGTACCAAACACATTTTCATGGTTATTCACACCTTGTTTGTGATCCTCGACATCTCAGTCACAAACATGAAGGGCACAATCGAGATTTAAACATGCCATTGAAAATTTCAATGAATCTCAAAAAATATAGGAATTTCAATTCATTTAAACCTAAAGTTCATTTTCGTTTTTCATGGTGGAAATTGGTAAATTCTCATTTACCTACCTTAAAATATTTTGTAATTGGATTATGGCATCCATCTTCGAGATTGTAAAATACTATGTTGGGTCCTAGCCTTAATATTTCATTTGGGTGTTATATTAAGGACATAAATCAACAAAACTTGAATTTATCCATTATATGAGTCTAGTTCTGACAGCTATGGTCTACTTTATCCTTTTGGAAAAAGCTTTCCTCATAAAGATGATATTCCACAAGACGATCAAGGTTAAATATTAATCCCTTCTTTGTGTTGTAATGGAACTTCACTTCCTCCACCTCCTCCAATAATGCTCCCTGACCCACAAGTTCAAAGACTTCAAAAGTTCAAGGTCACTCAAGCCCTATTGGCTAGCGAACACCAAGATGGAAGGTCTGTGTGTGCACATGTCTTGGATATGAAGTCACATATTGACAAGTTGGGAATGTTAGGAGTTGATGTCTCAAGGAAGTTGGTTGTTGACTTGGTTCTTCAGTCACTCCCTGAGTTGTATAGTGAGTTCATTAAGGATTACTATATGACAGATCACGATATGACCCTTATCGATCTTTCCTATTTGCTTATAGCTGTTGAATCAGAAATGATTTGGCGCACTAGTAAAACAAATTTGATTGGAAGATCTACTCCCCAAACTTCCATGGACATTGACAATGGAAACATTGGAAGTCCAGAAAAGATTTCTCTTTCAAAGGGAAAGGGAAATGCTAAGTCTATGATTGTCCCGTGTACCATTCCCAAAGAGTCCATATGTTTCTATTGCCAAGAGAAGGGGCACTGGATGCGAAGCTGCCATATTTACCTGAAAGATCTTGAAGATGGTAAAGTCAAAAAGTTTGACTCTACTTCAGGTAAAATCCAATATCTAACTCTATTAAGTTCCTATTTGGAGATTCTTAATGCATGATGTAACGTAATTACATTTTGATGTTTTGAAGAATCGAAGAAATGAATGGAAACTTAAAGGAAGAGTAAGTTGATTTTGATCGTGAAGATATGGATTTCAATCACATGGTTCGATGATCAGAATTTTGAGTTGCTGCTTAAGAGTTATGATAGATTGCTTAGGAATAAATAACAACATAGTTTTCATATGTATTTGCATTGTAAGGATAAGTTTTCTGCAATTTTTTTAAATAAATAAATTTTTTGAAATTTATCTTATTTTATTTTAAGTTTCCTTACAATGGCATTTGTGAAAATTGTTGTTTATGTGTTTCCATTGATAGCAACATTGGAAAATGGATTTGATTCTTTCGTTAGTGATAGTGTATAAATTTACCAAATAAGGAAAGATTCTCATCACCCAAGTTTTAGTTGGATAGAAACTTGGAATCATGCAACTTTTATTGTGTGATGAATAAGAACTTCATCTTTGGGAAATTAAGACTAATTCCTTGTTCACATGTATATGTGAGTCAAGTGAAGGACTAGGGGACTGGGTACTCTTGGTTGTGCACTTGTCAGGTCCACCACAATGAACGATAAGACTATTCATTATGATTTACTAAAGTTTAGTAAATATGGTTATACTTACAAGATTAAGTGTAATTCAGAACCATGGAAAAAGTTTCAATGTATAGTAGAACGAATAAGAAGAATCAAATTAGGCAGAAAGATAAAAGTTTCTCCAATCTGAAAAGAAGGGAGAGTACTTGAGTATCGTGTTTTATGATTATCTTAGTGATTATGAAACCATATCACAATTGCTTCTCTAAGGACATGTTAGTGCACTTGTATGGCTAAGAAGAGGAATCGTGGTTTGTTGAAATGGTTAAAATTAAAAGGTGAACCATACTTCGTTCCAAAATGGAGTCTTAGAGTCACACTCCAAGATTGAGCATTGAGTAATATAATCTTAAGAAATGTTTATAACACTTATCAAATGTAGAGTAAAATGTTTTCTACTCTTGTACAGTTGAAATTGGTAAGTTGTGATGTTTTGTATAAAACAAAGACCAACTTAGACCAATTGTGTGAAGTGTTTTTCTTGATAAGAAACCACACTATATCTTGAATATTTGTTTGTCAAGGAATGTTTCTTGACTAGAGAATCTTATATGTCAAGAGGACAGAGGGAGTCTTAATGAGCTTGAATAGTTTCAAGAACTAATCAAGAGTAAACCTATTGTTAATCACTAGCACACAACTTGAGGTTTATAACCTATCGTGTTGACATATTCTTATTTTTGTGCCCATTCTACTTGGGTAAATTTGCATGTGAGTTCTATGAGTTCTCAATTGTTTGCATAGCTACCTAGAAGCAATGGTATGCCTTGTGCTGCCAAGTGGCAAGAAATTAAGATTGAACAGGTTCAGTCCATATGAGTTTGGATTTGTCACTAACATTGTCTTGTGATTACGGTTTTGATAAACTCACATGGATAGAAACACATACACCATAAAAATCTAAGTGTCATAAGGTTTCTCTCAAATTCATGAAAATGATTGTGAGGAAACGCTTTCAGTAAGTAGATTTTAAGGAGATAGCAATAGTGTTAATTTGCAGTCTCAAATTCGATTATGATTACGACATCTCTCTTCATAGTTCGAATTGCGAGAAATGGTAAGAGGTCTAAACATTTCAGACATATCGTTGTAGGCTCTAAAATTGTATAGACATAGATGTGAGCTATCTAAGGAAAGGTGTATGAATTTGAGAAGCCTATATAAAGTCTTATCGAATCATGTAGTATTAGAAATCTGAACTTTGGTAAGAAAGTCAATAAGTATTGATTTCAAGAAGTCCAACTGATTTCTGAGTACATGTCAAAGCTAGTGGGAACACAAGTGTTATGCTAATAAGAATGTAATTATTATGCTAGTGGGAGCACAATTATTACGTTAAGAGTTGCGAGTTAACAATGTTAATTATAGAAAACAAGTTTCAATTCGCAAAAGTTGCAGGGTTTGAAAAGTTGTTTTACTATAATTAATGGAGAGGAATTCATACTTCATTTCAAATCTAAAAGCTTAGATTGAGATTTTAATCGAATTTAGTCATGGACATATGTGAATGCTATGTTGAAATGATTTAACAGATGGAAATTCTACATGTGGAAATATTATAGCAAGAGACTGGTAAAGTATCATGTCTTTATGTAAAACATTATGTATCGTATCCCATATGCTTCGAGTATAGGATCGATCACATATGCTATAACATTAATTTGTTCTAATTTTCCAAATGCCTAGGGAATTAAGAGGGAAAAGGGAATAGAATGAGATATGACTAACATGGTTAAGAAATTGTCGAGGACAATCTGAGGTTTACCAAAGATTGGTTGCTTATGGACAGTTGGAAGTATATTTTGAATATTGGAAGGACCATATTGACATATTCTAAAAAGAGGCAACTCTTGTTCAGAAGTGATAGTCAAAATGGGAATATGGAAATTTTTCCATAAATGGAAGTTACTCTTTAAATCTATGTAAGATTAGAAAACTTAATGTAAGAAGGATGTTCAAAGGAATGTACTTTGAATGTGAGACTTTGTTTCCATGGAATTGCTCTCCATTGGAATACTTTTAATGTCTATTGCCAAGTCTATGTGTCTTTTGTGCATAGTCATTACAAGAGGATCATTGCATTTACGTTTAGAATCTAACAGATTATAGTAAATGACAAGAATTTGGTATTATTAAATTTACGGTAAGGATTTGGAATTTTGAAATGAGTGTCTTTGAAATGCTTTCAATTTACGGTAAGGATTTGGAATTTTGAAATGACGGTGAAGAACCGTTACCCACTCCCGAGGATTGACGACCTCTTTGACCAGCTTCAGGGAGCATCTTGGTTCTCCAAGATTGACTTGCGTTCGGGTTATCATCAGATGAGGGTCAGGGAGGAGGATACGCAGAAGACCGCATTTCGGACACGTTATGGCCACTATGAGTTTGTGGTGATGCCGTTTGGGCTCACCAATGCTCCTGCCGCGTTCATGGATCTCATGAACCGCGTTTGCAGACCGATGCTGGATCGTTCTGTGATAGTCTTTATCGATGACATCTTGGTTTATTCCAAGACCCAGTAGGAGCATGAGGAGCATCTGAGGGAGGTGTTGGAGACCCTGAGGAGGGAGAGCTTGTATTCCAAGTTCTCCAAGTGCGAGTTCTGGCTGCGCGAGGTGCAGTTTCTTGGGCACCTCGTCAACCAGAACGGGATTCTCGTCGATCCGGCCAAGCTTGAGGCCGTGATGAGATGGGAGGTTCCGAAGTCTCCATCAGAGATTCGAAGTGTTTTAGGATTAGCGGGCTACTATCGGAGATTTATCCAAGATTTCTCCAAGATAGCCGTACCCCTGACACGGCTGACAAAGAAAGCCGTGGTCTTTCGGTGGGGACCCGGGCAGCAGGCTGCATTTGAGATGCTGAGACAGAAATTGTGTGAGGCGCCGATCCTAGCCCTGCCTGAGGGCGTAGAGGATTTTGTGGTTTATTGTGATGCGTCCATTTCAGGGTTGGGCGCAGTTCTGATGCAGAGGGGGCATGTCATTGCCTACGCTTCGAGGCAGCTCAAGCCCTACGAGGCGAACTACCCGACACACGATTTGGAGTTGGGGGTCGTGGTCTTCGCCCTTAAGATTTGGCGACATTACCTCTACGGGGTTCGTTGTACCATCTACACGGACCACAAGAGTCTGAGGTATCTCATGGACCAGCTGAATCTGAACGTGAGGCAGCGTCGGTGGTTGGATGTGGTGAAGGATTATGATTGCGAGATCCTTTATCACCCGGGGAAGGCCAACGTGGTGGCCGATGCGCTTAGCCGCAAGACGGCACCGATCAAGGACGTATGCATGAGGATGACCGTAGTGACTCCCCTATTGGAGCGAATTCGGGAGGCTCAACAGGAGGCTATCAAGGAGGAGCATCGGAAGAGCGAGCGCGTGGTGGGCCAGGTATCCTCCTTTGATTATGATAGCCGGGGTCTATTGACACTACACCATAGGGTGTGGGTGCCGTATCACGGGGGCGTCTGCTAGATTTTGATGGATGAGGCGCACAAGTCCCGATTCTCTATTCATCCCGGGGCGACGAAGATGTATAGGGATCTCCGTCTGAACTATTGGTGGCCCTGCATGAAGCGGGATGTGGCATGGTACGTAGAGCGGTGCTTGATCTGCAGGAAGGTCAAGGCCGAACATCAGAGACCGCATGGTAAGATGCAGCCGTTGGACATTCCACTGTGGAAATGAGAAGATATCACCATGGATTTTATTACAAAGCTTCCCAGGACCGCGCGTGGAGTGGATTCGATTTGGGTCATCGTGGACCGACTGACCAAGAGTGCTCACTTTATTCCGATTCAGGAGAGCATATCGGCCGAGAAGTTGGCCGATATCTATATCAGGGAAATTGTGGCGCGGCACGAGGTGTCGGTATCGGTGATCTCGGATAGGGATGTACGTTTCACTTCCAAATTTTGGAAGAAGTTTCATGACGAGTTGGGCACTCGATTGCATTTTAGCACCGCCTTTCACCTGCAGACGGATGGTCAGAGTGAGCGGACCATCCAGACTTTGGAGGACATGTTGCGGGCGTGTGTGTTGGATTTCGGTGGTAGCTGGGATACCTATCTTCCCTTGGCTGAGTTCTCCTACAACAACAGCTACCACGCGAGTATTGACCGACCACCATTCGAGATGTTGTACGGGCGGAGGTGCAGAATCCCGATATGTTGGGGTGAAGTTGGCCAGAGAGTCATGGGAAGCACCGAGGTGGTGCTAGAGACGACCGAGAGGATCCAGCAGGTTCGGAGCAGACTTCAGACTGCTCAGAGTTGGCAGAAAAGTTACGCCGATAAGCGTCGATCCGACTTGGAGTTCCAAGTCGGGGATATGGTTCTCCTGAAAGTGTCGCCTTGGAAAGGCGTCATTCGATTCAGGAAGCGGGGAAAGTTGGGCCTAAGATTCATCTGGCCGTTCAGGGTTGTAGCCCGGGTGGGTAAGGTGGCGTATAGACTGGATCTGCCAGCCGAGCTCAGTCAGATCCACAACACTTTCCATGTTTCGCAGCTGCGAAAGTGCCTAGTGGATGATTCAGCGGTGGTACCGTTGGAGGATATTCAGGTTGATGACAACTTGAATTACATTGAGCGCCCAGTCGCAATACTCGACAGGAAGTCGAAGGCTTTGAGGAACAAGAGGGTAGAACTAGTGAAGGTGCAATGGTAGCACCGCAAGGGTTCGAAGTGGACTTGGGAGCCGATGGACGAGATGATGGAGTATTACCCCGAGCTGTTTCAGGATCGAGCAGCAGACTTCGAGGACGAAGTCTAAAATAAGTGGGGGAGATTTGTAGCACCTGGTTTCTGGTATGTGAATTTTATTTGAGTATTTCCCTATTTTAGCCTTGGAATCGGCGAGTCATAGGTCCGACTCGCCGAGTAGGGACGAGACTCAGGACACGTTTAAGTTGGCGACTCGGCGAGTCCATATCCCGGACTCGGCGAGTCACCGCTGCTGGATGAAACCCTAAATTTCAAGGGTTTTCACCCTATTTAAACCCTCATTCTGCCCCAAACTCGTCCCCATTCACCCCCAGAGCTCCCAACATCGTTTATACCCTTATTTGCTTGAGAGATTGAAGTGTTTTGGTGTGTTCTTGAAGATTTTGAGGAGAAAGAAGAGTAGATCAAGAAGAGGAGAAGGAGACCAGGCATCTTTGTGTCATCTCAATGTTTTCCTTGAGGTATAGCTCGTTTCCCCTCTGTTTTCAAGCTTGTAATCTCTTTTAGCTTCATAGAAGTCCTTCTTGAGCTTTTCCCCAAGCTTGTTTGTGCTTTGTGGATTGTAATAAGTTGTTAGCTTTAGATCTAGGCATGATTTAGTCCCTGGAGCTTGGATCTAATGCCTTTTTGGGGTCATATTGCATGAAAGCCCTAGATCTATCTCTTTTGGTGCACTTTGAGCCCTAAAATCCATATTGGTGAATATCTACACGTAAAGTTGGAAACTTTACGTGTGATTTGCATCATAGAAGCCCAGATCTGTGAATGGCATGGACTGGAATCGAGCAAATCAGTGTATATGATGGATGCATGGCTGCGACTCGGCGAGTCGTATATGTGACTCGAAGAGTCTGGTCGCGAGTCACTGAATTGGTCCCTTTATGATGTATCGAGTTGAGCCGTGAGTCACAGGGGGTGACTCGGTGAGTTGGAAGCTGAACTCACCCATGATAGGACTCGGCGAGTCAATGCCCTGACTCGGCGAGTCCAAGGCAATCTTTATAGATCAAGAACAGACTCGGCGAGTTGTTCATACAACTCGGCGAGTCTTAGCATAAGTGTTCTTCGGATGAAGATGAACTCGACGAGTTGTTCATACAACTCGGCGAGTAGGATGAAGAGGTTGAACATCAGTCTAGAAGATGAACTCGTCGAGTCATTGCCTAACTCGACGAGTAGAAACAGGGACTCAGGACAATCGTCTGATAGGGACTCGACGAGTTGGAGAGCCAACTCGGCGAGTCGGGTCAAATGAAAAGTTGACTCTGACTTTGAATTAGAGCTAGACCAGCGGTAAAATGGTCATTTTACCCAAAGGACAGTTAGCAGTGTTTGATTGAGTATGTTGTGGGAATTTCAGCCGGAGGATTTCTGGAGCAGCAACAGTCAGTTAGTTCCCGATCAGTTCAGCAGCTACTTTGAGGTGAGTTACCTTCCAGTAGTGGTGGGTCTAAGGCCACAATGCCGGCCCACCAGTAGGAGACGTATGATAGATGATTGTCTTTGTGATATCATCTAGGTTTTCTATTACCTGATATGTTATATGCTATCATGATACGGTATATGCGATAGTAGTAGAGTTCGGTTGTTAGGATCGCAGGGTAGTCAGACACCCCAGAAACGTCTAACAGTATGTGATGATATGTTTGTATGTTGGCCTGTTATGTTATGCGATAGAGGTAGCGGGAGGGGACTAGTCCCCGAGGATCGGTTGTTAGGACCGATGGGTAGTCAGCACCCCAGAATGGCTTGACATGGGTAGTTAGCACCCCAGAATGGCTTGACACGGGTAGGACGGCACCCCAGAATGGTCGTATGGGTAGGTCGGCACTCCAGAATGGCCGTACCGGGTAGTCAGGCAACCCAGAATAGCCTGGCAGTACGTATGTTATGTGTTTGTATGGTATGTGGTACGTTGGGGGAACTCACTAAGCTTTGTGCTTACGTTTACAGTTTTGTTTTCAGGTACCTCTTCACCGAAGGCGAAGGAGCCGGCGTGGTAGCGGCACATCATACACACACACTGGTTTCCGCATTTACGAGATTCAATGGGATTGTACTCTGATATTTTGATGGGATATATGGTTTGACTTTTTAAAATATGGTTTACAATGTGTTATGGTGTGATCAAACAACGTTTTTATTTATTAATGTTTTCTAAAGTAATATTTTAAAACGAAATTTTCGGGCGTGAAAGTTGGGTCGTTACACTAGCACCCCAAGTGTGATGCCTCAAATGCTTCACACAACACCAAATGCTCTTGGAAAGACTTTTGAGAGAATACACACCTCTTAAAATCGGCCTAGCCCTCTTGTTTCATATGTGTAGCCAATTTTGGTGGAGAATGGAATTCTTATATAGTGTTGACACATCTAGGGTTACACCATGTAAACCCTAATGTGTCATGACTCTTCATTTCCATGACCCATGGGTTTGTAACTCCCATGGAGCATCCTATGGGTGGAACCCAACTTGATAATCCATGGAGCCTCTTAGCCCACTATACAAGATATGGATGATTTACATAATCAACCCATATATTTAATTAGTTATCTTTTGATCACTTAATTAATTCTAAATTAATTCTTGATCAAACTAATCAAATAACATTATTAATATATTAGAACTTATAATATATTAATAATCTCCAAGTGTTATTTCTATCATTTAGTCTATCCAATTGCATGGTGCCATGCAACCCAAATGGGCCATTCCGGGTCGGGTCAAGTACATACCAGAAATAGTTATGGACTTAGACACCTTATCCAACAATACCTTGGGCATCTAAACCTTCTTGATTTTATTCTTGTTCTTCTTCCTTTTCTTATTTCTAGGCTTCATAAACGAATTGTGAATCTGAACAACCTTTTCACCATTCTGAATCTGAACATTAGAAGAAGACCTTTGAACACAATCCTTAGGAGTTTGATAAATCTGAACATCTTGAATTATTGGTTTTTTTTAAGGAACCAATCCTTCAAAGGCATCATCAACACACAAAAAATCATCTACAGTTGTTCCAATAGAACAAAACTCCTTCACTTTCATGATTTTCGAAGATTTACTTTGAGATCCTTCTTCAGAACAACTATATTTGGATTGTGAAGCTTCTGAAAAACTTGAAACACTTGACCCCCCCTCAACAAGATGACCTGGAGTCACTTTTTCTTCAGAAACTTGAAAAACATCATGAACTTTATTAATAACACCAAGAACAACTTCTTTTTCTTTTCTTTCTTTCTCTAAGTTCTGTTGTATTTTCTCTAAAAGTAAGTATTCTTTAATAATGATAAAATTTTTTTAACAAATCTTTACTTCCTCTACACGATTACTTTTAAATCCACAACTAGAAATCTATGTGAAATCACCAATCTTCTCATCAACATAGAGATTATACATCTCAATGGCATTCTTCAACATAGATTATTCAGGAATATCCTAAAACAATTATGTCACACCCCCAAACCAAGGATGGCGGAAACGTCCGGGGGTGGAGGACTTCATGTACAGTATCACAACAACGAATATAATAGTGCTCAAAGTAAATACAACCACCATAAATATAATTGTAAAAGTTACACCAAAGTATATGTTTACATGTTTCAAAAACAATTACATTATGATGACAAAAATAAATTGTTGACGGTTTAACGTCCCATCCTCAAAGCGATGAAGTTTTCCTGTTTCACTGATTTCCTGAGAATACAAGTAGTTTTGAAAAGTGTCAACAATTAAGTTGGTGAGTTCATAAGAGTTTTGTTGAAGTAGAAACCATTTGTCTTGTAAAATCGATATAGTTTGATTTGCAAAAAATCCAATATTTTCTTAGTTAAGTGTGAATAGAAATATTCCTTTATGATGCATTAATGAACCCTAGAATGACCCGTAGAGTTCCTCTATAATCGTCCAGCGTATATAAGTTATATAAGGTTTAAATTAGATAAAACGTTGAATATAGTGGGTCTGACCTAGGTCCACAACCAAACAAGGAACAGGAGATGAGGCAGGCACCACTAATTCTAGGTCAATCGAGACAAAATTCTTATAAGACTCAAACATGTACGCTCAGCGATTATAGTTGAAGTCTAACAGTTCTAGATGCAATATAGTTTTAATATCATAATAACTATCTTAAGTGAACACCCGACACTTTGTATTTGTACCCCTTTTTATATAAAAACCGGCACTTTGTATTTGTACCCCTTTTTGTATATAAACCCGGCAGACTGGTCCGGATTGGTGTTTGAAATGATAGGCAGTTTTGTAAAATTCACCATAAATTGTAGAAAAATCGTGTGGAGATGTGCAAGTAGTCATTTTAAAGCTAAGAACTTGAACTATTTGCATCTTGTACAGTTTTGAAAAATAAAATGTTTAAGTTGTCCAAAACAGTCAGTGAATGGAGTTGAACTTTTCTGATGAAGGCTGTTAGAAAAATTTAGTTATATTCTTGGTGTTTTAACTTGTATACCCCCCCTGAAAACTTGAGAAGACATGAAAATGTAGGGGTATGAACTCACCTTGAGTGATTTCAGTAGATAAGTGTTGAAGAAGAGAAGTGTTCAACCCAAGAACACTTGAAGAATCACTTGAAGATTCGAAGCTCTAACACTAATATGATGGAGTTTGTGTAAGATATTCATGATTTGAGTAGAATGAAGTCAAATAATCATAAGGATGATGAATTATACTTACTAAGAGTGGAAGAACACTTGAAAATCAGCCTTGAATCTCGAAATTGTAGTGGGAAAAGTTTGAGAGAAAAGTGGTGTTTGATACTTAGTGAAATGAGGGCAAATGAGAGAAAATGAGGAGAGAGGATGTTTGTTCCAGCTCTAAAAACGTGGGAATGAGTGTAAATTGAGTGTGAGGGACATTGAAGTTGTAACAACGCAAATTTTCAAACAAATTTTTCATTTCAAATAAAGTGACTTTATTCAATTAAATATAATTATTCCAAGTTTTATGTCAAAATACAATCATAAAATCCTCAAGATCTCAAAATATCGAACAGTGTGTACGTATCATGCCGACGCCTTCCCACGGTCCTCGCTAGTACCTGAAACACATACATAACAACTGTAAGCATAAATGCTTAGTGAGTTCCCCAGTATACTATTTACACATATACGCCTTTCCAGGCCCTGACCTTCCGGTCCACAACGCAACGCCTTCCGGCCCGTAATATAATCGCCTTCCGGCCCATAACATATTCGCCTTCCGGCCCATAACACATTGCCTTCCGGCCCATAACAAATTGCCTTCCGGCCCATAAACATACACAACACATAATACAATTAACTTACCGCATATAGCACACATATCACAAATATCACATATCATATCCGACCTTCCGGTCACACAGTCAAACCCTTCCGGGTACAGTATAGTGAGAAGACTCACCTCGTGGATAATGAAAGCTAGCAACTCCTGAAATCACTCGTACTCGATCCGCCGAGCTACAGACTCCCTGAATATCATATATCCCTTATTAACACTTTTATCTTTCAAGACAACTGACCCTAAGAATTCACGTATAGGTCAACTCTGATCAACGGTCCGGTCAACTTGACCGGACTCGGCGAGTACTATGGTGACTCGGCGAGTCTAGATGTCCTCACCAATTCCTGATGTTCCCTTTCTACTCGTCGAGTATCCCTCTCGACTCGACGAGTTCCTCGTGGAAGAATCGCGGGGCTACCCCGACTCCACTCGCCGAGTCTGAAGAACAGCTCGACGAGTCCTAGTTAATCTCCAAGCTACTCGCCGAGTCTGTTCATTGGACTCGGCGAGTCCATGCCATGCAGTCGATCAAACTGCTTCCTGAGATCAGTATTGTCCCGACCATTCATAGGTCTGGTCCTCCTAAGTTGGTCCATCACGTAAGGCCTTCATTTAGATGCTCATGCTACACCCCAAGACTTATAATTTACATTTTAACTTAAGGCATAAGGATTCCAATCCAAAACCTCTATTGATTCCCGAAATATATACAAGCATGGGACATTCTGGACCTCTAAAGGTCCTAATACAGGGCTACAATCGCTTGGGGAACAAGGGTAACATCCAATCTAGCCACAAAAGGGTTCCATAAACCCTAAATCCATATACACATCAACATGGAAGAATGTAATTCGATTTATTACCTGAATAACGTGTTCTCTCTGTGTCCCCAACCCTCAGAACGTGACTTCTCTTGTTGTTCCCTTCACCAAGCCTTCTCTTCCTTGCACAACAACTCTTCCAACTCAACAATGGTCTTCAACCTTGCTCCAGATGCACACAATCGGATTAGGGTTCTTCTAAGAAAGCTAAAACGAACAATGACGGCCTATAAGTCCCTTTTATACGTCCCAAAACTGAACGGCTAGGGTTTTCGCTGAACAGCGCAGACTCGCCGAGTCCATATCTAGACTCGTCGAGTCCAGTCGCGAACCCGCGACCAAGTCTGCGGTCCTACTCGGCGAGTCTGGCTCCAACTCGCCGAGTCCCCTCTTAAAACACCCTAAAAACATGATTATAACAATACCTGAAATTCCGGGCTGTTACAACTCTCCCCCAATAGGACTAGACTTCGCCCTCAAAGTCTCACTCTGCAAATAACTCCGGATGCTACTCCTGCATCTCACGCTCCGGCTCCCAAGTCATCTCCGATCCTTTCTGGTGTTGCCACTGAACCAACACCAGAGGTACCTCCTTGTTCCTCAGAACCTTAATCTTCCGATCCCTGATGGCCACTGGTCTCTCGGTGTAATTCAGGCTCGCATCCACCTGAATATCCTCTAATGGAACCACTGCCGATTCATCGGATATACACTTCCTCAACTGCGATACATGAAAAATATTGTGGATATGTCCCAACTCTGCTGGCAACTCCAACCGATAGGCTACCCGGCCTACCCTTGCAATCACACGAAATGGACCTATAAACCGGGGCCCCAACTTGCCCCTCTTCCTGAACCGGATCACTCCTTTCCAAGGAGAACCCTTCAGGAGAACGAAGTCGCCAACCTGAAATTCAAGCTCGGACCGACGTCTGTCCGCATAACTCTTCTGTCGGCTCTGGGCGGTCAATAACCTCTGTCTAACCTGCTGAATCTGCTCTGTCGTCTGAAGTACGATCTCTGTACTGCCCATCACTCTCTGTCCCACCTCTCCCTAGCAAATGGGGGTCCGAAATCTCCTACCATACAACAACTCAAAAGGTGGCATACCAATGCTCGAATGATGGCTGTTGTTGTAGGAAAACTTTGCCAAGGGTAAATATGCATCCCAGCTACCCCCAAAATCTAACACACACGCTCGAAGCATGTCCTCCAGTGTCTGAATCGTCCGCTCGCTCTGACCGTCTGTCTGGGGATGGTATGCGGTACTAAAATGCAGTTTAGTACCCAGCTCCTCATGGAATTTCTTCCAGAACCTGGAAGTGAACCGTACATCACGGTCCGAAACAATTGAGATCGGCACTCCATGCCGAGATACTACTTCCCTCACGTATATCTCCGCCAACTTCTCCGCTGATGAACTCTCGCTGATGGCAAGGAAGTGTGCACTCTTCGTCAACCTATCCACAATCACCCAAATTGCATCGACTCCACTGGCAGTTCTCGGCAATTTGGTGATGAAATCCATAGTAATCTGTTCCCACTTCCACTCAGGAATCTCCAAAGGCTGCAACTTGCCATGCGGTCTCTGGTGCTCGGCCTTAACTCTACGGTAGGTCAAGCACCTCTCAACGAACCAGGCAACGTCTCTCTTCATACAGGGCCACCAGTATTCCTTCCTCAAGTCCAAATACATCCTCGTAGCACCGGGATGGATCGAGAATTTCGATCTGTGAGCCTCTTCCATCAAAGTAACACGCGTACCGCCCACGAACGGTACCCAAATCCTACCCTGAAACGTCAAAAGTCCTCGTCCATCCTTAACGAACTCTGAAATTAACCCAACGACCCGCTCTTTCTTCTGCATCTCGGATCTCACAGCCTCGGCCTGTACCCCACAAATAGCATCCAATACCGGAGTCATCACCGTCAGTCTCAGACATACATCTCGCAATGGAGTGCTCTCCGCCTTGCGGCTCAATGCATCGGCTACCACATTAGCCTTGCCCGGGTGGTACAAGATTTCATAGTCATAATCTTTGACCACATCCAACCACCTCCTCTGACGCATATTTAGGTTGGGTTGATCCATCAAATACTTCAAACTCTTATGGTCCGTGTATATCGTACATCGAACCCCATACAGGTAGTGACGCCAAATCTTGAGAGCGAACACTACTGCCCCCAACTCTAAATCATGCGTGGGATATCTCGCCTCATGAGGCTTTAGCTGCCTCGATGCATAAGCTATCACATGACCTCTCTGCATCAATACTGCGCCCAGTCCCGAAATCGATGCGTCGCAATATACGACAAAATCTTCCATCCCTTCCGGGAGAGCTAATATCGGGGCTTCGCACAGCCTCTGGCGAAGTGTCTCAAAGGAAGTCTGTTGCTCGGGTCCCCATAAGAATGCAACACCCTTCCGAGTCAATCTGGTGAGCGGCACTGCGATCTTGGAGAAGTCCTTAATAAACCTCCGATAGTACCCCGCCAACCCAAGGAAACTCCTGATCTCAGAAGGTGACTTCGGTACCTCCCAACTCATCACAGCCTCAACCTTGGCCGGATCGACCAATATCCCTGCCTGATTAACAACATGTCCAAGAAATTGGACCTCCCGCAACCAGAAGTCACCTTTGGAGAACTTTGCATATAGCCTCTCCGACCTCAGTACCTCAAGGACCTCCCGCAAATGTTCCTCATGCTGCTCTCTAGATCGCGAATACACTAGGATGTCGTCGATAAATACAATCACTGACCGATCCAACATCGGCCTGCATACCCTGTTCATGAGGTCCATGAACACATCCGGGGCATTGGTGAGCCCGAAAGGCATCACCACAAACTCATAATGCCCATATCGCGTCCTAAATGTTGTCTTCTGGACGTCCTCATCCCGCACTCTTACCTGATGGTACCCTGACCTCAGGTCGATCTTGGAAAACCAAGATGCCCCTTGCAACTGATCGAATAAGTCATCGATCCTCGGTAACGGGTAACGGTTCTTGACCGTTACTTTGTTCAACTCCCGGTAATCAATGCACATCCGGTGTGAACCATCCTTCTTCTTGACGAACAGAATAGGTGCTCCCCACGGCGAGCTGCTCGGCCGAATAAATCCCTTCCCCAGCAACTCCTGGAGTTGCGAGGACAACTCTTGCATCTCTGGAGGTGCGAGACGGTAAGGCACCTTCGCAATAGGCGCGGCCCCCGGAATCAGATCGATACCAAACTCCACTTGCCTCGCAGGAGGTACTCCCGGCAGCTCCTCGGGAAAAACATCTGGAAACTCACGCACCACTGGGACCTCCTCCACTGACCTCGGTCTCTCGGAAGCCTCCCGCGTATCCATCACATATGCCACAAAACCCTTACATCCCTGCTGTAGACATTGCCTCGCCCTAGCGGCCGAACAAAAAGCTGATCCCGAACGAGTACCCTCGCCGTACACCGTAAGAACTCCCCCACTAGGGTCTCGTATAGTCACCAGCTGACGCTCACAGTCGATGACAACGCTGAATCGGCTCAACCAGTCCATGCCCACGATGACACAGACATCACCCATCGCAATAGGAATCAGGTCAATTGGAAACTCAACCCCGAAAATCTCTAGCACGCATCCCCGAAGAACCTCCGTGGCACAAACCACCCTCTCGGCCGCTATCGAAACGCTCAGGGGCCGACTTAGCAACTCACGACTAATGCTGATATGCTGACTAAAAGCTAAAGATACTAAGGACCTACTCACACCCGAGTCAAATAACACTAGAGCAGGCATAGAGTTCACAAGAAAAGTACCTACACATATATTAACATAAGCATAACATTTCGACTTTAAATAAATACGTGAATTACAGCATACCTGCCACAACATCGGGCGCAGCGCGGACCTCCTCCGCAGTCAGCTGAAAGGCTCTCCCGCGAGCCCTCGGGGCCTCGACCTTCGCCGGTCGAGTCTCAGTAGTCCTGGCAGTAGGTGTAGATCCCTGACGAAGCTGAGGGCACTCGGCCTTCCGATGGCCTGTCTGGTTGCAATGAAAACAAACCATAAACCCCTTAGGACAATCCCTGGCAATGTGTCCCTCCTTGCCACACTTGTAGCAACCACCAGCTCGACACGCCCCATCGTGCCCCTTGCCGCACTTTCCGCAAATACGGCCCTTCGGACCTCCCGTC
Source organism: Lactuca saligna (assembly GCF_052625555.1). Lineage (NCBI taxonomy): Eukaryota > Viridiplantae > Streptophyta > Magnoliopsida > Asterales > Asteraceae > Lactuca > Lactuca saligna. The sequence goes on along the minus strand of NC_136424.1, from coordinate 46,727,172 downwards.
CTCAAATCGGCGGACTTGGTTCGCTTGGCTGCCGGTGCACCTGCCGAGACTCGGCCTCCTCCCTGGCCTGGGTCTCCACCTCGATCTCGCGCTTCCTGGTGGTCGCCTGAAGCTCAGTAAAAGTACGATAGGTGGAGATCGACACAAACTCCCGGATATCCCTCCTCAAAACACCCAAGTACCGGCTCATCCGCGACTGCTCTGTAGACACCAGCTCGGGGCAGAACATCGCCCTCTCATGAAACTTCCGCGTGACCAACGCAACCGAATCAGTACCCTGCTTAAGGGTCAAGAACTCCTGAATCAATCGTTCCCTCTCCACTGGGGGAACGTACTCGTCCCTGAACATGGCAGTAAACTTCTCCCATGTCACTGTTGTAACCTCCGCCAAAGTGAAGTTCGCCGTCACGAACTTCCATCAATCCTTCGCTCCCAGACGGAGCTGGTTCAAAGCGAACCGTACCCTCAGGTGCTCCGGGCATGAGCAAGTATAGAAGCACCCTTCAATATCGGCGATCCACCTCATCGCAGCAATCGGATCCTGCGTCCCATCGAACTCAGGGGGTTTCGTGGTGCTGAATTCCCGGAATAGCAACGAGTCGCCCCCTTGTGGCCTGGCAGCGGCAGCGGCTACAGCTTCAGTCAGTGCGGCGTACCGCTCTTCGAACGTCTCCATCAGGGTGGTCTTAATAGACCCAAACATCTCCGGGATCTCAGCCCGGATCGCTGCAGCTACCTCCTCCTGAATCATCTGACGAATATCCTCGTCGCTCACACTGCTCGAACTCGCCCCGTGGCGTGTCGTAACCATGATGTCTCTGAAATACATCATAAAATTATCAGAGACTCCATCAAGTACAATTGTACTCGATAACGCAACCCTACTCAGTCTCCGATATCCAGGGATTCTTACTTGGGTCTCCCACCGACCCGGTGTCTTCGGTAGTACGGGCACAATACTACCGACCACACCGTATCAGCATTCGTCCCAAATCTTCCTCCCCAAACCCCGAATAGTGAGTACTCTACTTTTGATATGCACTATCTACCTGCACGCTATCAAATACCTCATATCGGCAAACTCCCTAGACTAAGGCATCACAAATCAGGCCACTCTAGTCCTATCATGAATACCTAGTCTTCTAGCATGCATAACAATTCATAATTCATTGCATAACATAACATTGTAAGGTATTCTGGGGATCTTTACCGTTCGGGCGCTGGCTGATCGTACACACTGCTTCTTTCTTGTTTACCACATTATCATTTATAAAAGTTTATGCCTTTATTTTTAAAAATTTTCCTCGAATCCTCGGTTTGAGTTCAGTTACACCCGAAGGTACACCCGAATCCCTCAAACCAAGGCTCTGATACCAATTGTAACAACGCAAATTTTCAAACAAAATTTTCATTTCAAATAAAGTGACTTTATTCAATTAAATATAATTATTCCAAGTTTTATGTCAAAATACAATCATAAAATCCCCAAGATCTCAAAATATCGAACAGTGTGTACGTATCACGCCGGCGCCTTCCCACGATCCTCGCTAGTACCTGAAACACATACATAACAACTGTAAGCATAAATGCTTAGTGAGTTCCCCAGTATACTATTTACACATATACGCCTTTCCAGGCCCTGACCTTCCGGTCCACAACGCAACGCCTTCCGGCCCGTAATATAATCGCCTTCTGGCCCATAACATATTCGCCTTCCGGCCTATAACACATTGCCTTCCGGCCCATAACAAATTGCCTTCCGGCCTATAAACATACACATCACATAATACAATTAAATTACCGCATATAGCACACATATCACAAATATCCATATCATATCCGACCTTCCGGTCACACAGTCAAACCCTTCCGGGTACAGTATAGTGAGAAGACTCACCTCGTGGATAATGAAAGCTAGCAACTCCTGAAATCACTCGTACTCGATCCGCCGAGCTACAGACTCCCTGAATATCATATATCCCTTATTAACACTTTTATCTTTCAAGACAACTGACCCTAAGAATTCACGTATAGGTCAACTCTGGTCAACGGTCCGGTCAACTTGACCGGACTCGGCGAGTACTATGGTGACTCGGCGAGTCTAGACGTCCTCACCAATTCCTGACGTTTCCTTTCTACTCGTCAAGTATCCCTCTCTCGACGAGTTGCTCGTGGAAGAATCGCGGGGCCACCCCGACTCCACTCGCCGAGTCTGAAGAACAGCTCGACGAGTCCTAGTTAATCTCCAAGCTACTCGCCGAGTCTGTTCATTGGACTCGGCGAGTCCATGCCATGCAGTCGATCAAACTGCTTCCTGAGATCAGTATTGTCCCGACCATTCATAGGTCTGGTCCTCCTAAGTTGGTCCATCACGTAAGGCCTTCATTTAGATGCTCATGCTACACCCCAAGACTTATAATTTACATTTTAACTTAAGGCATAAGGATTCCAATCCAAAACCTCTATTGATTCCCGAAATATATACAAGCATGGGACATTCTGGACCTCTAAAGGTCCTAATACAGGGCTACAATTGCTTGGGGAACAAGGGTAACATCCAATCTAGCCACAAAAGGGTTCCATAAACCCTAAATCCATATACACATCAACATGGAAGAATGTAATTCGATTTATTACCTGAATAAAGTGTTCTCTCTGTGTCCCCAACCCTCAGAACGTGACTTCTCTTGTTGTTCCCTTCACCAAGCCTTCTCTTCCTTGCACAACAACTCTTCCAACTCAACAATGGTCTTCAACCTTGCTCCAGATGCACACAATCGGATTAGGGTTCTTCTTAGAAAGCTAAAACGAACAATGACGGCCTATAAGTCCCTTTTATACGTCCCAAAACTGAACGGCTAGGGTTTTCGCTGAACAGCGCAGACTCGCCGAGTCCATATCTGGACTCGTCGAGTCCAGTCGCGAACCCGCGACCAAGTCTGCGGTCCGACTCGGCGAGTCTGGCTCCAACTCGCCGAGTCCCCTCTTAAAACACCCCAAAAACATGATTATAACAATACCTGAAATTCTGGGCTGTTACAGAAGTGACCTAGGTAAGGTGGGGAGGTGTGGTTAGTCAAAGAGTGGGTGTGGGGTGGTTGCTTGTGACATTGGATAAGACAAAGTCAACACTCCACCTTTAATAATTCACCCATTTGATTTTTATTATTAAAATAATGATTTTCATCAAAATATGTTTAAATTATGAATATTTAGAGTTTATTATGTTAAAATATAATTTCTGGAGAAAATCCCGCTTTAAAATCACGAAAAACGGGCTTAAAATGTTAAAAATATCAAAAGTGGGCTAAAAGTGACAAATTTCCGAATTCTGGCCGAGGTTCGGCGTTCTGATGCTGAAACCGAGAGGAGGGAGGGTAGAAACCGAGAGGGGAGAAGGGAGAGAGCAGGAACCAAGAGTGGAGAAGAGGGAGGGCAGGAACCGAGAGGGGGGAGGAGAGAACAGAGAGGCGCGAAGAGACAGAGAGGAAAGAAGGAGCAGAGACCGAGAGGCGGGAAGAGAGAGCAGAGACCGAGAGGCGGGTAGAGACAGAGAGTGAAGAAGCGACAGAGACGGCGACAGAGACAGAGCAAGAAGCGAACAGATGAGGCGACAGAGACAGAGCGAGAGAAGGGAACAGAGAGGAGAGAAGGAGCAGAGACCGAGAGGGGCAGAGACCGAGGCTCGGTCTCGCATGCCTCAGCCAACAGAGGCTCGGTTCTGGTCCTAAGAGGCCTCTCTTCTTGGTTTCGGTTCCTAAAGCCTATTTTTCTCGTTTTCGCCCCGTTTTAAGCCGTTTTTGACCCGGTTAAGGGTCGGAATGACCCGAATGATTCTAAAAAGTTACGGGAAACTTTTGGGAGAGATTTGGGAGAGATTTCTCACACTTGGAGAGATTTGGGAGAGATTTGACATTCTTGGGGAGATTTCCCATACAAAGAGATTTTTGCGAGAGATTTCACATACTTGGAGAGATTAGGGAGAGATTTGACATTCTTGGAGAGATTTCTCATACAGAGAGATATTTGAGAGAGATTTCACATACTTGGAGAGATTTAGGAGAGATTTGATATTCTTGGAGAGATTTCTCATACAAGGAGACTTTTGGGAGAGGTTTCACATACTTAGAGAGATTTCAAATAGAGAGAGATAAAGTGAAAACAATTGAGAGAGGTTTCGAGTGTGGCATTTGTAAGTGTCTGGCTTCGCAAGGCAAGGTCCGTAAACCCTGTTAAGCCTTGTTTAAGGATCCTACACACTCCCGATGAGTAAGCACCATTGTTTTATCGGTTTGGTTTGCCACTTACCGCAGCTTTTAGGTTAAAGAGATCTAGTTGTACGTACTTTTCGATTTATGTTTTCTTATCAGAATAGCAAGTTGTTTAGTAAATGCTGAACGTAAATCCTAGTACACAAGGGTTAGTTGAGTTGACTTGTTGACTTTATTTGACTTTGAATTGACCAGAATTTGACGGTTGTCACATCATCCCCACGTTAAAGGGAATTTCGTCCCGAAATTTTGCAGTTCGAATGGGGATCCAAGAATTTAGAGGAAAGATGGGGGAAACCTTTCGTAGTGCAAGAAATTGATTATGGTGAGGAAAAACTCGCCCGATGTCACATGATTATTACTATGCATGCTTTAATCGATGATAGATTTAACATATAAAGAAATTAGGGTTTTAAATGTCGATGTTAGAAACACGTACTGATAGTTGCGGGCAGTTCCGGGGTGGTTTCTCCCTCGGTGATTGCAAGCACCCTTCCACCACCACCGGCATCTCTTGTTGTTGGGAATTCCCTTTTAAAGTGACCCGTTTCTCCACACTTGTAACAGGTTGGGCTTACTCCATAGCCAGGGACCTGGTTGATGGGTCGTGCTGGTGCCTTACAGAAACGAACAGTGTGCCCCTCTCTGTCGCAGTTTTTGCAACGCATCTTTCGGCAAGCCCCGGTGTGGTGGAAGTTACACTTGTTGCATTTCGGAAGGGTTCCAGCATATGGTTTCATGGGAGTTGGCGTGGTGAGGGTTGTGGCAGCATGAACAACAAAGATCTGTTGCTTCTTAGCGAGGCCTTGGGCTGATTGGTCCTTCTTGTTGTCCCAAAACTTTCTTTCGCTGTTCCTTCCTCTTGCTTGGGTAAGGGTGGTTGTTATAGTGTCATGGTTGGCATGATGGTCAATGAGTTGTTGTGCTAACTCCTTGGCGCTGTCGAAGGTAGTTGTTCTTGAGGCCAGCACGCTATCTTGAATTTCGGGGGACAATCCCCAGAGGTATCGCTCCAACTTTTTGTCTTCCGGGGTGACCATAGCAGGACACAGGAGTGCTAGATCACAAAATCGGTTGGTGTAAGTTGTAAGGTCGGAGCCTGCCATTCTGAGATTCCATAGTTCTTGCTCCAGCTTTTGCACTTCACCTCTTGAGCAATATTCCTTCAGCATCATCTTCTTTAAGTCCTCCTAACTTAACGAGTTAGCCACTGCAAGCGTAAGCGACTTAACTCTGCCGTTCCACCAAGTGAGAGCTCTTCCGATGAAGGTGAATGTCGCGTACTTGACTTTGCTCGCTTCGGGGCAAGCACAAATCTCAAAGATTGCTTCGGTTCTCTCGAACCATTGAATTAGTGCGAGGACACCCCCACTTCCATCGAAGGAATCGGGTTTGCCATTTGTGAAGTCCTTGTAAGTGCATTCCCTTGTGCGTCCTGCACTATCCCCGTGGTTAGGGTTTGTGGCTCCAGATCCAGCACCACCAGTGCTATTTGTGCCAATTTGTGACATTGTAGCTACCACGGCTGCTGTTACTGCAGCTTGGAACATTTCGGGATCAAACTGAGGAGGTAGCGTCGGAGGTGGTGGCGCTGTGCTGCTCGAAGGTCTGGGTCTTTTCCTTGGTGGCATCATTCTGTCATGAGTTTGCAAAAAAAATGATTAGATGGTAAGTTTCTACTAGTAAAGACAAGTCAGTTGTTATAGAATTAGATTTTTCCTGCATTATTCTCCAATTTAAGAATTCCTTATATATAATTCATAAAGGAAGTCCATATGAATGAACTTCATGAGTTAGTAAGTTTTGTGGTTTCTCTTAGATTTTTCACAAGTGTGCTCAAGGCGATTGGTGCGGATCGTATGTATTCTTGTATTTGCATCAACCTCTGCGATACTATGGAGAGTTGTTCTACCCTGAATCTCGTTTCGGGCAACTCTACGGACCAGGATTGGAAAAATTCTATCTGCTGAGCTTCCTTCGTTTATGTTGTAGAAGCTTCGTTCTCTATTAAACGACATATGTTGGTCTTGTTCTTCGCTCCAGGTTTCCAAGCACTCTACCCAAGGAGGCGTCGAGCCTTGAAAAGTTGGACAAGGGTTAGGATTTGGAACAAGAGTCATCGGGGTTAAGTTCTCCACTTCAGGATCGGGGTCAGAACCATCAGCATAGCCTTCAGTTTGGTGACCATTCCCAGGGGTTGGGTAATCATTCTCTGGATCCTCTCCGTGCCATTTGGTATTGTCGTGGTTAGGGTAGTACGGGTCGTCATGTGGATGGAATCCAGCCATGATATCTTCACGAGAAATGGGGATATAAGAAATAACTAAGCAAACGTACTAATTAGTTAATTATATGATGATCTTTATCAGGTACTTCAACATATTGTTTAGTGCATACTAGTTATATGTATTCGGGACAGGATAGACCTTCGAATAAGCGACCCTAACTCTAAATCCCCAATCCAACGAGAACAGGAAGTAAAGCAAAGATCCACAGATTCTAAGTCTATGACGTCCTGGATACGTATAATTTTAATGTATCCCCTAAGCAATTATTGACTTATTGATAAAAATCTATTTTGTTCTCAGATAAGGAATTATAATAATGCCAAAATACCCCTATGGTATTTCATTGTGGTAATGTTGGTAAGTTTTTTTTTTTTGACTTGTTGCCACATCACAACCATTCTTGGGCATATGCTAATCACTCCTCGGACCAGCATAGTTGATCAGGCTATGCCACTCCCAAGATTGACCATACATCCCCAGGCTTACCTGTGATATCCAACAATCATCACTTTTGTTTTGTCCTAGAATGATGCTGACCTTAGTATGTATGCATGCATGTATACTTTTAACAAAAGCTATTTATTCCTAAAGGTATAGTGGTTTTGAAAACTTAAAATCAGAGACCTTAGTCCCAATGCATTTATAGTTTGTATATCTTATGTGGTTCGATATACTTAGCTCACTATAAACAATGCTCTGATACCAATCTGTCACACCCCCAAACCAAGGATGACGGAAACGTCCGGGGGTGGAGGACTTCATGTACAGTATCACAACAACGAATATAATAGTGCTCAAAGTAAATACAACCACCATAAATATAATTGAAAAAGTTACACCAAAGTATATGTTTACATGTTTCAAAAACAATTACATTATGATGACAAAAATAAATTGTTGACGGTTTAACGTCCCATCTTCAAAGCGATGAAGTTTTCCTGTTTCACTGATTTCCTGAGAATACAAGTAGTTTTGAAAAGTGTCAACAATTAAGTTGGTGAGTTCATAAGAGTTTTGTTTGAAGTAGAAACCATTTTCCTTGTAAAATCGATATAGTTTGATTTGCAGAAAATCCAATATTTTCTTAGTTAAGTGTGAATAGAAATATTCCTTTATGATGCATTAATGAACCCTAGAATGACCCGTAGAGTTCCTCTATAATCGTTCAGCGTATATAAGTTATATAAGGTTTAAATTAGATAAAACGTTGAATATAGTGGGTCTGACCTAGGTCCACAACCAAACAAGGAACATGAGATGAGGCAGGCACCACTAATTCTAGGTCAATCGAGACAAAATTCTTATAAGACTCAAACATGTACGCTCAGCGATTATAGTTGAAGTCTAACAGTTCTAGATGCAATATAGTTTTAATATCATAATAACTATCTTAAGTGAACACCCGACACTTTGTATTTGTACCCCTTTTTATATAAAAACCGGCACTTTGTATTTGTACCCCTTTTTGTATATAAACCCGGCAGACTGGTCCGGATTGGTGTTTGAAATGATAGGCAGTTTTGTAAAATTCACCATAAATTGTAGAAAAATCGTGTGGAGATGTGCAAGTAGTCATTTTAAAGCTAAGAACTTGAACTATTTGCATCTTGTACAGTTTTTAAAAATAAAATGTTTAAGTTGTCCAAAACAGTCCGTGAATGGAGTTGAACTTTTCTGATGAAGGCTGTTAGAAACATTTAGTTATATTCTTGGTGTTTTAACTTGTATACCCCCCCTGAAAACTTGAGAAAACATGAAAATGTAGGGGTATGAACTCACCTTGAGTGATTTCAGTAGATAAGTGTTGAAGAAGAGAAGTGTTCAACCCAAGAACACTTGAAGAATCACTTGAAGATTCGAAGCTCTAACGCTAATATGATGGAGTTTGTGTAAGATATTCATGATTTGAGTAGAATGAAGTCAAATAATCATAAGGAGGATGAATTATACTTACTAAGAGTGGAAGAACACTTGAAAATCAGCCTTGAATCTCGAAATTGGAGTGGGAAAAGTTTGAGAGAAAAGTGGTGTTTGATACTTAGTGAAATGAGGGCAAATGAGAGAAAATGAGGAGAGAGGATGTTTGTTCCAGCTCTAAAAACGTGGGAATGAGTGTAAATTGAGTGTGAGGGACATTAAAGTGACCTAGGTAAGGTGGGGAGGTGTGGTTAGTCAAAGAGTGGGTGTGGGGTGGTTGCTTGTGACATTGGATAAGACAAAGTCAACACTCCACCTTTAATAATTCACCCATTTGATTTTTATTATTAAAATAATGATTTTCATCAAAATATGTTTAAATTATGAATATTTAGAGTTTATTATGTTAAAATATAATTTCTGGAGAAAATCCCGCTTTAAAATCACGAAAAACGGGCTTAAAATGTTAAAAATATCAAAAGTGGGCTAAAAGTGACAAATTTCCGAATTCTGGCCGAGGTTCGGCGTTCTGATGCTGAAACCGAGAGGAGGGAGGGTAGAAACCGAGAGGGGAGAAGGGAGAGAGCAGGAACCAAGAGTGGAGAAGAGGGAGGGCAGGAACCGAGAGGGGGGAGGAGAGAACAGAGAGGCGCGAAGAGACAGAGAGGAAAGAAGGAGCAGAGACCGAGAGGCGGGAAGAGAGAGCAGAGACCGAGAGGCGGGTAGAGACAGAGAGTGAAGAAGCGACAGAGACGGCGACAGAGACAGAGCAAGAAGCGAACAGATGAGGCGACAGAGACAGAGCGAGAGAAGGGAACAGAGAGGAGAGAAGGAGCAGAGACCGAGAGGGGCAGAGACCGAGGCTTGGTCTCGCATGCCTCAGCCAACAGAGGCTCGGTTTTGGTCCTAAGAGGCCTCTCTTCTTGGTTTCGGTTCCTAAAGCCTATTTTTCTCGTTTTCGCCCCATTTTAAGCCGTTTTTGACCCGGTTAAGGGTCGGAATGACCCGAATGATTCTAAAAAGTTACGGGAAACTTTTGGGAGAGATTTGGGAGAGATTTCTCACACTTGGAGAGATTTGGGAGAGATTTGACATTCTTGGGGAGATTTCCCATACAAAGAGATTTTTGCGAGAGATTTCACATACTTGGAGAGATTAGGGAGAGATTTGACATTCTTGGAGAGATTTCTCATACAGAGAGATATTTGAGAGAGATTTCACATACTTCGAGAGATTTGGGAGAGATTTGATATTCTTGGAGAGATTTCTCATACAAGGAGACTTTTGGGAGAGGTTTCACATACTTAGAGAGATTTCAAATAGAGAGAGATAGAGTGAAAACAATTGAGAGAGGTTTCGAGTGTGGCATTTGTGAGTGTTTGGCTTCGCAAGGCAAGGTCCGTAAACCCTGTTAAGCCTTGTTTAAGGATCCTACACACTCCCGATGAGTAAGCATCATTGTTTTATCGGTTTGGCTTGCCACTTACCTCAACTTTTAGGTTAAAGAGATCTAGTTGTACGTACTTTTCGATTTATGTTTTCTTATCAGAATAGCGAGTTGTTTAGTAAATGCTGAACGTAAGTCCTAGTACACAAGGGTTAGTTGAGCTAACTTGTTGACTTTATTTGACTTTGAATTGACCAGAATTTGACGGTTGTCACAAATTATCCTTCTTTAAGACGAAACTTTGGATCACTAACTTCTAATCCTAGTCTATTAATGTTTTTAACACCTTATAATCAGCCATTTAATCTTCAACAAGAAAGGAAACTTGAAGAGAGAGAAAGTAGATCTAGATCTGATGAGAATTCTAGAAAGAGAAAACAGATTTGAGATGGTTTCTAGAGAGTGAAAACAAATTTGAAATGATTTTTGGAGAGATAACATAGATCTAAACACAAAAATTCGAATAAACACGAAATATTTCTTCTAATACTCTTCCAGAACACGATTCAAGAATAAATCAGATGAAATAATGAGTAGAAGATAAAAAAATCTGAACAAGACTTTTCAATAAAACGAGGTATTAGACTTTTTCTTTTCAGAAAACTTACAAAACATGAAGAACAAGGTGAGATTCATGATAAACTTTTCGCCATAAACAAGATTGATTCTTGCAAAAATCGTTGAGATCTACAAGAACCTACTTTGATACCACTTGTTAGGAATAAATATGAGATGATGAATGCGGAATATCAAGAACAATCAAGAATCAATCACCAACATATGCAAGTAATCTGATAAAGGTTTTTCATGTATACTGATTGTGATATGAACGTACAGAGAAAAACCCTAATTTGGTAAAAAAAAACTTACACCAAAAGCTAACCTAATTACTATTTATAGGGAACAACAAATATATACCATAAATATAAAATCTATGCCTTAAAATAAAACCCATTCCTTAGAAGAGCTCGATTAAGAACTTCTACTGTAAAGGCACCGTAGGGAATCATAAAATGATTAACCCTAAAAGCTTCCTTAAATAACCAAATATGCCAAATCGGTTTCAATATCTCAAATACTCAACATATCCAAAGCATTTAGGGTTGTATGTGCACCATAGGATGTTGTAGTATACAAAACCCAACACATTGTACCGACCACCAGGTGCCAAACGATTAATGAGTTAGAGGATACTACCCGGACATGAGAATTGGAGCTAGATACTTAGTAAAGAAAGAGAAAACAAGTAGATAATCATGCACCACCATAAGCAAATAAGATGTTCAAAGCTACTAATTCGAGTACTAGAGGACAAAGGAGACATGATTACTGAGGCATGTATGGGAGGTCACACGAGGGTAAGTGCCATAGAAATAAGTGCTTTGTGTATAGATAGAAGGGTTTTCTTTTTCAAGGTTGTATGCATAAGTCGAATGTTTGTTTCTAATGCAATCAACGAGACCACAATAGGAACGACTGTCCCGGTCTAGCGGGACGGACAATGTTGCCCTAACAACTTAGTTTTTGTAGTTTACTGATGGGTGCCAAGGGAGGGTGGAGGGTCCTAAGGGTAAAAGAAAAGTTGTTTTGATTGCTTTCAAGGAAGAGAGTGTGACACCCATGGAGATTCTTGGTGACTAAATGATTTATGTTTTTATTCATGCCATTTATTCATTATGTTTTTCAGTTGCATGTGTAATTGGTTTTGTTTCTAGTAAAATTTTGACTCTTGGACAAATCTTTCAATTAAGAATGATTGCATACGTAATGGTATCCTTGTTTCACTAAGGATATAAGAAATTTCTCGTAGAAATGTTAACAATTGTTAGGTGATTAGGGATTTCCTTAGGTTGTGTGAGATCTACGCAAGAGTATGGTTACATAGGCTCAAAATTTTAGTCTTATCGCTTTTACCTATTCTTGTATGATTCAGGTTTTAGGCCGGAGCTAATTTATTCAAAGGTCTATTTGTTCCTATACTATTCATAATCCCTTAGAAGCAATGTTGGTATGGTTTATTGGTGCTGGGTTGGAGCTCCAATTGGCATGGATGATAGTAGGAGAGAGTTCGAATTCCTATCGGGGAGAACTGACTTTTTAGGGAAAGAGTATGAGAAACAAATCGATCTTATGTTCGTCTATGAAGATTTAGGAGTACTTGTAGCATGGTTGTGCGGGATGTCAGATTCATGTTGTTGGTACTCAAGAAGAGTACTAGGATGTTTTGTCAAGGTAGCCATAATTAGAGAAGTTTCAAGCATGTTTCCCAAGGATTTGCTAGCTACAACCTTTTCCTGACAAGTGACAACTAGTGTGTTGGATTATTTATTAGATTGTGTCAAATTTGTTATGTATTTAGTTAGCCTTTTTATAGTTTTATCCTGTACACCCGTCTTTATGATTCTAAGGTTAAGCTTTAAATATTGCATGCATGTATTGTATTATGGTTAATCGTTTTTTGATTCCCTACGGTGCCTTTACAAAGAAGTTCTTCATCGAGCTCTTCTAAGGCATTGATTATTAATCATTCAACACAATTTCGATCATTGCTTTTATTGTTTTGATTCATATTCCAGTTTATAATCTATCGGTCTATTCTTTATTGTTCTAGAAATTGGTATCGGAGCAAAAGATTGTGTAAAGCATACGTAACTCTTCTGTCAAAGTGTTATTAGGGTTTTCCGCTTTTATTGGATCTGTTCTTACCATCTTCATCATTTTTATCGATTGTTGACGTTGGATCTTGATCCTTATTGCGCCCGAAACTTGATTTTAGTTTTACACATATGATTCTTTATAGGTTTTAGTGAATCTACAACATGCACCCTAAAGATCCACAAACTCTATCTTTCAATCTTTCTAGTAGCATCAGATCTACTTCCAGGATCCCTATCCTCTTCCAATAAGACTATGAAGTCTAGGCTTTACATTTTGAGGACTATTTTCTGGGTATTGAAGACCATGGAACGACGATTCAGCAAGCCATAACATAAGGATGATTCATGCACACGGGAACCAGGAAAGTTATCAAAACTTAAGCAGAATACAATACTCTTCTTTGTCGACGTTAAAGATATTCCACAAGATGAGAAGGATAAACTGCTGAGCAACATCAAAGCTATGAGGATAATAAGGTTCGCTCTATTCCTGGACACCTTTTTTCTGGTGAGTTCCTGTATCACAGAGAAGGAGATATGGGATAGATTAAAAGAGCTCTATTCCATTGATACATAATACAACAAGCATTTTAGGGATAGAAATTCCTATCCTTATACAACTAGCATCCTTTGAGTAATTATGTAACACTATGTGTAGTGTAAGTTACTTTCAATACAATACAAATTTATACATCCAAAACAGTGTTCCAAGTCGAAACTTCCTCTTGTAAACCCAAAAATCAAATCCAATAAGTTATGTGCATTCAACTTTGGGCGTTAAGTCAAAACTCTCTTATTGGGCCTAATGGGCTGGTAACTCCTCAAATTGGTTCTTTGGGGCCGTAAACCTTCTAATGGGCCTTATTGGGCCTTGAGGAATGAATTTAAGACCTAATTGGTCTAATACCCTTCATGGATCCTTTATTGGGCCGAGAACCCGTTTATTTTGGACTTTTAAAATCGAAAACCCTATTGGGCCTAAGAGTCCTCGGTTATACATCAAACCTAAGCCCAACCCTCTCCCTTTTCCTATTATCGACCCTATATATAAAAAAAGAAAATAAAAACAAAGGGAAATGTGGCTGAAAAGTTGGCACCACATTAATATACACTATGTAATTAGACTATTACATTGCATGTATTAATGCAATTTGAGTAACCACCAAGTTTAACACCAAATCTCTTTCTCCCCCATCCTATAAATCGACCGACCATCCTCCTTCATACCACATTCACTTTTTCACTTATAACTCCCATAATTCTCTCATTCCTCTCCATAAAACTCAAGGAGATTCTTTCTTTCCTCCCCTGAAAATTGTGTTGAGTGTTAGTGTGTATTCAAGAGTTCCTCACCAAAGATCCTAACTTGGTCAGTTTTACTTCACACTTAAGTTGTTACTTTCCATTTTATGCTAAGATCATCCCTCATAATCACCTCATTTTCGTGTTCATGCTCCTAGAACCCTCTAAGTTCGAAAGCTCTTCCTAAAGGAGCATTCAAGGCCGAAAACTTCCTTTCATTTTCTCTTCATAACCGATCAAATCAAGGTGAGGTTCATACCCCTTTTTTTTCATGATTTTCCATCTTTAGGGGGGAATACAAGTTTGTTTTTGTGTAAAATCATTGTATTTATGCTTTCATGTGTGTATTTTCATGATATGTTGTGTGATATGTTATGAAACTATGTTAAACATTCATAAACTCGAAATAATTTCCAAGTTTTGAAGACAATTAACTAATATAAATCTTGAAATTTTGACAATTATCTTTTAATTGGACAAGCATGATCACTACCTTATGAAAAAACAGGTTTCATGGTTCAAAAAACAGTTTGGGGTAATGATCCTAATCCAATTTCAAGCCAAAAGTCGAAAATCTGCCCACTAAAGCACCAACTCGGTGAGTACATGAATTGGACTTGTCAAGTTGGTCATCTAACAATGGGACTCGACGAGTCACCCAGTGGACTCGGCGAGTTCACTGGACAGAAGGCAGAAATTCGGATTTTTACATTTTGAAAATCAATATAACATCAAGTATAATAGAAAACAATCCTAGGCTCTGATACCACTGAAGGGTTTTGAGCATCCTAACAACCTTAAGGTTCACATACAACCTTAAATGCTTTGGATCTAGGTTTTCTTTAATTATACATGTAAAATGATTTTCCAAAGCATTTCCTTAACTAGCATACAAACATGGGTACTTGTATAACAAAAATCTAGTTAGAACACATACCTTTTCTTGTAGCTTGATTCCATGGACCTTTAAGAGCCTAGCACCCCAAATGTGATGCCTCAAATGCTTCACACAACACCACCAACAATGGAGGACTTGAGAGAGAATACTTGCACTCAAAAATCGGCTATGGCTCTTCCAAGAACATTAGGCTGCCGATTTTAGGAGCCATGGAGTCTCTTATATAGTGTGGCAAAACTAGGGTTACATCATGTAAACCCTAATGTGCATGACCTTATATATCCCTGATGCTCCATGGGTTTAAACCTCCATGGATTATCCATGGGTTGTCACATGGGTTTAGCCTAACACAAGGAATGATGGATCATTGGCCCACACTATAAGAATGAACGATTTACCAAATCAACCCCTTATATTTAATTAGTCTCTTTTGATCACAAAATTAATTCCAAATTTATTCTTGATCAGTACTAATCTAATAATATCATTTCATATTATATATTAGAACTTATAATATATTAATAAATCATGAATATCCTTTTCTCAAAAGTCCATCCTTACAAATTGTTCTGGTGCCATGCAACCCAAATGGACCATGCTATTCTAGGAGTGAAGTACATACCAATTATAGTTATGGGCTTAGACACTGAATTCAACAGCAATTTCAAACACATACTAAATCAACAACCCCAAAAGCTAAGCAAAGCCTTCACGGTGGAGATGGCTAATGGGAAGACTGAAACAACCAAAGATATATACGTAGGATGCAAATTAACATTGAATAACCACTCATTTTCAATCGAATTAATGCCGATTAATATTCGAAGTTTTGATGTGATAATCTGTATAGACTGGTTAAGCCCCCATTATGTCGATATTATGTGTCATGAGAAGGTTGCTTGCCTTCACTTACCCACCAACGAAAATATAATCATTTACTACGATAAACCTGGTGTAAGTCTTCATCTTATCTCATGCATCAAGGCACAAAAGTGTCCGCACAAGAAAAATCATGCCTTTCTAGCCCACGTAGTGGACAAACAGAAAGGGTAAAAGAACATTAACGATATTCCGAATGTGCGCGACTTTCCAGACGTATTCCTGGAAGACCTCCCAGGGATAGCTCCTGAGAGACATGGCGAATTTCGAATTGACCTGATACCTAGATCCACATCAATTTCCAAATCACCCTATAGGTTAGCCCCTATGGAAATGCAGGAGTTATCGAGCCAACTAAGCAAACTCCTCGACAAAGGGTTTATAAGACCTAGCTTGTCACCCTGGGGAGCTTCGATCTTGTTTGTAAAGAAGAAGGATGGATCTTTCAGAATGTGCATCGATTACCGGGAGTTAAACAAGCTCACTATCAAGAATCGATACCATATCCCCCGGAGTGATGATCTATTCGACCAGCTTCAATGATCCAATTACTTTTCCAAAATAGATCCACCATCCGGATATCCCAACTACAGGTTCGAAAAAAAGATATCCCCAAAACTACCTTCCAAACCCGCTACGGACATTTCAAGTTCGTGTTAATGCCCTTCGGTCTAACGAATGCACCTGCGACATTTATGGACCTCATGAATCGAGTCTTCGGACCATTCCTCGACAACTTTGTAATCGTTTTTATCGATGACATACTTGTTTATTAACGAAGCAAGGAAGAACATAGTGAACATCTAAGGCAGGTCTTGGAAACTCTAAGGCAAAAAAGTTGTACGCAAAATTCTCCAAATGCGAGTTCTGGATTTGCATGCTGGATTTCTTGGGGCACGTAGTCAGTGAGGAAGGGATACATATGGATCCTTCTAAGATCAAGGCTATTGAGGACTGGGCAATCCCAAAGACACCAATGGAGATCAGACAATTCTTTGGCCTTGCTGATTATTACAGAAGGTTCTGTTGGATAAGGTGTCTAAGTCCATAACTATTTATGGTATGTACTTGACCCGACCCAGCATGATCCATTTGGGTTGCATGGCACCATGCAATTGGATAGACTAAGTGAGAGAAATAACACCCGGAGATTATTAATATATTATAAGTTCTAATATATTGATAATATTATTTGATTAGTTTGATCAAGAATTAATTAAGTGATCAAAAGAGAACTAATGAAATATATGGGTTGATTATGTAAATCATCCATATCTTGTATAGTGGGCTAAGAGGCTCCATGGATTATCAAGTTGGGTTCCACCCATAGGATGCTCCATGGATGCTCCATGGGAGTTACAAACCCATGGGTCATGGATATGAAGAGTCATGACACATTAGGGTTTACATGGTGTAACCCTAGATGTGTCAACACTATATAAGAATCATATTCTCCACCAAAATGGCGACACTAAGGAAACAAGAGGGCTAGGCCGATTTCAAGAAGTGTGCATTCTCTTAAAAGTCTTTCCAAGAGCATTTGGTGTTGTGTGAAGCATTTGAGGCATCACACTTGGGGTGCTAAGCTCATAAGGTTTCAAGGAACATAAGCAACAACAAGGTAAGTTATTCTATCTATCATTCAAGTTAAAATTGTTCCCCATGTATGCTAGATAGGAATATAGCCTTGGAATTCAACTTTGCATGATAATTAGACAAACATAGATCCAAGGTTATTAGGGTTGCATGTACACTTAGGAAGTGTTAGAATGCTCAAAACCCAACAGTGGTATCAGAGCCTAGGCTTGTTTGTTTGTTATTTGTGCTAAAAAGTTGAAGAAAGTCGAAAAACTTGCTGTCTGACTGCTGGACTCGTCGAGTCCATGGGGGGACTCGTCGAGTTCACTTGTATCTTCAACCTACTCGTCAAGTAGGTTAATGCACTCGGCGAGTAGGGTCGACAGAGTGCAGATTTTCGACTTTAGTTGCTGGAAATGGATTAGAAACATTACCCTAAACTGTTTTGGTACTTGAAAACTTATTTTAGATGGTGTAATGTCTTTGCTAATTTATTTAAAACAACTAGTTATCAAAATTACAAAGTTTTAAGTGTAATTTTGATTTATGAATGTGTTCATATTCATGTTCTTGTTCTTATGATGTTTTAGATGATCATAGGAATTATTTGTAACCTATGTGGTAGATAAATTCTTGATCATAATGTGTTTTAATGGAGTCCATAACTTGTCCTCAAGTTATGGAAAACCAAGAGTCACACTTGAATTAAAACCATTAAAAGAACACAAGAGTTAGAAAAATGAAGAGTCTTCCATTTTATTACTCTATTAAACTCATAAGTTACAAGAAATGAAAAGTTTTGAAAGTTACAAAACTTGCCCTCAAGTTTTGGAACAAGTAAAGTTCCAACCCTTAGAATTTTAAAAGTAAAAATTCAACCCTTATACTTATATTATTATAATTTAATAATAATTATATATATATATATATATATATATATGTATGTATAAGAACAAAGTCGTCTCTCCGCTAGTACGCCTCATTCACGAAGCTGGTCTATAAGGTGGGTATAAGGTTGTTGCCTATAAAATGGCAACTTAATGGGTGTCTATTCTCACCCACCGGTCGCTTGACTAGTGGAGGGTCGTTAGCCGAACGGGTAGGATAAGGACTTATAAATTCTCATTAAAAGTATGATGAATATTGTAAAGTAACTAAATGTTTTATTAAATTCCCAATCTTAGTTACTTTAGGAAAATGTGAATAAGGTGCTAATCCATGAAATTACACTTTACACTTTATCTAGGTCGTTGGTGGAGCGTGTGTGGTTAACCGGCACACTAACTTGGACTTAATAAGGGTGACTTAAGGTTTATTATAGTATCGGTGGAGTGTGTGTGGTTTACCGGCACATCGATTGAGTGATAAACTTTAAGGGTACCAAGTGATTTGCATGGTTACTTCACACCTCGTTTTGTGATCCTCGGTATCCCTGTCACAAAACTTGGAGGGCACACTCGAGATTGAAACATGCCTTTGAAAACTTCATTGAATCTCAAAGAATGTAGGAATTTCTAAGAAGCAATCATAAAACCTAATATCTAATATTTCGGTTTTCGTGGTGGAACTTGGTGAATCGTCATTCACCTACCTTTCAAATATGTTATAGCTTGGATTACGACATACCTCTTCTAAGTTATAATATATTGTGATTGGATCCTAGCCTTAATATTACATTTGGGTGTTTTATTAAGGACTCTCTTAATATCTAAACTAATCTTGTCCTTTTCCTTCAGATGTCTTCAAACAATGCTGCTTCTGGCTCTAATCCTAATGGCTCCTTTACCCTTATGAACTTGTGTGGGAAAGTCACTTTTGATGGATCCAACTTCAATGAGTGGATCAGAAACATCAGGATGATTACCCACTACGAGGACAAAGAATATGTCCTTGACAAGGAGCTTAAGGAGATTGATGAGACCACTGCAACTCCTCAGGAGATCGCTGACTTTCAGGCACATGAAAGGGATGCTACGAAAGTAGCATGCATCATGATGGCCATAATGACAGCGGAACTCCAAAAGTCCTATGAGGATTTCTACCCTTATGAAATGCACCAAGATTTGATGGAATGATACCATCAAAGTGCACAACAAGAGAGGTACGAAATCATTTGCTCCATGATAACAACCATGATGAAGGACGGGGATTCCGTCACGAGCCACATGCAGAAAATGCAAAGGTATGTGGATCGATTGCTGAAGCTTAATGTGAACTTCCCTGAGGAGCTTGCAATAGATATAATTTTGCGCTCCTTACCATCGTGCTATGATCAATTCCGCATGACATATCACATGAATAAGGAAGAGGTCACACTCAGCAAACTTCAGGGACTTCTCAAGACCGCAGAGTCAGGTCCTACTCCAAACTCCACTCCGGTTTTGGAATCGGGAAAAGTCGAGGGAAGAAGAGAAAGAGTTCTTCGAAGGGTACCAAGGTTAGGACCCTTGATGGCTCTTCTTCAAGTGGGACGAAGAAAGGTTTCGTCACTCCTTCTTCTGACCCAAAAGAGGCTGAATGCTTCTAGTGCCATGAAAAATCACATTGGAAGCGGAACTGCCCAAAATACCAGCAAGATGTGAAGGATGGGAAAGTTAAACCCAACCATGCAGGTATTTACACTATCATTTCTAATAACTCACCCCATTCGAAATCTTGCGTCCTTGATACCGGTTGCGGTATTCATATTTGTTGTGACTTGCAGGGACTAGGAAGAAGTGAGAATGTGGAGCAAGGAAGAATAAACTTAATCATGAGGAATAGGAAAGTTACACCTGTCACCAAGATTGGAGTTTATACTTTATCGCTAATTAGTGGGTTAAATTTAGATTTGAATAAATGTTCTTATTCGCCAGAAATGGCAAGAAATATCATTTCCTTTCATGCATTGTACAAACAAGGTTTCACCTTTTCGTTTGATAATGAAGTTGGTTCGATTAATGCTTTCTTTAATAATGTACTTTATTTTAAAGCATTACCTTGTGATGGTGTGTATGAAGCTGTATCTATTGTAGATAACTTAGGAAATAATGTTTTGTGTATTGATTCTACTAATAATAATAACTTGGATAAAGCATCATTATGGCATTGTCGTCTTGGACATATAAGCAAGAAACGCATAGGCCAACTCCAAAAGGATGGAGTCTTGGAGTCGTTTGACCTAAAGTCAAATGATAGTTGTGAATCATGCTTACTTGGAAAAATGACGAAGTCACCCTTCACAGGCTCGTGTGAGAGGGGTGAAGGTTTGTTGGAACTTGTACACACGGATGTGTGTGGACCATTCAAAGATGCCACAAGGGATGCTAATCGTTATTATTTGACTTTTACTGATGATTATAGTAGATATGGATATATCTACTTAATCAAGCATAAGTCAGAGACTTTCGAAAGGTTTAAGGAATTTAAAAAGGAAGTCGAGAATCAATTGGGTAGGAACATTAAGATTCTTCGATCCGATCGAGGTGGTGAGTATCTTAGTTCAGAGTTCCTCGACTATCTAAGGGAATGTGGGATTGTCTCACAATTGACACCTCCCAGGACACCGCAGTTGAATGGTGTGGCTGAGAGGCGTAATTGAACCTTGTTAGACATGGTTCGTTCCATGACGAGTCAAGCTTCTCTACCAATCTCATTCTGGGGGTATCCCTTAGAGACTGCCTCCCATATCCTTAATCTAGTCCCTACAAAGAAAGTTGCCAAAACTCCTCACGAGATGTGGACTGGTAAAGTACCCAAACTAGACCACATCAAGATTTGGGGTTGCGAGGCTTTCGTGAGACGCGAGACTCATGATAAGCTCGAACCTCGAAGCGAGAGGTGTATTTTCATCGGCTACCCACAACAATCCTTTGGTTACCTCTTCTACAGACCTAGTGATAATGTGGTCTTTGTAGCAAGAAGAGGAGTCTTTCGAGAAAGAGAGTTTATAAGCCAAGGAGATAGTGGGAGGCAAATTGATCTTGAAGAAATTCAAGATTAAAGTGGTGAAGGAACTTCAAACTCTACCCCTCAACTTGAGGAGGAAACTCTTGTTGAGCCAATTGACGAATCTGTACCTCTGAGGCGTTCCACGAGAGTTAGGAGTGCACCTGAGCATTACTATGGATTCCATATTACTGCAGAAGGTGAGAAACTTATTAGTGATGGGACACTAGTAAGTCAAGATGACCCTAACAGCTACGAGGAAGCCATGGCAGTCCCCGAGTCTGCTAAATGGAAAGAGGCTATGGATAGCGACATACCATCCATGTATGACAATCAAGTTTGGAACTTGGTTGAGAATGTACCAGGTCGTAAGACAGTAGGGTGCAAATGGATCTTTAAGAAGAAGACCGACATGGATGGTAATGTACACACTTATAAGGCTCGATTGGTCGCAAAGGGCTTCTCTCAAATTCCTGGAAGTGGATTATGATGAGACCTTTTCTCCAGTAGCCAAGATTAAGTCTATTAGGGTTATGTTAGCCATAGCCGCATTTCATGACTATGAAATTTGGCAAATGGATGTCAAAACCGCTTTCCTTAATGGAAAGTTGGCTGAAGATGTTTACATGAGTCAGCCAGAAGGTTTTGTCAGCAGCGAGTACCCTAATAGAGTGTGTAAGCTTGAGAAATCCATCTATGGATTAAAGCAAGCACCTCGCAGATGGAATCTTTCCTTTGATGAAAAGGTCAAGGAATTTGGATTTTCTAGGAGTGAAGATGAATCTTGTGTGTATGTCAAGGCTAGTGGGAGTATAGTTAGCTTTTTGGTATTATATGTGGATGACATACTACTCATAGGAAACGACATTCCAACCCTGCAGGAAGTAAAGTCCTGGCTTGGGAAGTGTTTCGCTATGAAGGACCTTGGTGAAGCTGCCTATATTTTAGGGATAAGGATCTTGAGAGATCGGAGTAAAAGACTAATTGGACTTAGTCAGAGTACCTACTTGGATAAGGTGCTGAAAAGATTCAGCATGCAGGACTCCAAGAAAGGAGAGTTACCCATCCAGAGTAACGCCAAATTGAGTAAGACACAAAGCCCTAGCACTGAGGCTAAGATAGCAGAAATGAGTCGAATACCTTATGCTTCGGCTGTATGATCGATCATGTATGCTATGACGTGTACTCGACCTGATGTAGCCTTTGCCCTGAGCATGGTTAGCAGATTTCAGGGGAACCCTGGCAAGCCACACTGGACTGCGGTAAAGAATATTCTCACGTACCTACGAAGGACTAAGGACTGGGTCCTTACCCTTGGTGGGAGTGATGACTTGAGAGTTGTAGGGTATAGTGATGCTAGCTTCCAGACTGATAGGGATAATTTCCACTCTGAGTCGGGCTGGGTCTTTACTCTAAACGGAGGAACAATTTCTTCGAAGAGTTCCAAGCAAGAGACAGTGGCTGATTCAACTTGCGAATCAGAGTATATTGTAGCGAGCGAGGCGGAAAAGGAGGCTATATGGCTAAAAACTTCATTGGAGACCTTGGAGTTGTACCAGCTATTAAAGAGCCAATGGAAATTTTCTGTGATAGTGAAAGCGTTGTTGCCTTAGCCAAGGAACCAAGGGATCACGGGAGATCCAGACACATCGACAGAAAATACCATTTTATTAGACATCGAATAGAAGAAGGAGTCCTCGTGGAAAAGAGGTTATCATCGGATGAGAACCCAGCAGATGCCCTCATGAAGGGACTGACTCGGGTTAAGCATCTCCAGCATGCTCGGAGCATAGGACTGAAGGATGATATTAGATTTAGTAGTTAGATAACCTCAAAATTTGTAAAGTGTAATTGACATTAGATGATGAATAAAAGGTGTTCTATTTATGAGTAAAGTGTTGCTATCTCTTGTCAATCGTTTACTATATTTCTTTTGCATGTTTTGACTTCCAAAATAATTTTGTTTGGTATAACATATTATTCAAACCTCCACAGTCGGTCATATGTCGGAAGTAGGTATGAATCAAGACTGTCATGATTGGTTGCAGAGGTCTAAGGTGTTAGACAAGGCTACAACAATCATGAGTGCTCATAAGCTCTGAGCATTGGACTCAACCCACGCTCACTGGAATCTGTAACATCCCGAAATATCAAGAGTAGAGTTGAAGGGCTAAAAGAGTAAACTGGGAAAGAGTGACTCGGCGAGTCCATGTGCGGACTCGGCGTGTAGAGTCGCGACTTGGTCGCGTGTTAAGTGGCCGACTCGGCGAGTCAGGGTAATGGACTCGGCGAGTAGGCGCTGAGTGGAGAAAACCCTAATTCTCAGGGTTGAGCCTTATATAAAGATCATTATGTTTCCCTCCCAGCCTCTTTATCATCCCTTGAGCCCCAGAAACCCCTAAATCACGAAGAAGCACCATTGTTAGATGGAGTGGAGCCTGGAGAATGTATTTGTGAAGGAATTTTGGGAGATTGAAGGCTTGGAGCAAGGGGCTTTGTTTGAATTCGAGTCTCATTTCAATTAGGGCATTCCTTTCAGGTAATATCTCATTTTTTTTAGCTGCTATTTCTTAGATGCATCATTTTGGGGATGTTGGAGACCATATCTTTGGATGTATTGGAGTTTAGAGGTTAGATCTGAGGTTGCTACCTTAGATCTGGAAGGGAGAAGGTCTAGAGTGCATGAAAGTCCCTGTTTGTGAGTGGTTAATGGAGTCATCTTGTCCCAAATCCTAGCCCAATGTGCAAATGGCTTAGATCTCTTTGGATTCACGTAAAATTTGCCACTTTACGTGATGGATGGGTTGTAGGAGGCTAGATCTATGTTTTGGATCAATTGCATGGCCTGGAGTGCTTCTGAATGGATTCAGAACGGTGGTACTCGGCGAGTCACATGGGGCGACTCGACGAGTTGCTTGCAGATGGCCTGGAACTCGACGAGTTGGAAGAACAACTCGGCGAGTAGGTTGAAGATAGCCTTGGACTCGACGAGTCCATTTGGACTCGGCGAGTCTTGTCGAAGAGTCCCAAATATTCTCTGGTAGTGTCGAGAATCGGTGAGTTGAGGGATGACTCGGTGAGTCGAGTGCGAGTGGACTCAGAGTTGTTGGACTCGGCGAATCTTGGGGTGACTTGGCGAGTTAGGTCGCAGATTGAATGAAGTTCTGATTATGGGAACTCGACGAGTCACAGAGTTGACTCGACGAGTAGGATCAGTCAGGGGTTGACTTAGACTGAGGACTTTGATTTCGGCCAAGGGTTGGTCGTTGACTTTTAGGGTTTGGTCAGCGAAGTGGCCTTTGGGCCAAGAGAGAGGTAAACTAGTCTTTTACCCATGAGAGGGTGTTATGAGAGGATTTATTCTAGTCTCGAGAGTTATATTCATGAGAATATTTGCTTTACGTGTTAGGCGGTGGCGAGTTTGAGATTCCAGTGTGGGGATATCTGCTTTCTGCTTGCCAGGTGAGTCTTCTCACTATACTTTACCTTGAGTAGGTAACCAGAGTTATGTGATTAGAGTATTTGTATGCTATATGTACGTGATGTGTTGTACTGCATTATTTCTATGTGATTTATGCTGTGCATGTTTATAGAGTTGGAACCGGAAGGTTCCCAGAGTTAGAACATGAGGGTTCACAGAGTTTGGGTGCACGGACCCATAGAGTTATAGCCTCGAGTGGCTAATATGTGTTATGTGTGGTATTTTGGGGAACTCACTAAGCTTCGTGCTTACAGTGTTTTGTGTGATGTTTTTTTTCAGGTTTCTTTCAGTATCACGGGATGGCACCGGCTTGATTGTACACACCAGAGACAGAGTCATATTTTGGAGGATCCTGGTTTTCTATGCAAGTGAAAATGGAGTCATGTTTTGTAAATCGACTATGAATGAGATTTTAAACAAGTGTTTCTAAGAATAAAATGATTATTTTAAATGAAAATTTTTTCTTGAAATTTATGGTGTTACAAGTTGGTATCAGAGCCTTGGTTTGAGGGATTCGGATGCGCCTTCGGGTAAATCTGGACTCAAACTGAGGAAGTAAGAAAAGTTTTAAGGAAATAATTTTCTAAAAATGAATAAGGGTTCAAAGAGGAAGCAAGAAAGAGCAGTGTGTACAATCAGCCTGAGCCCGAACGGTGATTTCCCAAAATACCCTTATTATTTTGTGTTATGAGATATTTATGATGCACCTTATGAGATAATATTGCATGCTAGAGACAGTCTAGGTATTTCATATGTTAGGACTAGAGTGGCCTGATTTGTGATGCCTTAGTCTAGGACTCGTTGTTATATGTGTTATGCTTTTGAGTATGTGATGAGTGAGAGTATCCAGTTAGAACCCATGAGGGGTAGAGTTACAGAGTTTGGTGGTACTTTCGAGGATGAGCCGAGAAGGTGGAGTTATCACAGAGAGGGAGTCCTATGTATTCTTCGATGCTCGAATGCTGCTTGCTTTGTGCTTTGTGGAACTCTCGATGATGGGAGTCAGCTACCAAGTGAATATGACGATATTCAGGAGGTAGATGGCTGGCATCATTAGGAGCTCTTCAGCAGCTGATAGCAAAGAAGTGGGAGGACAACGAAAGAGCTTAGGGAGTAACCCGATCCAGGTGAGTGCGCTTGTAGAATAGAGAATTTCGTTGGGGAGCGAGCACGCGCGATGGGATTGGTGAAAGAGCAGGTCGAGCAGCTATTTAGAAGCTCTGGGATGGTCCGTGTGGAAAGTATGGGTAGATGTGGCAGGTAGTATGGGCCCGTACTACTGAAAGCAGAGGACCCATACTTGATACAGGGAGCATTCTGAAGGTTCTAAGGAGCAGATTGAGGAGTGATGTTATGGTTCGGGTACCATACATCAGAGCAGATTGAGGAAGTGATGTTATGGTTCGGGTACCATACATCAGAGCAGATTGAGGAAGTGATGTTATGGTTCGGGTACCATACATCAGAGCAGATTGAGGAGTGATGTTATGGTCCGGGTTCCATACATCGGAGCGGATGGAGGAGTGATGTTATGGTCCGAGTACCATACATCAGAACGAATTGAGGAGTGATGTTATGGTCCGGGTACCATACATCGGAGCGGATTGGGGAGTGATGTTATGGTTAGGGTACCATACACCGGGGCATATTGAGAAGAGATGTCATGAAATGAGTACCATGGGTCGTAGTGAAGTATGTTTGTGGTTCTCCGGTTATTCGGTCATGAGTAAGTTCGTTGAGGCGTCCCTTGAGAGGGAGATCGAGAGTCCCTTAGAGTATTTTAGTAAGGAGTCAGTGAAAAGGGAGAATTTCGATCTGTGTTGGGCAATCAGTCGATAAAGGAGATGTCACCTCCTATGATCTGGGAGGTACTGATTATGCTCGTGTGAAATATGAGAAGCATGATGTTTTGGTTTTGGGTTTA
Organism: Lactuca saligna; assembly: GCF_052625555.1. Lineage (NCBI taxonomy): Eukaryota > Viridiplantae > Streptophyta > Magnoliopsida > Asterales > Asteraceae > Lactuca > Lactuca saligna. Next base: position 46,700,603 of record NC_136424.1, on the reverse strand, counting down.
GGGGTAAACCCTGCAGGTCGTCATTGATGATGATTTCCCACCAGAGTATCACGTAGCAGGTGTGCCGCGAGGCAGTGATTTATCATGAGCATATAGTCAGTTGGGACTAAGATGTGTGAGGACCACACTACACCTATTTGAGCATAGTAGGAGGTATTGTAGTGGTATCAATGGGGAGTTCAGTCGAGTTCAGCGGTGCAGAGAGTTTTCTATCCATGGGGTGTTGAATCTGGGAGTGAGTACCTGTTCTTGGGATGAACACGGTGTTGGAGTGTTGGTTGATGAGTTGAGGTGAGGGGTACGATGATTTTATGGTTCAGTCTATGAGCCAGGGATGTTATCGAGCAGTTGAGCTGTTTGGTACTAAATTGGTACGAGATTTGGAACGACTAGAGGCAGACGTGACGAGAAGTTCTTGAGGAGTTCACCAGAGGTTCAGAGTATATGAGGTCGATTCATTTCCTTAAGGGGGGATTATCGGGCGTTGTGTAGCACCTTCCGGGGGCCGGTGCGATTTTGCTGGAGAATATAGTTATGGGTTAGTTGCGTGCTATTTGGTGATGGTTCGAACCCTAAGTGGGGGAGAACCGGGTGCCGTATGTAAGAAAGCAGAGATTTGTCAAGAGCAGTTATAAGTGGAGTATAGATATATGCGGTAAGAAATCATGAGACCAGAGATGTCGGTGATCGAGGAAAGGGGTCAGAGTGAGTTAATGCGGGAAGTACTTGTTTGAGAAGGATGAATGTCTCCATGACAGGTGTTTTTTTGGAATCTGGTATTGGTCAGTGTTGGGGCAAGTAGATAAAGAATGATTGGGCAGCCAACTCCCGGGTCAGTATGCGTATCCTTGTTTGGATTTTGAGCGGCAGGAAAAAGGGTTTCGGAGAATTATCAGCGTATTTCGTAGTGTTAGCGTTTCTTCGTATTGCAATTGAGAAATTGAATACACCGAAGTTGCAACTTGAGAAAAATGAAGATCTAGTTATGGGGTTCAGAGGGAATGTATTATTGCATCTATATGGTGCTTGGGGCAGGAGATCTGTGGTTGTGGCGGGATCTTGTGATGTTCGGTGGGGGTGTTCCGAGGTATCCGGGTATTGATATCTTTATTTTGAAGTTATTCATGAATCTTGAGTTGAGACGACTTGTGGTATATTAGGTATCTATGGATCTAGTGAGAGCCTTCGAGTATGGGCATCCAGGGAGATTACTTGGGAGAGTGGATCTTCGTAAGGGTGGACATCTGTTATGACGATTGCCTCCAGAGTCTGTGATGAATATTCGAGATGAGTATGGGTAGCCGCCTATGATAGTCTGTGGAGCACGAACTAGTGGAGTCAGAGGGTGTTGTGATACTGCGGGGAGCCGTAGTACTCACTAGTCAGAGAGTGTTGTGATACTGCGGGGAGCCGTAGTACTCACTAGTCAGAGGGTGTTGTGATACTGCGGGGAGCCGTAGTACTCACTAGTCAGAGGGTGCTGTGATACCGCGGGGAGCCGTAGTGCTCACTAGATGGCAAGAGAGTGTGATGATGGAATGTTCTCCGATCAGTGTATGATGTGGAAGAGTTTTGGGCTTGAGTAGCCCTAGTATTGAGTTTTTGGAGCCTGGATGTTAGACCGGGGGCGAGACTGGGGTCCCCGTCTCTGTCGGGGAATGTGGTGAGATGCGCAAGGGATATGCGCAGCTAAAACCAGAGATCAGAGTGGAGACGATCCTCAGTTGGATTGTACTTTCTTGCATAAGGAAAAGAGAATTTGTGACTTGCGTGTCACGAGGCCGGGATAGTGGTCACGGGGAGGAAGTTAGTGGGATATTTGGATCATGATTTGGGTGACCTTTGGAGGCTCAGTTGTGGAGTCAAAAGCTGACCTGGTGACCAGTCTCGAAGAGGGATATGAGATGAGCTAGAGCCTATCATGATGATATCTGAGGACACCTCAGAGGGAATGAACGATTCAGACGCTCAAAGACATGCTTCGGGCATGTGTATTAGATTTCGGAGGGTGTTGCGGCACGTATTTATCCTTGGTTGAGTTATCCTATTTCAACAGCCATCATTAGTGCATCGGTATGCCACCCTTTGTGTTGTTGTATGGGAGGAAGTGTCGGACCCTCATTTGCTGAGGAGAGTGTCGATTCGCGGAAGTGGAAGTTGTAGTGAGAATGGATGATTTGGAGTATGATGGTCGAACATTGTGTCTGTGGTAGTGGTATGGAATGACATTATGATGGGGTGTCTGTTGAGGATGCGGAAGGGATTCCGCGGGTGTAGAGCCAAGAGTCTCAGGATGGATGTAGGGATAGAGTCTGGGACTCCCAGCTTGATTCTGATCAAGGGTCGTGTGCGTAGTGGTGGTGTCTCCTGGGGATGTTAGAGATGTCATCAGTGCGACGGGTTCTCCTAACCCAAGAATGCAAAGGTTGGTGCGGCTTGGGTGCTTGATTGCAAGAAGAGGACTCATGAGAGTTGCTCTGGGATTGAAGAGTGGGCCTTTCTGTTGTCACGGATTGGATAGGATAGGATTCGGATCGGGGATCCGATGGTTCATGGCTTCTAACCCTTATGGGTCAAGTGATTGTTGAGATTTGGGTTAGTGATGCTTCATGGGTAATTCTCGGATCGTTGAGTGTGGTTATCAGAGGGTACATCCGGTGCCCGGTTCAAGAAAGTGGTTAGGACACCGTAAGGAAAGGGAAAGTGTGTTCGAGTTTCGATGGGTATGTCTTGTGAGATCCGGTCCGATTAAGGCCAGGTGGCACGTTGTGGGAGTATTTCTGGAGTTGAGTTGCTGTAGGCTTCGAGGGCGAAGCCTAATTTAAGTGGGGGAGAATTGTAACATCCCTAAATATCAAGAGTAGAGTTGAAGGGCTAAAAGAGTAAACTGGGAAAGAGTGACTCGATGAGTCCATGTGCGGACTCGGCGAGTAGAGTCGCGACTTGGTCGCGTGTTAAGTGGCCGACTCGGCGAGTCAGGGTAATGGACTCGGCGAGTAGGCGCTGAGTGGAGAAAACCCTAATTCTCGGGGTTGAGCCTTATATAAAGATCATTAGGTTTCCCTCCCAGCCTCTTTATCACCCCTTGAGCCCCAGAAACCCCTAAATCACGAAGAAGCACCATTGTTGGATGGAGTGGAGCTTGGAGAATGTATTTGTGAAGGAATTTTGGGAGATTGAAGACTTGGAGCAAGGGGCTTTGTTTGAATTCGAGTCTCATTTCAATTAGGGCATTCCTTTGAGGTAATATCTCGTTTTTTTGAGCTGCTATTTCTTAGATGCATCATTTTGGGGATGTTGGAGACCATATCTTTGGATGTATTGGAGTTTAGAGGTTAGATCTGAGGTTGCTACCTCAGATCTGGAAGGGAGAAGGTCTAGAGTGCATGAAAGTCCCTGTTTGTGAGTGGTTGATGGAGTCATCTTGTCCCAAATCCTAGCCCAATGTGCAAACGGCTTAGATCTCTTTGGATTCACGTAAAGTTTGCCACTTTACGTGATGGATGGGTTGTAGGAGGCTAGATCTATGTTTTGGATCAATTGCATGGCCTGGAGTGCTTCTGAATGGATTCAGAACAGTGGTACTCGGCGAGTCACATGGGTCGACTCGACGAGTTGCTTGCAGATGGCCTGGAACTCGACGAGTTGGAAGAACAACTCGGCGAGTAGGTTGAAGATAGCCTTGGACTCGACGAGTCCATTTGGACTCGACGAGTCTTCTCGAAGAGTCCCAAATATTCTCTGGTAGAGTCGAGAATCGGTGAGTTGAGGGATGACTCGGTGAGTCGAGTGCGAGTGGACTCAGAGTTGTTGGACTCGGCGAGTCTTGGAGTGACTCGGCGAGTTAGGTCGCAGATTGAATGAAGTTCTGATTATGGGAACTCGACGAGTCACAGAGTTGACTCGACGAGTAGGGTCATTCAGGGGTTGACTTAGACTGAGGACTTTGATTTCGACCAAGGGTTGGTCGTTGACTTTTAGGGTTTGGTCAGCGATGTGGCCTTTGGGCCTAGAGAGAGGTAAACTAGTCTTTTATCCATGAGAGGGTGTTATGAGAGGATTTATTCTAGTCTCGAGAGTTATATTCATGAGAATATTTGCTTTACGTGTTAGGCGGTGGCGAGTTTGAGATTCCAGTGTGGGGATATCTGCTTTCTGCTTGCCAGGTGAGTCTTCTCACTATACTTTACCTTGAGTAGGTAACCAGAGTTATGTGATTAGAGTATTTGTATGCTATATGTACGTGATGTGTTGTACTGCATTATTTCTATGTGATTTATGTTGTGCATGTTTATAGAGTTGGAACCGGAAGGTTTCCAGAGTTAGAACCTGAGGGTTCACAGAGTTTGGGTGCACGGACCCATAGAGTTATAGCCTCGAGTGGCTAATATGTGTTATGTGTGGTATTTTGGGGAACTCACTAAGCTTCGTGCTTACAGTGTTTTGTGTGATGTTTTTTTTCAGGTTTCTTTCAGTATCACGGGACGGCACCGGCTTGATTGTACACACCAGAGAAAGAGTCATATTTTGGAGGATCCTGGTTTTCTATGCAAGTGAAAATGGAGTCATGTTTTGTAAATCGACTATGAATGAGATTTTAAACAAGTGTTTCTAAGAATAAAATGATTATTTTAAATGAAAATTTTGTCTTGAAATTTACGGTGTTACAGAATCACTTCATGGAATTCTATCTCGAGTGATCGTGAGACGGTAATATCATATAAGTCTTCAAACCTAGAGATATGATTTGTTACTTACAAGTTGGTTATGCATTGATTGTACGAAAATTCATTGGTAACTCGATGTTATAAATCGTGCTCTTATGTGTAATTCAATGAGTGGTAGAACAAACATATGAGTCGAAGTTTATCTGTTCCTTCTTGGATTAGAAGCTGATATCTGGGCCCCTCGATGATTTTGTTTTAACCTATGTACCAGGCCCGGTCAGAACTAAGTTGATGTGTTCAATTAAGTTCTTTGTCAAACAAATCGGAAATCGGGAAACAAACTGTTGGACAATAAGTAAGACATTGTTCCATGTATTTGTCCGATTGATATCTAGAACAGAGGATTATATGATCACTTATCTTAAATGGCGTACCATCATCTTCTCAGTTCCGAGAAACCTTGAAAAGAGCTACGATTGCCGATCGGTTCCTGAAGTCATACTTGCAGTAATAGTTATTAGACTTATCCAAGTGGGAGACTGTTGGATAAGGTGTCTAAGTCCATAACTATTTCTGGTATGTACTTGACCCGACCCGGCATGGTCCATTTGGGTTGCATGGCACCATGCAATTGTATAGACTAAATGAGAGAAATAACACTTGGAGATTATTAATATATTATAAGTTCTAATATATTAATAATATTATTTGATTAGTTTGATCAAGAATTAATTTAGAATTAATTAAGTGATCAAAAGAGAACTAATTAAATATATGGGTTGATTATGTAAATCATCCATATCTTGTATAGTGGGCTAAGAGGCTCCATGGATTATCAAGTTGTGTTCCACCCATAGGATGCTCCATGGGAGTTACAAACCCATGGGTCATGGAAATGAAGAGTCATGACACATTAGGGTTTACATGGTGTAACCCTAGATGTGTCAACACTATATAAGAATCATATTCTCCACCAAAATGGCGAGACTAAGGAAACAAGAGGGCTAGGCCGATTTCAAGAAGTGTGCATTCTCTCAAAAGTCTTTCCAAGAGCATTTGGTGTTGTGTGAAGCATTTGAGGCATCACACTTGGGGTGCTAGGCTCATAAGGTTTCAAGGAACATAAGCAACAACAAGGTAAGTTATTCTATCTATCATTCAAGTTAAAATTGTTCCCCATGTATGCTAGATAGGAATATAGCCTTGGAATTCAACTTTGCATGATAATTAGACAAACATAGATCCAAGGTTATTAGGGTTGCATGTACACTTAGGAAGTGCTAGAATGCTCAAAACCCAACAGGTTCATCCATAATTTCTCCAAAATCGCCAAGCCTCTCATCGCTCTCACCCAAAAAGGCATACCCTTCAACTGAGATGCAAAACAAGAGGCTGCTTTCCAAACTCTGAAGTAGGCCCTCTGCAGTGCTCCGGTTTTGACACTGCCAGAAGGAATAGAAGATTTCGTAGTGTATTGTGACCCTTCCAACCAGGGTTGGTTGTGTGCTTATGCAGTGTGGAAAGGTTATTGCCTATACGTCAAGAAACTGAAAAACCACGCGGTGAATTATACTACCCACGATCTCGAGCTAGGAGCGGTGGTCTTTGCTTTAAAAATTTGGAGGCACTATCTCTATGGGACAAAGTGCATAATTTACACAGACCACAAAAGCCTCCAGCATATTCTATATCAAATGGAATTAAACATGAGGCAGCGAAGATGTGTCGAGCTGCTCAACGACTACGAATATGAGATCAAGTACCATCCCAACAAGGCTAACGTGGTGGCCAATGCCTTAAGCAGGAAGGAATACTCGGGCCACCAAGTAAAAACACTAACAATGACTAGCTACTCCCACTTGTCTTCATAGATCAAAGAGGCTCAGCTGGAAGCCTCGAAACCGAAGAACGCCGCGAGTGAAGCACTGCGTGGGATGGAAAAGAATCTTAAAATCAAAGAAGAAGGAGTTTATTATTTCATGAATTGAATCTGGATCCGAAAATTTGGATGGTTCAGAGACGTAGTCATGAATGAAGCACATACAACACGATACTATGTATATCCGGGTTCGGATAAGATGTACTTGGATATCAAACAAAATTATTGGTGGCTAAACATGAAAGCGGAGATTGCTACGTACATGGGCAAGTGCCTAAGTTACGCAAAGGTTAAGGTAGAATATCAGAAGCCCTCAGGATTATTACAACAACGAGTGATACCCGAGTGGAAATGGGAACGAATAACGATGGATTTTATAACCAAGTTGCCTAAATCGGCTGACGGACTGGATGCTATTTGGGTGATAGTCGATCGGTTGACTAAATCTGCCCATTTCCTATTAATAAAAGAAAGATACAAAATGGATAGATTAACTTAGATCTACATCAAAGAGGTGGAGAGACTTCATGGAGTGCCAATATCTATCATCTCTGACGGAGATAGTAGATTCACCTCACGATTCTGGAAGTCACTCCAGAAAGCAATGGGAACCCAAATTGATATGAATATTGCCTACCACCCCTAGACCGACGGTCAAAGCGAGCGAACCATTTAAACACTTGAAGATATGCTATGTGCTTGTGTGGTAGATTTTGGAAATGCATGGGATACTCACTTGCCACTAATCGAATTCTTATACAACAACAACTACCACACAAGCATTAAAGTCTCTCCCGTCGAGGCCTTGCATGGTCGGAAATGTACATCACCCCACTGTTGGGCTGAGGTGGGAGACACCCAACTGGCAAGGTGACAGGTACCAAACAACACCCTCACAGGAGCTAAGATCATCCGAGAAATGACTGAGAAGATCGTCCAAATCAGGGAACGACTCCAAGCATCTCAGGATAGACAAAAGAGCTATGCAGACAAAAGACAAAAGTCGTTGGATTTCCATGTAGGTGATTGCATGCTACTGAAAGTATCTCCCTGGAAAAGGATGATATAGTTTGGAAAGAGGGGAAATCTAAACCTACGATACATCGGACCATTTGCGATTCTTAGCAGGATCAGTCCGGTGGCCTACAAGCTATAGCTACCCTCGGAGCTCAGCAACGTACACCTTGTCTTTCACATGTCAAATCTCAAGAAGTGCCTATTAGATGAAACCCTCGTTGTTCCACTCGATGACATTCAGGCAAGGTTGTAAAAATCGATCGACGTTAGCTAGTCGGTGGACTGGGGTTAAGGGATTAATCGGCTAGACGGAGATTAATCGGGGACCATTAATTGCTAATTTGTTAGATTTTAAAAAATTAAATATGACTAATATCATATAAAAGTTCATAAATACCACTAATATCATAACAAAATAGGTTAATATAATAAATACAACTTTAATCATACCTCAAATAGTTTCTATTGAGATATAACTTCTTTAAAGTGTGCTCTACTGTTTCAGTTATTTTGTATGCATGGATTAATCGCTAGGCGCTCTCTAATCAGTCGAGTAGCGCCTAGGGAGTAATCGGAGATTAATCGGGATCTAATCGGGAACCAGTCGAAATCATGGATAGGGAAGTGAAGCGTACAAAACTTTACCGCATTCCTATTTTAAAGGTTCGATGGAGTGCAAAACGCAGACCTGAGTTCACATGGGAGCACGAGGATCAAATGATGCAAAAGTACCCTCACCTGTTTTCTAACTCTTAAAGATATCTCATGAAATAATTTCGGGACGAAATTCCCTCTAACGGGCGGATGATGTCACAACTAGCATTTTTGAGCTAGAAATTCATATCCATATACAACATGCATCCTTTGAGTAACTATGTGCAGTATAAGTTACTTTCAATACAATATGAATTTATACATCCAAAACAGTGTTCCAAGTCGAACTTCCTCGTGTAAGCCCAAAAATCAAATCCAACAAGTTATGTGCATCCAAATTTTAGGCATTAACTCAAAACTCTCTTATTGGGCCTAATGAACCGGTAATTCCTTAACTTGGTTCTTTTGGGCCGTAACCCTCCTAATGGATCATATTGGGCCATGTGGAATGAATTTGAGACCTAATTGGGCTGATATCCTCCATGGATCCTTTATTCGGCCAAGAACCCATTTATTTTGGACTTTTAAAACCGAAAACCCTATTGGGCCTAAGAGTCCTCGGTTACACATCAAACCCAAGCCCAATCCTTTCCCCACTCCTAGCATCCTCTTTCATACCACATTCACACTTTCACTTCTAACACCCACAATTCTCTCATTCCTCTCCATAAAACTCAAGGAAATTCTTTTTTTTTCCTTCCCTAAAAATCGTGTGAGTGTTAATGTGTATTCAAGAGTTCCTCACGAAAGATCCTAACTTGGTAAGTTTTACTTCACACTTAAGTTGTTACTTTCCATTTTATGCTAAGATTATCCCTCATAATCACCTCATTTTTGGTTCATGCTCCAAGAACCCTCTAAGTTTAAAAGCTCTTCCCAAAGGAGCATTCAAGGCGAAAAACTTCCTTTCCTTTTCTCTTCATAACTGATCAAACTCAAGGTGAGCTTGATACCCCTTTGTTTTCGAGATTTTCCATCTTTACGCAGGGGGGGGGGGGACTACAAGTTTGGTTTTATGTAAAATCTTTGTATTTATGCCTGCATGTGTGTATTGTCATGATATGTTGTGTGATATGTTATGAAACTATGTTAAACACTCATAAAATCGAAATATTTTCCAAGTTTTGAAGATATTAGGGAACAAGTTACTTCAAGTAACTCAATATGATGCTTGGAAAGATTAAACATGTTAAAGTTTACTAGAAAACCAAAGAAAGCATACAAAGGGGCCATATTTGACAATAAAGATAAACAAAATGGGCTTTTATTGGACATTCACGGTTTTAGGGGCCAAAAGTGTTATTTTTCATTAAAATGGGTTTTTATTTGATATTCTCAGTTTTAATGGGCCAGAGGTGTCATTTTTTGGATAAAAATGGGCTTTTAATGTCATTCACGGTTTAATGGGCCAAAAGTGTCATTTTTGGATAAAAATGGGCTTTTAATGTCATTCACGGTTTAATGGGCCAAAAGTGTCATTTTGTGATAAAAGTGGGCTCTTTGTGTTATTTTCGATATTTTGGGCCAAAAAGGGCATTTTTGATAGAATGGGCATTTTATTGTCAAATTTGGTATTTTGGGCTAATATGGTCATTTTTGGTAAAAATGGGTTAATATAACATTTTAATTTATAATGGGCCGAAAATGAACTATTGGGCCAAAAATGACATTTCTGTATAAGATGGGTCAAAATTTGATTATTTAGTAAAATGGGTCACTTATAACAATTTGTACAAAAAAATGGACCTTATATGACCCTTTTTTATCCTAATTGGGCCTTATAATGTCAATTTTGTGTTAATTGGGCCTTAGCATCAATTTTATAAATATTGGGCCTCTCGGGAACATATCGCTAACAATCGGCCATTTTGATAACAACGATGAAACAATGAACTATTTCGACAGTCTCGATAAAAATGATTACATTTTTACTATTTATGAGTTATAGTCAAAGATATACACACGTAGCATTATTTGTAACGCTAAAATAATGAAACACACTATTCGCGTAGAAATGTCGTTAAGGCTCTTGTGAGATGCACCTTCATCGTACCTACCTTAGTGTACACCGCAAGTATTGTAGTTATCACCAGAGTCTCCTGGAGGGAGAACGAGAATTTGTGTATAGATCTATACGGGGTTGACACCCTACACCTGGGTTGCTCGCTACAACTAGACATGCCAGTCTAGGGCCACAAATGTCTTCTGCGAAACCGATGCGTGAAGAACGTCAAGGCAGACAGTCCATCATATTAGTATGGTTATAACGACTCACATAGAGAATAACAAAACTATTATAAGTTTTATGCTAAATATACATACTACTCAGTTTCGCAAAGGATAAACACTGTGTTGATTATTTGTACTATCTACCCCACTCTAGTCTTTGGGTGTAAGACCACATTTTCTCATGACGCTGAAAATACAAGATTTTCTGGGAATCACTCGTTGTACATTTTACAAACAAGATATAACAAGGATACGCATGCTATAATGCAAGATTTGAAACTAAACTCACAAACTATTTTTTATAGAAAATATCGGATTTTCTGGTGTTTACAAATCAAATACAAAGAGTTCATTTAAACATGCTTATGAACTCACCTACATTTTATATGTTGACGCTTTTCAAAATAACTTGTAAAAGCTCATGAACAATTTACGAACTATACATTGGCAAATCTAGTGGGAATTCTTAGGTCCCACGAAGATGAAGTGACAAAGGAAGGGAAGGTTGTTTTTGTAATGGGATCTTTGGCCCTGGTTGCGAAGGGAAAAACTGTAGCAGAAGAAGATACAAAGTCTAATCTCTCAAATTGTGAACTTACAAAAGAATAATACGCTCTAATAGTCTCAAACCCCAAATAGTTTACGAAAAAGAACTTTGGGCACCTTAAAAATAGGAATTGGCAAGGCAACCACAGTATAGAAAAGGCAAAGGATGATAGCACGAAGAACTCTCAGATGGACGGGGTGAAGAAAGAGAAAAAGGTATTATGAGACTCTGGCTATGACTGCAATTTTTTTCATGGCAAGAATCAATTAGCAAGGGGTGAATGCTAAGAAGAATGAGTGAGAAGAAAGACGGAGTAGATGATGAAGCTTACTATCTCGGAAAGATAGAGGACCTTAGAAAGAAGAAAAATGTTGATAATGCTAAGCTTGATTTGATTGTGCAGGAAGATGATGATGAGTTTGGAAGAGTCGAAGTTTGGTCGAGTGATCTGGAGGATGAAGAGGTTCGCAAGCCTACACATGAAGAGTGTTTCATAGAAAATTCTGAAGTCCCTAAGTACGATGGAAAATGTTTTATGGTTCGCAATGATGCATCAGAGCATAGATGTTACACCACCGATGACGGTCAGACCAATGACAACTATTTTGTTGCGAGAACTGTCTCCGAATAGATAAGTGAATGCGATAAAGTGATCAACAAGGTACACTTAATTCTTGAATCTCTTAATATTCCTGTCTCTCGGTATGAAACTAAACTAGATGATTTTAAATTTATTATTTCCAGTTCAGTGATAGCTTAAAAAGAACTTGTTTAAGTAATTCTAACTTAACTGATCAAATCAGCAGAGTAACAAACAAGAGTGAAGAGAGACGGATATGGATTGAGAAGTCGGAGTTAGAGTTGTCTAGTTCTAGGGATGATATCATTTATTTGCTACGAGACACTTTAGGGCTTTTGAAACAATGAAATATTTTCTGTTTGATTGCCAAACGTCTTTATTTTAAGATTACTCAGATGCATCTCGATTGTAAAATAGGAAAGAATATACACAAAATGATTTTGCCCTTTCTCAAAATGAAAGAGGACGAAATCGATGCAGACTGTTTCAGATGCGAATCCATTGTTTCCTTGGATGATGTCTCTGATTCTAACAAAATTGGACTAGACAAAATTGAAGCTTACATACAGTCGAAAGAACATAAGGACATACTGAAACAAATTTTGAGTGAAAAAGATAAAAAAAAAAAAAAAAAACATATTAGATTTGATACTTTACAAAATTTGACTCATTACGCACCAAATTAAGTTCAGAAAATACTCTTGATGTTGAAAATGTATCTGAATTTGATGATGAAAGTGACATGAGCGAAATTTCTATGGAGGATGAGATTGATTGCTCTAAGTTTTTAAAAAGCGAATCAGAACCAAAGAATACTCTGATTTTTAAAAATTATGTTGATTATGTTTGTGTTTCTGAAAATAAAGGTTCAAAGGTTTTTAAAGAAAAGGCAATGGTTTTTCCGAAAGTTCAATCTGTTCTGAATCAAATTTTTGCAACTTTTGGACTGAAAAAAAAAATCAAACCTCATAATTATTGTCCCTTGTAGAAGAAGATAATGCAGATGGGTGTGATGAATTCTTTTGGTCTACTCCCATTGAAAATGCTGATGAAACCAAAGGACTCTCGGATATGATCTCTTGGAAGATCAAAGGGAGATACGTAGCAGAACCACTGAACAAAGTTAACTCTAGTTATGAGAAAGGCAGTCCTAGTGGAACAAAAAATGTTCCAGGTGATATCTCATCCGAACAAACTGACACTCGTGTTAGAAAAGCGAAACCTAGGGCTTGTATTCATAAGTCAGCTGATGAATTTGTTGCTAAGAAACATCAAAGAAATGCGAGATATCAGAAAAACTTAAAATAAACAAAAAAGCATTTTTGGAAATCTAAAAATTCCAACTTTGTTATTCAAGAAAGATCTCTAAATCAGAATGCGAAATTCTTTTCAAATTAGAATCCTAAAAAGATTTCAAAACCACAGTCTTCTCCACAGGTTTCAAAACCAAAAGTTTTTCAAAAACCATCATTTTCAAAAAAAAAATGAAACCTTTGGAAAGGCAAATATTATCCGTTCCTCTGGTTCTACCGGATAGACTGTGGATGACGAAGTGGCACACGAATTGCCAGACCGCAGGCAACTGGTTCTTCTTCAATTCACCGATACTTTTGATCCTTTTCTGATATCCCATTTGTTAGAGAGTTATGACAACCCGGTACTTCGAATCAATGTAATGAACTAAAAAGTCAAGAATTGTAATCTCTTTTGATATAATGAAATTAGTGTCAAAAATAAAATGTTCAAAAGTCTCTATTGGGCTACATAGAATGATAAACATCGTATCAAGGTTTTCAGAAATATAAAGAACACTATAAACCGATTTATAACAAAGAAGTTATGAACAATCTAAGAGTCACAGTAAAAACCGAAAATACTGATAAACGTAAAACACGAAGTTTCAATACAATTATATTTAGCCTTAGGTATCTAAATGGAAGTTGTAGATATCATTAGACTGTATGCGTATATAAAAGAACGTCCAAATCTGACTTCATTGAGAAAGTTATGATTTTTCCAAGTTCCGAATATAGCAGTAGACAGCTAAAATACTCGACATAGAGATTGAGAGATTTTTAGCCAATACAACCTAAATGAGAATTGAAGATCTCAACAATAGTAGCACAACGATATAAAGTCTGACGAGAACGGACCTCACATGAGGAAGTTATGGATTTTTAACGGACTTTTTGTGTCCCGACCCATTAAAAATAAATAAAAATAAATAAAAATAAAAATAAATTCAAAATTTGCCGATGGAGTCTAAACGAGAGTTGTAGAGCATAATCTCACCTACGCGTGGATATAAAGAACGTTAAAACGGAGCTCGTACGTGGAAGTTACGAATTTTACAAGTTTTCAGCACAAAATCCGAGGCTGTCAGGCCTACCACGACGTGGTGAAGAAGCCACAACATGGTATTGTGATTGATGGGTACCAGGTCTGTCAGCAAATGTCTCGTCAACGGAATAGAATAGAATCCCTCACCACGACGTGGTAAGGTGTACCATGATGTGGTTACCAAATTTGGGCTATAAATAGCAGCCGAAGGTGTTGGGTTCCAATGCTCATTTCTTCTCTCTCTCTCTCTCTCTCTCTCTCTCTCTCTCTCTCTCTCTCTCGTGCCGAAGCTCTGCGTTTAAACCCCCGAAACCATCCCGAAGCCCCGATCTTCATATCTAATTTCCGAAGGAAGGTTTTTTACTCCTAAGATTCCCAAGCAATTCAACTTTCCCCAGTTGATGTTCTACTCAGTTTTCGTTTCACCTTCTTCTGATTATCAAGTGAGTTCATACCCCTACAACTACGTTTTCAAATGCTTTATAAATGCTTTTATACACTTTCAAAGGGGGGGGGGGGGTACAAGTAAACACAAAGTTACTCTCGTGTGGAAAACATTAAGATTTTACTACACTTATCTTTATATAACAAATCATACGTGATTCATAACTATCATATGAAAACGTTCGCATGCAACACTTATTCAATAACATTTTGTTCTTCAAGAGTAAAAACATGTTATACAAATATCAAACACTTTATTTATATATTGGTGTATAATGTTATACTTACATACCAAGCTGATACTGCACTAGGGTTTATCATACAAATGAATCATACATTTGAGAAAAACTATAATAGGTATAGTTTACTATATATTTAAGAGATTTTACATACTATGAGTACTATATCAGGGAAATCCTTTCATATATAAGAACAAATGAACTTTTCATACGTAAATCTATTTGATACTAAGTTCTGTGAGACATTCAACTTCACATACTTTCAATATGCAGTTAAAGTCTTGTATTATATACCATAATCTATTGTAGTGAGAGCGTGATACTTGTGTATAGATATATATGGGATTGACAATCCCACACCTAAACTGTGAGCTACAGTTAAACCGGCAGGTCTGGGGTGACAAACGTCATAACATTCCAACGCCTGAAGAACGTTGTTACAGGCAGTCAGGGTCAATAGTATGGTTATAAAACTCATATGGAGTATTAAAAACACGTTGATTTACGGGGTTATCTAATGCCTTAACGATTCTTTTACATACATAAATCTTCTATTCTAGGCATGAAAAACACAATTACATGAAAATCTTTGGAACTTTTTAACTACCTTACACTTATGGAAAAATATTGGAATTTCATAAACAACATTTGAAACAGTCGGGTCTTAGTAGAAGACTACTTGTATACTAGTAGGAAATATGGGATTTTCTAGGAGTTTTCAAATATCTACAAACAAATTCATTTAAATTTATAAAAACATTGACATTAAATACTTATGAACTCACCAGCTTAAATGATGATCTATTCTTTCAAATCTACTTGTATTTCTCAGGGATTGTAATACAAGTAAACCTCAGCTTTTGGAGAAGTGATGCTAAGGCGTCAGTTTTAAACTCATTTTGTCATCATATTGTAATTTGTTTTTGAAACAAGTATCATCCAACAATGTAACTCTTAAATAATATATATGATGGTTGTGTTTACTTTCTTTACTATGTATTCAACTGTTATGATACTAAATGAAGTCATCCACCCTCAAAAGATTCCGCAATTCTGGTTTGGGGGTGTGACAGATTGGTATCAGAGCGTTGTTTATAGTGAACTAAATATATTGAACCACATAAGATATACAAACTATAAATGCATTGGGACTAAAACTCGCTGACAAAACGTTTTTACACCTAAACCGGATTTCATTAGGTTAAGTTATTTGGGGTCGTAAAAGCACAAATACATGCATACTACGACTAGGTCTCAAAATATGTAATCAGATTTGGGACGAATATAGCCTGATCAACTATATTTATCCGAAATTGGACTAATGTATGTCGAGGGATGGTCGTAGTGAGCAACAAGTCAAAACTTACCAAAAAGACACTAGTATCAAACATAAAAATTTAAATACTATAGGAGTATTTGGTATGTAACATTCCAAAAATACGAGCCAAAAATTTCATTTTTAAATACACATACTTAGCAGAAATAAAACATTCACTGATCATATCATTTCATAAAATATGTGCGTGTCTGGAAACCAGTTTATAAAAACATAACAAAGTCAGAGTACAAATCCCCAGGAAGATCTCATAGTGCGGAATACAAAGCGTGTGTGTGATGTGCTGCTACCGCGCCAGCTCCTTCTCTTTCGAAGAAGAGGTACCTGAAACCAAAACTGAAAACTGTAAGCACGAAGCTTAGTGAGTTCCCCCATCATACCACATACCATACAATCACATATCATACATATTGCCAGGCATTTATGGGGTGCCCGACCTACCCGGTACGACCATTCTGGGGTGCCGACCTACCCGTGTCAAGCCATTCTGGGGTGCTGACTACCCACGTCAAGCAATTTTGGGGTGCTGACTACCCTTCGATCCTAACGACCGAACCTTGCAGACTATTTCACCCCCTACTGCTACTATCACATATATCATAACATAACATATTATCAGACATATCTGGGGTGCCTGAACTACCCTTTGGTCCTATCAACCGAACTCGGGGACTGGTCCCCTCCTACTACCTATATCGCATATAACATAACAAGCCAACATGCAAACATATCATCACATACTGTCAGACGTATCTGGGTTTTCTGACTACCCTTCGGTCCTAACAAACGAACTTTACTACTCTCAGATACAACATATCATGATACCATATAACATATCAGGTAGTAGCAAACCTAGATGATATCACAAAGACAATCATCTATCATATGTCTCCTACTGGTGGGCCGACATTTTGGCCTTAGACCCACCACTACTGGAAGGTAACTCACCTCGAAAGTAGCTGCTGAAGTCTGCTTGTTGAGCGTCTGACTGATGGATCGCAAATCCTCTAGCTATAAACCATAAACATAGGTTAGACACCCATAAATACCCTTAGGTCAAAATACTGACCCTCCCTTGGCCCAAGGTCAATTCCTTGGTCAAAGTCAATGTCCATTTGACTGGACTCATCGAGTTATGGCATGAACTCGCCGAGTCCTTTTCCTAATAACCCGGTCCTACTCGACCAGTCGTTCTTCCCACTCACTGAATCACCCTTAACTCATGACTTGGGACGATTGAACCGACTCGTGACCCGACTCGCGGAGTATGAAGAACAACTCGCCGAGTTCCAGGCAATCTTCATAGGACTCGCCGAGTTGTTCATCCAACTCGCCAAGTCTAAGGCCATCTTCATGGAACTCGCCGAGTTCCTCCTTGTGACTCGTTGAGTCCCTATGACCCATTTCCCATATAGGCCAAATCTGAGACATCCAACGCTTCAAAACCATAGATCCGTGTTCCTTGAGCATGCTTATCACGTAAAGTTGCAAACTTTACGTGCATGCATGGCCCCATAAGCTCATAAGGCCAAAACCAAACTCTTAATGAGGTCATACACTCAATGGGGACCTCAATCACTTCAACCACATAACTTTATGCAACTAATTCATCCAACAAGTCCAGATCTGAAGTGCTTTCGAATCATTAAGTACCACACATGGAGTTCGGTTTTTTAGGGATTGAAAACCACCAATTTGAGACAAAAATGGTAACTAATGATCTAAAGATCAAGGTAGAGACTTTTCTACCTGAATGGAAACTTATCCTTGAGTAGAGTTCGGATCTACTCCTTTCCTTGCACTCTTTAACCACCTCTTTTTTCTTTTAAGCTCCAACCTCCTTCACAAGGCCAAAAAAACTCTTAAGAACAATATGGGGGCTAGGGTCTCGCTCTACTGCTCTCTGGAAGTGTTAGGGACAAAGGAGGCCAAGATAGAGTGTTTAAACAGGGTGCAAACACCCAGATTAGGGTTTTTGCCCAACCAGGACCTACTCGCCGAGTCCGGGGACCTACTCGCCGAGTCCGGGGACCGACTCGCCGAGTCCAAAGTCCAACTCTCGTACCTTGTCCCACTCCTACTCAGCGATTTGGCCCATCAACTCGCTGAGTCCAAGGCAAGATGCATTATTATCATTTATTTTTAAAAAGAAATTAGCAAGGAGTACGTACCGGGAACCAGGTGCTACATGGTAGATGAAATAGTTTAATCTGCGTTATAGGCTTACCTGTTTCAAAATTATACAATTCTTGTAACCCTATTCTCGTATAGTCGAAATGGTTGGATTCCACCCACCAGGGGATCCCTACTACCTGAATCAGGGAAATGGAGGATGGGTATAGGAGGACCCCGAAGAGGATGAAGAACCTATACAGTTGGAGGAAGGGGATGACTCTGGAATATACTCAGAACCAGAAGTAATCAACCCACCAGTCTCTTAACCTCCCGCAGTTAGGAGAAACTTTTAGGGACCAACTTCCGTCTGGGGAAGTCACATTCACCATTGGAGCCAACAACAAGGGTTACTTCCTCCCTACGGTATGTTTCGGGACTTATACGACGTAAGGGATAGAGGTTCAGCCGACCGAGCACTCCCAGTCATGGTAGGCAAACTAGCCAACCAGTCCTATCAATCCGGAGTTCAAGCTAATAGGATTCGGGAAGTCAACGTGGAGGTACAAGTTCACACTTCCGACATCCGTCGACTGGACAAGTTGCAGGATAATGCCCAACTCCGAGCCGATACATTTCAAGCACAACTGCGCAGCCCTCTCTGAGATAAGGGAACAACAAGCTGCCTTCGATAGGCGTCTTATGGAAGCAAAGCAATCAGACACGGAGTCAAGCTCCAATCGCGACCTTCATCGCAAGTAGTACTTTCCGAATCCCAAATTTTTTTTATAAAATAGGAACTCGGCTAAAAGTCTTACTTTTCTTTAACTTTTGTATCGGAGATCCTTAGAAGGGTCGAAATTTTCCAAACTTCAAATGTAACTCGGCATGTGTTTAATATATATGAAGAAATTCCTTTGTGTGTAAATTCTTTGACTACCACTCAAATTCATAAGTTTTTCTATCACTATGCAAACTTTTATTACGAGTCAAACTCTAAACCTTCGGTAGGTCAGTCAAATTTATAAATTGAGAAAAAATAACAAATTTATTAACACACAACTTCAAATCATTAAAAACTTATGTTCTTCATTCTATTTCCTTAGCAGCACGATGTCGCCCCGTAGATCTACACGCCATGTCAACAACACAACACCTCCATCAACAGATAATGCCACCTTGATAGCTTCTGTAACAGCTGCAGTGACAACAGCAATGGCACAGTTGAGTAATAATGGGTCCGGAAGTGGAGTAAATAGCTCTACGAATAGCCAACACCAGGGTCGTTCAGAGGATTGCACTTTCAAGGACTTTACCAATAGAAATCCCATAACGTTTAACGGGTCTGGAGGGATAATGGCTCTATCGCAATGGATAGAGAAAACAGAAGCGGTTTTCGAGATACGTGCATGTCTGGAAGTGAGCAAGGTAAAATTTGTAGCTTGTACATTCTCCGAGAGAGCTCTGACGTGTTGGAATGGCCACATCAAGTCACTAACTCTGGTAGTGGCAAATTCTATGGGTTGGGAGAATCTAAAGCAAATGTTGATGCAAGAGTAATGTCCAAGCGGCGAAGTACAAAAGCTAGAGCAGGAACTTTGGGGACTTACTATGGTAGGCTCGGATATCACAACCTATACCAATAGTGTTGGGCTTATTGTGTTGCATCATGGGCTTGGTCCTTAGCCCAGTTTTTGTTTCCGGTTTGGGCTTGTACAGCCGTGCATTATGTTAATCTAGGGTTTTAGTATTTAAGGTGCATGCATGCATCCTTAGTGAAAAAAACACTTTTATTATTTTTTTCTAATCAGTATTGTAAACCCTAGCTCGCCTCTATAGTGGAAGTTCTTCATCGAGATCTACTAAGGCGTGACTATATTTGAATCATAAGACTGGAATTGAATCTATTCTATGCTCATAATAATATTGTGTTTGAATTGTTTGTTCTTCATTATTATACTTGTGAAAGATCTAAACGATTTGAGATTAATTCTCATCAAATAGGTTTAGTAATCTGGCAATCCTTTGCCCAGACATGGTTGCTCTAGAGAGTAAGAAGATCGAAAGATACATCTAGGGACTATCACCCCAGATTCGAGGAAGTGTACTAGCTTCCAAACCAGTCACTTTCGATACCGCCAAACAGTTGGCACAATCTCTCGTTGACCATGGAATCTGTCAAAGCTTCGCAACTGCTGTCCCGGAGCAAACCATAGGAAAAAACAACAAGATGAAGAAGTTTTGGAACAAGAGGAAGAGTCAGTTTTCACAGGAACCTTCCAAGAAGCAACAAATAGTGGCAGTCCATGCCGCTACTACCCCCACTGCTGCTCTTGTTACCTCTGCAATAGCAAGGCAATACGCTGGGAACCTACCGAAGTGCGTCAAATGCAATTTCCATCACAACGGAAATTGTCGGGAGATGCACTGTAACAAGAACGGGCACACTGCCCGTTTCTGTAAGGCACCAGCACTACCAATCACCCAAGTCCCTGGAGTTGGTGTGGGTCAGGCGTGCTATGGGTGTGGGGATACTGGACACTACAACAAGGACTACCCTAAGGAAAGGAATGGTGACAGCATGGGAAGAGTGCTGGTAATAGGGCAGAACGAAACAATAGCTGATCCCACGATGGTTACGGGTACATTTCTCTTCATGATTAAGGACACAGATGAGTTCAATGTTAACTTTCAGAATGTGGTCTTTGATGAAGTGATACCGTAGTTCAATATGTTTCGTCTTGGAGTGCTGAATAGGATTATGAGAAATCGCTATGGCACTTTCAGAGTCACAGTAGATTGGTATCCACAACATTCTGTACCCGTAGTCTAATAGTTGTGTCTTCATCCATAGAACTTAAGAACAACAGCTGGCTGCGGCCACATATTCGGCTTCTACGGTAGACAATGATACACAGCTTTGTTTTCTTGAGGACCTACTGACGAGTCTTCCTCCCAGAAATTGACATCCATCTGAGGTACTTTTTCGATCAAGTTTGCATCAGTCATGATCCACATTTGTAAATGCTTTAAGAATGAAGTCATTGCTAGCGGGGTACCATAGACCAAGAGATTTGCTTCCTTTCAGGTACCGGGGAATTTTTTTGGCTGCGGTCATATGTGGCACCTTTGGGTCAGCCTGATACCTTGCACATACACCAGTTACAAAGACAATGTATGGTCGGCTTGCGGTGAGGTACATTAGAGAGCCAATGATACCTCTATAAGTCTTGTGATCCATAGATTCGCCAGAGGGATCAGCAGAGATCTTATAACCGAAGGCCATGGGAACCTTAGTCGAGGAACTATTGTCCATAGAATATTTCTTCAATAGTTATGTGGTGTATTTCTCTTGATGAATGAATATCCCTTGCTGAATTTGTTAGAGCTGAAGACCTAGAAAGAAATTAATATCTCTATTCATGCTCATTTGGAATTTGTTAGTCATCAGCTTAGCAATTTCATCCACCATTCCTTGATCCGACGATCCGAAGATGATATCATCCACGTATATTTGTACAAGCATAAGGTGGTCACCATTTGCTTTTCTAAATAAAGTGGGATCAATCACTCCTCTTTTGTAACTTGAAGAGACTAGAAATTCAGAAAGAGTCTCATACCAAGCTCTTGGGGCTTCCTTCAGACCGTAGACTGCCTTTTCAAGCTTGTAGCAGTGGTCAGGGAATTCAATACCTTCAAAGCTGGGAGGTTGCTGAAGATAAACCTCTTATACTAAGAAGATTCGGATGGCTTCCATTCATGCCACCGGAGCATATGTTTCATCGTAGTCAACACCCTCAAGTTGACTGTACCCCTTTGTAACTAGTCTTGCCTTATTTCTGATGACCGCACCAGATTCATCTAATTTATTCTTGAACACCCATCTTGTACCAACAATAGTGTGGCCTTGTGGTATCGGAACGAGTTGCCACACCTTGTTCCTTTTAAATTCTTCCATTTCTTCTTGCATTGCAGAAATCCAATTAGGTTCCAATAATGCTTCTTTGATCGATCGCGGCTCAACTGAGGACATAAATGCTGCGTAGTGACAATTATCAAATAATTCCTTGGCAGATCAAGTCTGGATACCTACGGATGGGTTTCCAATGATTTGACCTGGTGGGTGGTCCTTTTTCCATACATGTAGATGAGTTTGTAGATTATCAGTAGCTGCGGTAGAGGGAATGTCTTCAATATCAGAAATTTATGCGGTTGGAGATGGCAGTTCCCCCTGGATTTGAGAACATCCGGCGGAATCATCTTGGCTTGTTGGAATGGAATTGTCTTGAGTAGTTTGGAGAGGTTCCCCCTGAATTGCTGATGGGAGTTCTTTTGGAATCTAAGAAGGTTCCCCCAGTACTGTGGATAGGAGAGTGATAATCCTTGAATCGGTTCTAGTGTCAATGTTCTCTATGAGTTCATCATCCGAATCTGAAGATACATTTGATGGTAATCATTTTCTGTGGATAGGAACTTAAGCATCATCAAGTACTAGAACCTCGATGGTTGTTGCTTGATCCAGAGTAGAGCTTTCCCCTTCAACCGGAGAAGTGAAAGTATTGCGAGATTCTACTTCAGATAGAGATGGAGCAGAAACATCAGCATGTTGTTGTTGAGCAGCTGGTGACACAAGAACTTCGACTAGTTTCTCCGTTTCAACAGGATCGAAAAGATCATCATAATTGACTTCAACTAAATTTAAAGGATCTGAAGAAGCAGGAATATCACTTTCCATGATTGCGGTAGTTTCAGTGGATGGAGGGGCGTTGTGGAAGTGAGAGTTATCAAATTTCACATCGAAGCTTTCAATGATTGGCCTTGTACGTCTTATGAGAACTTGATAAGCAACCTTGTTCGTGGAATATCCAAGAAAGATGCCTTCATCAGACTTTGGTTCAAATTTGTTAAGCTGATCTCTATTGTTGATCACAAAACATCTACACCCAAAGACATGAAAGAAATGAATGTTTGTTTTGCGGTTGTTAAGGCCCTCATACGGTGTTTTATTGAGACTTTTGCACACAATACTTTAGTTTTGTACAAAGCTTGCGGTTGCTACAGCTTCAACCAAGAAGTAGAGAGGATGGTGTGTGAAGTTGAGCATAGATCTGGCTGTTTCAACTAGTGTGCAGTTCCTTCTTTCTACTACTCCATTTTGCTGTGGTGTATACGGCGCTGGAAAGTTATGAGTAATGCCTTTAGACACCAAGAAACTATCAAGAGAATGATTAGTGAATTCGGTTCCATTATCACTGCGAATACGTCTTACTGGCAGCTTGATCTGAAGTTCTATTTCTTTGATGAAGCTGATGAGAATTTGAGGTGTTTATGACTTGAGTATGAGGAACAAAACCCATGTGAAGCGTGTGAAGTCATCTACTATAACCAGTATGTACTTTTTGTGATGGAGACTGGCTACACTTGATGGACCGAAGAGATCAACGTGCAGGAGCTCAAGTGGTTCAGAAATTGAGGAGTCAATCACCATAGGATGACTTGCTTTGTATTGCTTACCACATTCACATGCAGGATAGAGAGTGTCATTGCTGAACTTGAGAATAAGGAGTCCTCTAACCAGCTCTCCAGTGACCAAAGTGTTGATGTATTGGAAGTTGAGATGAGCGAGCTTGCGGTACCACATCCAGCTGACTTCGGATACAGCTTTGGAAAGGAAACACAACTGTAGTTTTCCAATGATCAGAGAGACATCCAGAGGATACATGTTCAGATCGTGACTTGATCAAACAGGTGCTCCTATCACTTGTCATTACATAACATAATTTATCATCAAATTCAACTCGATGGCCTGCCTTACATAGTTGGCCAACACTGATGAGATTGTTTTTATGGCTTTCTACATAAGCAACCTTTTGAATTGTGAAGTTCCTTGTAGTGAGTACACCGTAACATCGGATGATTCCATTCACATTGTTGCCGAATGTAACATTTCCACCGTTGCAAATTGGCCTGAAATCCAGAAGGTATTCTAACCTTCCGGTCATGTGCAAGGAGCTGGCACTGTCAATTAACCATTCATCTTCTTGTTCCTCCTTGCACAAAGCCTGAGAATTACACGGTCAGTTTAGGCATCCAAACTAGTTTGGAGCCTAGAACAACAGATTAGTTTCTGAGTGATGCATGGACTGGTTTCGTGTAAACTTTTAAGCGTAGTCTTGGATGTTTGTGTAGTTTTGGAGTGTTGTGTGTTTTTTCAAGGTTACGAGGTTTCTGATTTTGGCAACTACACTAACATTCATAGGTTGAGATTTTGTCTTTTGTTCTGATACCACGTTTGGTCGGTGGTCTAGAGGATGAGTTTTTTGGCTTTAGACTAGTCCAAGGTTGAAAAGATATGACATGAGTGTTGTACGTTTTCTGAAAAGTTTGTTTTGCAAAAGGTTTTGGTACTGTAGATCTTTGTGTCCTTTTTGTTGGATTTGGTAGAATACACTTTCATTTGTTAAAATTTTGATGTGACTTGAAATGTGTTGGAGTGGGTAAAATACCTTTCCATTTCGGATCATCTGAGGAATAGATTTGACAAACATTGTTTCGAAAAGAATTTACACCTTTTTGAGTTGTGTCAGATGAATTAGGAATGACTGTTGAAACTGTACATTCCTTTTTGGATGTTTTCTTGATGGTAGAGTTTTTTGCAAAATAGTGAGAGAAAATAAATTTTTCTGGACTTTTGGATTTTTCAGATCTGACATGCTGTTTGTTTTTTTGAGAATATTTTTCTATTTGTGCCTTGGGAGCGAATTTCCTCTTTGAAAGTCTTTTTAGCTAAGGTTTTTGGAGAACCGCAGTCTCTATTATTCAACTGCGGTTTCTTGGAACTCTTTGAAATTTTGTGAAAACATGGGCTTGAGTCATCAGAACTTGAAGATTCAGGGATTTGAGAGCATTAACCTACTTCAAAGTTTTCTATGGGTAATTCATGATGAATTGTTTGAAGAGTGACAGAACCTTTGTTCGAAGACTGCCGTAGGGATGACTTAACTATTGTAGAGTAAGTCTTAGTTGGGACTTTTGACTACAGTGTAGGACACTACGGTCTGAGGACAGAGATGGAAAGTCTTTCGAGACTTCAGTGTCCTCAATGATAATTTCTTCATCAACTTCGGATGAGTTTTGAGAATTTGGAGAAGTAGTGCCACAGATAGGAATTGATCAACTGTGTGACCCGAAACCTTAGGGATAATTTCCTCAATGACACAATTGATTCTTAGATTATGCAGTCTACCGAAGTGAGTTTTGATATCTTCGAGAAAGGTCTTGTCATTGACTGGGAAATGAAATTCTCGGTCTGGAGGGACATACAATCTGTCTTTGTTGAACGGAGGTGAGGAATCCATTGCGGTAGGATATCCATTTGACCAACCCCAATTGTATGTGTTGTCCACGGTTCCATTATTTACCAAATTTTCAATAGCCTTACTTTCATTGAACAGTTTTTCGATTAAAAGATTTAAGCGTACAATTTCACTCTGAGCTAAATCTCTCTGGTTCAAAGTTATCTCTAATTCTGCTTCACTCAACATTCTTGCATCTTTTTCTAACTCAAAATCTCTTTCTAACATAGCCAATTTGAGTCTTTTGTTGTCCAGTCGTTGTTTCATATGGAACATCTCCTGGGATGCAATGTTCTTCTCATCTAGGGCTTTGTTATAGTCTGTAAGGACGGTAGCACATGTGTCATTAATATTATCTATGTAAGGTTAACAGTCATGCATGCTATAGTTTAGAGTTTGGATCATGAGTTTTACCTGTTCGACGATGCTTAGAGTTCCATCCTTTGCCATGTAGCAATAGTTTTTTTTCCAGCTTTGTAGACCCATCATCATCAGCAGTTGCTAACTTGCAGATTTTCCCTTTTCCTTTGACACCGCTGATGGCTTCATCTTCATCTCTGGATGACCAAACTTGATGGTCTCTTTTGACATGGGCTACGTATGCCCTTGCTTTCTCTTTTTCTTCCAACTCTTGAGCCATTCTAAGGTAGGATGCTCTGTCTTTCACTACATTGGCCTTACAATCTCTTGCAAAGTGATTCTCTTTGTTGCATTTGTGACAAACTACAACATCAGTCTTATCTTATGAGGGAGTACCGGAGTCAGTGGTTTGAGTAGACTGCGGTGTTTCCTTTGGGTGAGAATTTTGAGATTGCGGTGGTGGATGAGAACTTTTAGGATAATGAGAGTGATTGTTTTGTGGATTGAGGATACGATTGAAGGGTGGTATGTTAAATTGTTGATTTTTGCGAAAAGTGTGAGGTGGTAGTCGGTTGAATTGTTTGCTAACTAGAGCAATTGCTTTTTGAAATTATTCTTCATCATCATACTCAAAATCAGCTTCATATGACTATGGTGAAGTGTTATACAAAGGAGAGGAGGATTGATTATGTGGAGTTTGTTCTATGAGAGCAAGAGGTCCTCCAAAGTGAGCATAGTCTTTGAGTATGGTGGATTCTTGTGCTTGCAGTTCCCCATAGAGTTTGTAGAGTGATGCGGAATGAGTCTTTCTATCCCCTTGAACTATCATCTTTGTAGTAGTCCAATGTCTTCCCAAGCCATCAAGAAACTGAAGATTTGTTTCATGGTTATTGCGGATGGTGCCCGCATTGGATAACTTGGTGACAATCAGGTTGAACCTTTTGAAGGAGTCTTCCAAACTTTCGCCAGTATGAGCTTTGAAGTTGTTGAACTCATTGAGTGTGGTTGTAAGATTCTTGTCTTATGCTTGTTCTGAGCCTTCGTACAAATTCTTGAGAACATCCCAGATCTCTTTTGTGGATTTGTAATTTATGATAATATCGAAGTTGTCAGGAGCAACTCCACAGGAGATTTCATAAAAAGCAACAACATCATTTTCCATTTTATCGAGATCATTTTGGTGGGATGGTTCATAGCTGGTTGACCTCCTCCTAGTCTTGTTGTGGCTCTGTCAGTTTGGATTGGTGCGAGGACAGGGATATGTGGTCCTTCTTCTAGGGATCGCCATACATCTCTACCAAGTCTCCTTAAGTATCTCTCCATTCTTTGTGACCAGTGATGAAATTCATTTGCAACCAGTCTTGGGGCTCGATTAGAACCACCAACACTGTTGGAAACATTCAAAGATAATGATTGTGCCATATTTTTGAAGTTTTTTGTTTGAGAAATGAGCTCAGTGGTATAGAATGCTCTTCGAAAAACATCAGAGTTCCGATTTTCAAAAAGCAACCACTATGGCTCTGATACCAATTATTGAGAGAAAAACTTGGAGACACACTTGAACAAACGTTAAAACAAGTATATTGTGGAAAAGTTAATCTCAAAGGATCTAAAAGCTCAACAATAATATTTAGAGTTAGATGGTTAGATAGTTAGTTGCGGAAAAGTAAAGAAATGAAATGACAACAATTGTTATATCAAGTATACACTTAAGCTGATTCATACCGAGGAATGCATTCAAACCAAGTTAATAAGTGAGATCAAACTTAGTGATTAAGTCTCTAAAGACTTGCTCCGAAGATAGATTGTAATTAATTATGAGAGTAAGAAGAGAAAGTAAGAGAGATAGAAAAGATAACTTCAGAGATTGCAATTCAGAATAGATGCGTAGTTGAATACATGAGAATGAGCTCTATTTATAGAGACTCATGAAGTACACTAGATTACGTCTTTAAGAGTAGCCATGCAAGGCATACTGGTCAATAGAGAGTATTACAAAAAGAAAAATAAAGTAATCTAGTAAAGAGGCTGCGGTAGATAGAGACTGCAGTAGCGGTTGCTGATGAAGAAGCTTGACTGCGGGGGCATGATGACTACAGTAGCTGAAGTTAAAGAGGGTCACTTTTTATGATTCAATAGGACATACTCCACCTAGAACATCTCCTAAATTTTCTCCTAAATCACTGCGGCTCACTCTACATGCAAAAAGTTATGGATCACAAACTACCATAAATTATTTTCTCCCCAACGAAGAAGGTCCAACACAAACTTCACTTTCTGGTCCTCAGGACACAAACACATGTAGAAAATATTCCTCCATGTCACATATCCATCTCTAAGCGATAGTTGGGTCCTT
The DNA here is from genome assembly GCF_052625555.1 of Lactuca saligna. NCBI lineage: Eukaryota > Viridiplantae > Streptophyta > Magnoliopsida > Asterales > Asteraceae > Lactuca > Lactuca saligna. The sequence continues at coordinate 46,672,488 of NC_136424.1, read as the reverse complement.
GTGCCCTCTAAACTCCGAAGGCTTTGTATATCTATCTCTAAGGCTTCATACTACTGAACTCCAAAGGATTCATACTACTAAACTCTCAGTTCTAAACGATAGTTTGGTCCTTGTGCCCTTTGGGTTGGCAATGCCTGATCCAGAACCTCTGATAGCCACCATACTAAAAACGCATAATGAAAAGGACCAGACATAAATACATAGCGTTCAAACACACTATTCCTTCAACTATTAGTTCCTTAGTACCCTCGATATTCCTTCTGACTTTCATATGGATCCTGTACTTTTAATAGTATAGGCCCATACTACCTTCTACACCTATCTGTAGTCAACTCATAATTCATATCAAGTTCCTAAATCACTACACTAGACCACTCCTGGGTGTACTAACACCCACATACTCCTAAGATCGACAACTAGTTTATGCGCTCCTCCTAGGATTCTCCTCAATCACGTTTCCATACAACTATAATCTTTACTAATACTGTTGGTTACCCAGTGCATGGAAGTTGTACACAATACATGATCAAATAGAATGTCGAACAAATGACTCTACTCTAAGCCCACAACCAAACAAGGAACAAGAAATAAGGTTAAGTATATCATTCTAAGGCTATATGATCCTAATCATATACAACTATACAACATAAACTTAGCAATTATCATAATCAAGTAGAACATGACAAGCAAATGCTTAGGCTGTAAGGCATCATATAAGTCAGAAAATACTATCATACAGTTCTTAAAGGGATCCTTAGCCTATCCACTAACATGCATTTATAACAATTCAAATATCATCAAGCTCAACTTCAACATATATAACAAGTATGAATATTTTGGTAATCACTTTCCTATTTTGGATCTGGATGACTATACAGATAACATCTTATTGTAAAAACGAGGCTGGGTCATAAAACCATGTTCAAGATCCCAAGCCAACAATCAAACAAGACCATGACAAGTGACTGAGCCCATATCTACAATTGAACTATTTTATTAAAATTTCTTTTTCCAAAACGTTTTGTGAAAATTTTCAGATCCTAGTTTGTGTTTGGATCCACACAAGTGTTCCTCCATGTCCCTCAAACCAGGATTCAGATACCAACTAGTAACATCCCATTTTCATAAGCAAAATTTTCATCTTTAATTAAGGTAAAGCTCGATTTTCCATAAAACCCAAGTTAAGAAAACTCATATTTTCCATAGTACAATTGTTTGGAAATCAGAGTAGTATAATAAATCCAAAATCTCCAATGATGCTAATAAGTGTGTACAGTCACACATTCGCCTTCTCATGACCACCAATGATACATGAAAAACATTTAATCTATAACTGTAAGCCAATGCTTAGTGAGCTCCCCCAAAATACCACATACCACAATACACGTACAATACATGCATACATGAACCTTCAGTCTGTCTAGCCCGCCTTGCAAGGCCTACATCATGCACGGATATGAGCCTACAGTGTGACTAAACTGCCTCGCAAGGCATATCGTACACCTGGACCACTCTTTCATAACATACAGTTGATCCACACCTGGCCTACAATACACCACTACCATGCACGGGTATCTTAGACTACTACACAAAGCATGAGTGACTCAACTCACCATCTAATATGTCAATATATAAATCAAATAAGCAAAAAAAAAAAAATAAACACATGAAACTATCTAAAGTAGCTTACATGCTAACATATCACTATCACATACTAGGCCTCATATAGTACTCTATATCACTACTGGAAGATGACTAATGAATGCATAGCTATATGTAATCAGAGGTGAGATAGAAAGTTAAACAGGTGATCCCATTATAGATCCACAACCAAACAAGAAACATGCAAGAAAGCCTAGATCAAGAGTTATTTGAGTGTCCTACATGATTGCTTACAAACGTAGGGCACTGAGCTAGACGTTCACTGGCCCCTGATACTCTAACCAGCATACTACTACTCCTATATCCTAACATATAAGGATATATACTATAACACATACTATAGTGAGGTAACTCACCTAGATCAAATACCCCAAGGAACACACCAACACACTCACTCCGTGCACTGATCGCTCCTGCAAACATACTAGAACCAAACAAAGATATATGCTTAATCAATAACCCAATTCCTTCAACTTTCACCCAAGGATAAACTGGTCAAAAGTCAATGGCCAATGGTTAACCAAGTCAATGCTCACCATGAACGTATAGACCTCTTGGCCATGTCATGGGCATGCGAGGACAAGATAGTCATGATGCAGAGAACCACCATGTCTTGACAATCCCTTTGCCATATCATAGTAACTGGTAAATTACGATAATATTTATTGAGAGCTTAATCCTTTAAGCCACTCATTCATACTTTTTAGGAGTCTTTCTAACGCCTAAATACATCTTAAAATCATTACTTTATGCATATGAATGCCCAATGCACGTCCTTTCCAAACTTGATCACTAATGAATGAAATGAGCTCCAAAAATGTTGATTGAGACCAAGGACTTCTTAGACCATTAGATCTGGAACATATAACCATAAAGGGACCACAAGGATCCATAAGTTCCCAGCTTTATGTAATCCTTCCACTCAAACTACTTTGAATTATAATCCTAGATCTAGAACAATATAACATAAATGTAGAAACTTGGGGAGTTACAAAAGTCCATAAGTTATGCAAGAAGGTGGTAAGGAGGTTTTTTTGCTAGGTCTTTACTCAAAGGGCACATTCTCTTTATTCAAGTTGCAATCCAAGGCTTAACACTTCTAGAACACCTCAACCACACAAAGAACACTAAAATGGGGCCAAGGTTTTTTGAGATAAGAGGATGGAGGCTGAAGAAAATGACCTAAACCTAAAGTTAAGGTCCTTGAATATTAAGAAAACCCTAAAATTCATGGGATTGGGGTGCATCAACGACCACCTCGTGGCCTTCCTCTTGCCATGTCATGATATCCATCTAAAACACACTTTATTATCACAGACATCCCACATCGTGGTCGTTCATACTCCACATCGTGGCGCCAGGATCTTCCCAAAAACCTTACCTTTATTCCTCCAAATCCTCAACTGATCTATTCTAGAAACGGGATTTACAATTAATAAACCCAAATTAGATCAAAACAAATATCAAAGGTGGTTGAATTGTAATTTGTACCTGCCATCTTGATAACCAATGAATATCTAAAGCATGGCTACTAGTTGTTTGTGTAATATCTATTGGCCGTATTTTGTATATTTATGTATTAGGTTTATATCTTTTGTACATTGTTTTTTTAGTGTGCCCCATTTATAGATAATAGACTTGTATAATTGTACGTAGCCCCTTGTCAACTTATATAATGGTCGAATTGAAATATGTGACTTCTCGAAAAATCATTTACTAACATGGTATCAAGCTTTTTCTAAACCCCAGCCAATCCTACCCTGCTAAGGTGTAAATTCACGCTTGGATGAGGCTTACCCTCTTGTATGTGTTAATGGGTTGATTCTTTCCTATAAATAGGAATTGAGTTCCATACACCTATATCGAAATCACATAGCCACAGACTTTGCTTTTAACATCAATCTTTTTAGCAACCCATTCCATACACCTATGTCGAAACGTCAAAATTGACACTCGACATTTACCAACCAACGACTCCAAATAAAGTTTGATTCTCAAACCATCTCCTTTAAAAATCAACTCCAAACTCTCTCCGTTTTGTTCCCAATCAAGCAACAAAACTCAGCCTCAACCATATGTTCTTCATTAATGTATCACAAAAGCGAATTTGTTCTCAATAAAATCATTCGAAATCAAAATAAACCAAGTCGATAATCAAATAATCCATCATCTTCAGTCCTTCAATTTCCAATCTTCCTTCAAAGTCAATCCATTAATCGAACTCAAACTTCAATTTCCATATCAATGTGCAAGTGACGAACATCGCAACCTTCGACTTCAAGATGAAAATCTTAACAAAGTTCGAAATTAGACAAAATTAAACTTGATTTCGACATCCATAGCCTCAAAACAACTTGTATTTACCGATTTCTTCTACCAATTCATTGATTAATCTCTTAAATCTTGAATTTGACTTTTTCACAATTTGACTTTTCGAAGTCAAAGATCAACAAACTAGGAATTGATGATTAAAACAACAAATTTTGGATCAAAACATGATTATCCAACTGTTCTTCATCACATTCATGTGTTCTCTAACAATTTCATCAAAATAAAGAGATCAATTTCCGATTTCTTCACTTTGACTTGATTATAATCAATTTTTTTGATTGAACACAACACATATAATTGATTCACAAGTACTGATTAACACGAACTTCTAATCAATTTTTTAGAAAGATTACATCGAAATCGAACTTCAAGAACAATCGATTAAGAGGAAACACAACGAGCCGGTGGTACAAGTAAGAAATGCAGGTGTACATATCGACAAATGAACAATTATATTAGAATCAATCAAATTTAGAGATTTGTGGGCTCACACAAAGAATGAACAGTAACCAGATCAAATAAGAGATTTTGGGCTCAAACAAAGAGGTTAGACGAACAATAATAAAAATTTGGTTGGACTAGGCTTCGAAAGATGTATCATATGAATAGTAACAGTTTCAAACAAAAAAAAATGATTTTGGTTTTGATCTAAACAAAAAATATATATGGATCAATCAATGAGGTTGAAACATATTTGATCCAATGAGACAAATCGATCAAAAATGTAAAACGTAAAATATGAACCGAATTCATGGATGTTTTAGAATGCATTTAAGAATTTGAGATACCTTTTTTACGATCCGAGTTCCATTAACAACAAACGAAACAAATTTATAAGATATTGGCTCTTTTGTGAGAACGAGAAAATCTCCAATTAGAACTTTGTACCACCCATGATGCGTGTTGTACAACTCGTTCTTTGTGTTCTTCGTGTTCTTCAACGATCCAAGAGCTTCTTCTTAAGAACCATCAACACTTTTGGGTTTTGACTTCAAATTCAATGCAACATTTGGAGATTGTTGCTTTGGAACCCAAATTTGCTTCATGGATTTCAGATTCACAACTACATTTGATGATTTTTGTGAATAAACCCACTGGTTTTTATGTTTAATCTTCTTCTTCTTTTTCTTTCTCATCTTTTTGCATCTTGAAGATTTGATTTCAAGAACCACTTCATTCTTGACAACTTCAACTTTGCAAGTTTGGATCAAATATTTTGGAGTTTGATACTTGTGAATTACTTGGATTACCGGCTTTCAATAAGGAAGCATTCATTCAAAGGAATCACAAGAACGCAAAATATCATCGATTTGAACTCCAATCGAGCAAAACACTTTTTCATCTTCATGAGAATCAACTTGGATCTTCTTAACATGAACTACAAGAACATTAAGAATGTAACAGCCCAAATTTTCAAGGTAAAAAATTCATTTTTAGTATAATCAAAACACTACTGTAACTTTGCTCTAAAAGTATTTCAATTAACACAATTATCAGAGTTCAATACCAAAGATCACATGTTGCGGACAACAAGGGTGTATGTGCTGGGATCGTCCCGAGCTCTTTCATTTTAAAACTGGAGTACCTGAAACATAAACTAAAAACCGTAAGTGCAAGCTTAGTGAGTTCCGCAAATACCACATATAATATATATCAAACGATCCATATATGTTATACATAACCGAGAGGAATACATATCAATCATATACCATAATAAATGAGAGTACTATGTGCCAACCATATTCTTGCCATTAAGCCACGAGCCCCTTCGTGGTCTTTCTTGCCAGGCTGGGGGCCACAACCCTGGGTCTTACAGACAAGTGCCAAGAGTGGCCTCCTAGTCTTCAATGTAAGCATCACAAAGAAAACTAGCATAAAAACCATACTACTCAACTAATTACTTGCTTGAGTTCAAACACTGGTCTTGCATACAGTGTGCCAAGAGCCGCCTCCTGGTCTTTCATACATAATGCCAAGGGATAACCCCCGGATCTTACTACAACACATAAACCAAATGGGCCAACATTGGTGCCTTCGAACCATACAACAATGAGGAGACTCACCTCGAATGCTGAAGCCCGACTGCAGAAATCCTTAGCTGCTACCCAAACAACTCCTCGAGCTAATAATACCAAAATATCACCAAATTAGAAATTGGGTCCCAAACCATGATCCAAAATCCATACTTGCTGTAAAATGACCATTTTACCCTTGGCCCAACAAGATTCATAACTAAGGCCCAAGCCTTAAATCCAACAAGATCTAAATCTACACAATCCAAGAAAGCCCACTAATGGCCTAATCCCATACAGGTCTTATCCTAAGCCCATACTTTCCAATTCAAATTTCTCCAAATGCCTCTTGGGAAAAACTTAGTCAAAGGCATGAGTCAAAAGCCAAAGTCAAAGCTCCAAGTTAACTCAAATCGCCAAGTTCCCCCATTAATCAACAGAATCAGAAAGATTCGATCTAACTCGACGAGTTCACCCATGAACTCACCGAGTTTCCCCTTTAGAAATCAAAATCGGGAAAACTCATTCCAACTCGCCAAGTTCACCCATAAAATTGTCGAGTTCCTTAGTCAGCAAAACCTCTTAATCTATTAAGTCACCAAATCAACAAGACAAAGCTCATGGATGCAAATCTGGACCTCAAAGTCTGAAATTTCAAGTAAAGTTTCCAACTTTACTCTCATACAAGGTTAGAAGAAGCTCAAAAGCTCAAAAGAGGCCAAAAGAAGGGATTAATGGATGCATGGAGCCCTTAAGACCATAAACTTGGCACCTTTATGCCACAAGAGCTCCCAAGAACCATGCATCTGAAAGAATAACTCCTTTAGGACGACCAACACCCCTATCAACCACTCAAACTTAGCTAAACCATAGAAACTAGCAGTAACAAGGAAATCTAAGCATATAATAAGCAAGGTTAGAACTATATACCACAAAAATTCTGGAAATGGATTAAAGAATCGAGATCTTAAAGCTCCTTCTTGAATCCCCACCTTTCACTAAGATCCTCTTCCTTTAATAAGCTTCAAAGACCCCAAAATGCACTCAAAATGGGCTCACAACACTCAAGGAGGCTCTAGGGTTTCAAGATTAGGGTAAGGGGCAATAGAGACTGTAAATGAGGCCAACACCTGGGACTTAAGGTGTTTAAATATGGTGCAAACCCCCAAAATTAGGGATTCTCAAATAATGTCCAACTTGTCGAGTTGATCCTCTAAAATGTACGTGCCAAAGACTTCCACCACGTCTAGTTTCCTTCCTTAAACTCAATGAGTTGGCCTTTAGGAAGGATGATTTATTTCCATAATTACCTTCTAGATCTGGGCGTTACAACTCTCCCCCACTTAAATTAGATTTTGTCCTCAAAATCGCTCCTTATTAACACCCATCGAAAGACCAACCTGATGATTTAAACAAAAAAAATCTACGCACAAAAATAATCTTCCCAAGGCAACCGAAACTTCTATCCTCAGAATAACATCCAACCCTTCAGCCCTTGCAACCACTTCTACCTTTTTGGGACTAGAATCTATAATGGTTTGACACCCCGACAGGCCGCTCATGCTGAAACAACTCCATGCCTACTTCTCAATGAATAACCGACCAATCATAACACTTCGAATTCTGAACGTACCACAACATATCCAAATTACTGAAACCACCCTTAGAATAGTTCTTCAAGCCTGATAAGGAAAAAAACCACAATTCCTTGAATAAAACCCAATCCTATCTCACCAGAATTCCAAAATTTGAAGTCTCAATGGTCTTACCTCTGTCAGACCTTTCACACCAAACCACCGCCAAACCATCCTCATAGAGTTTCATACCAAACAAAATGCTTCCAACCCTCGATCATATTGTTGCTTCTAAAGGAAACAAAGTCACTGACCATAAACAGCTACATAATACTTACACATAACAGAAGGCTCGGATAATCCTTCGAGTAGAAGATTCATTCTTGCATTGGTTAGACTTAGATAAGAGCTGCGCAACAAGGTCAAATCAACTACTCTGAGATTATTTAATCCTAGTGTGAGTGACTTAGAATTTCCTAATCCACCAGTTACTCCACACATACAAAACCCAAATCACTAAAACCGCCTGAACACTGCCACACTGGAACTGCCCAAAACACTGATATTGCCCAACACCCGGGACTTAAGGCGGTTAAATAGGGTGCAAAACCCCAAAATTAAGGTTTCTCAAATAACGTCCAACTCGTCGAGTTGATCCTCAAAAATGCGTATGCCAAAGACCTCCAACACATCGAGTTTCTTTCCCTAAACTCGATGAGTTGGCCTTTAGCAAGGATGATTTATTTCCATAATTACCTTCTAGATTATGGGCTTTACAAAGAAGATATTCAACAAACTTAAGATCATGAAGATCACTTAGGTTTTCAACAAGAGAAATATATTTCTTATTAAACAAATCTCTTTTTTCTCCTTCCTTTTGATTTTCACTACTAGATAACATGAGACAAGAAAGTCCAAACAAACAATCAATCTTCGAAAGTGGTTGAAATATCAATCTTCCATGATCATCCTTCAAACCTCCATAAGAAACCAAAGCTTTCCATGAAATCAACCCGCTTAACAATATCCCATAAAATTGATTTTCGTTGACTTTGTATTTCACATCTTCAACGATCACAACCCAAAAATCATATGGCAAGTCCACCATCTTTGATCAATCGATAAGATCTTGAGTTTTTCTAGAGAGAGAAAGTGATAATCAAAGAGATCTTTAGAGAGAGAAAGTGAATATTAACCAAATTCTAGAGAGAGAAAATGGTACAAACAAGTATTCTAGAGAGAGAAAATCAAATTATGGATCAAATCAAGGAAAAAGTCGATTTCTAGAACACAAAACACTCTCTAAACGCGAAGATCAATAAGAACATGAAGAATCACAAAATCTAAAATGTCATCATGGATCAATTTTGATCAAATCAAGAACACATGCTCTGATATCAATTGTAGTTGTGTTGATTATGATGACAAATGCGGAATATGAAAGATCTAGTGAATCATATACAAATCATTAACACATTGACTATATAAATCTGGTTTAAATTATGGAATTTAAAGAATGTAAGCTAAGTAAATCATTTAGCCAAACAAAAACATGTATGGAACATAAAAATTACGTTTTTCAATTGTCAATGTGATGGTCATGTATGTCCATGTGAGAAAATGATCTTTTATTAAACCGAAGTTAAAATATTTTTGGTGCCCTAATAAAATATTACACAAATTAAATATCTATAAATTCGTAATGAGAAATTAAATTGCCTCCTACCTTTTATTCCTATAATTATTCCTACCCACTAAAATTATGACAAATCACCATTCAATTTATAAATTGAACTAGCAATTTACCAAAATATAAGAAAAGTACAAATTGTATTATCAACATATCAAACTATCAAACTAACAATTACTAATTATAAATTACCAACATATCAAAATATAACCAAATTAACAATTATCAAACTACAAATTATCAATATATCAAATTATAACCAAACTACAAATTAATTACTAACATATAAAACTATAACCGAACAAACGATTAATGGTTTGGTTTTAAACCTTAAAGGTGAAATTAAATTCAATACATATCGATTGAAGGTAAACGGACAACATGGCGTCGACTTAATTGCCAACATTTTTTTGTAGTGATTTGTTTAAAGAAAAATATGATCAACATGGTATTACGAAAGAGAAATTAAATTCATTCCTACTTTTTATGCCTACAAATGTTCCTATCCAATAAAATTATGACAAGTGTCATCTTTCTATATTTTTTAAACTAAATCATTAACACTATATTAGGAATATATCAAATATAATTAAATTGAATGGTGATTTGTCATAATTTTAGTGGGTAGGAATAATTATAGGAATAAAAGGTAGGAGGCAATTTAATTTCTCTTATGTTATTTATTCCTATAGTTGGATATTTTCAAACAATTTTTGTTGACCCGACTTGTAATGCACTACTTGAAAATGATACAAGAGGGAATGAGGGGAGGGATTGACATGTTTAACTGGTTTTAAGGCTTATGTAATGTTTTTATTAGAATTATAACATATTTTGTAATTATAGTTTGAAGCAATTTGGGATCGTTGATGTATTATTAAATTTTTAATGTTTGGATCCGTTTTTCTTCAATTAATCTTCGTGACAGTTTTAATATTTTGTTGTGGCTTTTCTACATCTGGAAGGTGTGGTTTAAAGAAACATAAAAATACTAGTGGCATCGTTTGCATTAGTGGTGACGACAATATTAGTAGCGATAATATCATTAACGGCGACTAGACGTACTAACGGTGTCATTTGGAGCAACAGTGTCACCATTATCACCTTTAACGACCATTTTCGGGACTATTTATTTCTCAGTATTGTTGTAGAGAATTGGGCTCATCGCCTAGGATACCATAAATACTTAGTGGCAAAGGAAATAAGAACTATAACGTTTACCAAACAAAGTTAATATAATCACGCCTTTATTAAGTTGGGTTTATATATATATATATATATATATATATATATATATATATATATATATATATATATATATATATATATATATATATATATATATATATATATATATATATATATATATATATAATATACAATTATTTTCTTTACAGTTTATCATTGGGTAACTTTTTTCGTAATATTTTGAACCACTTAAATTTATTTGGAATAAAAAAAACGAATTAATTAACTGACCAATGTCAGAATTATGTTATACAAATATTTTATCTCTAATAATTGTAGTACTATCAAATACTTTAACACAAAGTTCTAATCTTGAATTCTTGATTCAAGTAACTGTCGTGTGTGTTATTATCATATTTCACCAGTAATTTACTTTCAGTAACAAGCTTAAAATAATGTAGAAGATAGAAATTATTAACTAGAAATATGAAAAAAGAAAAAGAATTCATAAAGAATGGGACTCAATCCCCATGCAAGAGAGATAAAAGTTGAAATCCAAAAGGGAGTTAGGGACTTCCAGTTGAAATCCAACTTGTCTGTCCCACATGCATATATCTAGTTACACATACAACACACTCCACTAAATGTCACCCAATACAATACCTTCAGTCTATATCTAGTTACGAAAGCTGTCATCCCCCAACCCAAACCCCCCTCTGGAAACAAAATCCAACGAAACACCGTCTCCCTCCCCCCCACACTCTTGTCCACACTCGCATTCACTCTGGCTTATACTAGCACACATTCTCTCAAAACCTACATTATGATTTTCACAATTACCCCTAAAAGAGAAAGGAGAGAGAAAGAGAAAAACAAAGAAACTAAAAGGTTTAGAACCCATCTTGATGATATCGATTGACGAGGGATGGTGACATATCCGTGCCACCACCACCACCACTTCCTCCGGCAACTGTGAACCCTTGACCAACAGGTGCACCGATACATGTGTAGTTATTAGTGCTATCGGGTGGTGGCACGGTGGTGCCGTTTATATTCTGGAGGCTGAATGGTGGTGGATTGTTGGAGCACACATGTCCTACAAAGTAGTCGTTTATCATATTTGACGAAGGATATTGTGAGGAGTAGGTGTTGCTGAGGCGTGGTGTCGGGGAAGTGTACATCTGTGGAGGTGGTTGTGGTGGCGCTGGAGGTAACATGGTGGTGGAAGTACCGGAGAAGAGTCTTGTAGGATAAACTGTACTCCCCATGTTGCAACCTGCTGGATGATGAAACCCTCCATGTACCACTGGTTGTCCACTACATTAGGATATGAATATGACTAGTCAATTATATCTAGATGCAAAAAATAGGACATCATTATTCTATATCCTTTGTGTACTTGTGATCAATGGGATCATTAATAACAAAAGCTTCATATGCTATAAAACAAGCATCGTTGATATTTGAATTTTAATTGAAATTTGTCGTTTTTACCATGGATCGGTTTCCTAAAACCTTAGGATTTTATTATATTTTAGTTTGAGACCAAAATCTTTTTAATGGTCCATTGTTGTAGTTCACATATTAACAGAAAGTTGAAGGCAATGCCTTTCGCACCCTTGAAAGACATCTTAATTCAAGATCATTTTGGGAAATGAAATAAAAAATAAAAAGTTATCCTTCTAGTGTTTTAAATAGATCTAAGAAAGGATAAAAGCTTTTTATTCTTATTAACTAGAGAAAGATTACAAGTTTTTTGGTTACTGCAAAGTAATTAACATCCAACAAGAGACTTAAAAGCGGCATATCATCAACTTCCTAAAACAAACTAGTTTATATATATATATATATATATATATATATATATATATATATATATATATATATATATATATATATATATATATATATATATATATATATATATATATATATATATATATATATATTAAAAAAATAATAATGAGAAGAAGAAAGTTACCCTAATTGGTGAGGGATTTGGGGTAGGAGGTTATCGTTACTGAAAACCAGCTGACGAGCCCGGTTTAGGGTTTCTGTCTCCCTCTCTGAGACCACCACCACAAACAATAGGTTAAATTAAAAAAAAAAAAAATTAAAAATATTATTTGAAGAAATGAGGTCGAATCCATCAAGGGAAGATTTGAATTTGGCATAAAATATAACGTTTTTATTTTTATAAAAGAAGGCGTATATTAATCTCAGCATCTTACAAACAACTTTTTTGCAAAATCAAAAAGTAGAAAATATGACTTTTTCAGGGTTGAAACTTTGACAAAGAAATGACAAACACTACACTTCATGGCAAATCATTGGCAAAGTTCACAAAGCCCCACCTTTCCTCTTCTCAAACTTTCTGTGTTAAATTTATGTATATGTTTGTGTGTGTGTGTATGAGAGAGAGAGAGAGAGAGAGAGAGAGAGAGAGAGAGAGAGAGAGAGAGAGAGAGAGAGAGAGAGAGAGAGAGAGAGAGAGAGAGAGAGAGAGAGAGAGAGAGAGAGAGAGAGAGAGAGAGAGAGAGAGAGAGAGAGAGAGAGAGAGAGAGAGACCTTGACGATGGCGGTTCATGTGTCCCCCAAGTGCTTGAGACTTGCAGAACTTGAGGGAGCAAAACCTACACTCGTAGACCTTCCCACTTTCATCCTTTGCGCCGTTTTTCTTTTTCCTGTAGATTCCTAGATACCATCACCAACATAAAAATCGTTTCAATGAATTGAAAAGCAACATTGATGGGACTTCTCATGTGTTCATTATTTCTTCAAATGGGACTATACTGTTACTCCTAGTGTACACTGAAATTTGAACACCAGTCGTAAGTCTCCATCCGAATGACAACCAGGGTCACCTTGATCGTTACGAAAACTACTAGCATTTTTAATATCCTTCAAAAAGTACATTTTACATGGAACGTATATACGTGACATAAGATTTCTACATAGTGTTATATACAAAAAAATTATATAAATCTTCTAGTTCTAGGGTTTGCATTTGAAAGCTAGCTAGCTACCCCAACTTGAAGCATCAAACAAATTGGTAAAACTTGAATCTCATTTTGAGTGACCAGATGCAGAAGAAGAGGAAAATGAGAAACTGATAGCATTATAGAATACCGGATGCAGAAGAAGAGGAGTCATCAAGCTGTTGTTTGCCGTAATCTCGGGAGAAATCATCCGGAAAATTGTTGAGGTCTAGTGCGTTTCTCCTGAAAATCATGTAAACATGAGAAAAGAGTTATAGGTTAAGTTAACACTGAACTAGAAGAGAGTGATAGTTCAGAAAGAGAGATAAAGGAGGCAGGAGCTTTGAAGTAAAGGGGGTTGTGGGGTGAAGCCTATGATACTTACATGTTGGTACCACCGACAGAGAAAGAAAGAAGTTTGTATAACTTTGAGAGAACTATAAAACTACAACTACAACACAAAAACAATCTTCAGATGAGAGTGGGGTTGTTATGTTATGGGTGTTGGAGAGATAACTGAAGCTATGGAAATTTATAAAAGATCACTTCAGTTTATGACTGAAATCTTGAGAGGCCCCCCCACCCTCTTTGAAAGTTCTCTATCAGTGCTTCTGCCACGCCCTCCTCAGACCTCTTTCTCTAAAAATGGAAAAAAAGGGACAGTGGTTCTCGTGACTTAAAAAGGAGCAGCGAAGAGTGAGATGGTAGAGTGGGACTGTTGTGTTTAAGTTGTGGTAGGACGTGAAATAACTAAATGAGACGAAATTTGTAGGCTATCTCCATTTCTCTTCGACTATTAGTTCCTTCTTCAAACATGATATCATGTCAAGACTCAAGACCCTCACTTTTTAGTTTTATTGTATGTGGGGTTGTGTTACAAGACAAATGCACCACTTGTTATTACATGTGTTGGAGCAAATTTTTATATATTAAATATATTCTTTTAGTGGATTGCGCAAATGATTCATGCATTATTATCAACCATATTCACTTTTAATATTCTTTTTTAAAACGGTATATTTTTAACATCTAATTAACCGGTTGATCCCTCCATTCACTATGAAGGGAAAATTAACCATTTTAACGATCAAAAGCCTAATTAGCTAACAAATGATTAAGGCTGCAGGCAAAGAGAGTACTAACTTAAATAAAAGGTGCATATAACAAATAGCAAATTACGTGGTACCTATGGTTACAAGTGAAACTGGTTAGCTACAAAATAGAAACGAAACAATGATTTTTTTTTTTTTTTTGCCCTGGTGTTAATTTACCACTAGTTAATTACAAGAACGTGTTCATATTAAAAAGTAATACTAAGATGAATTTTAAAGCAATTGATCGACAATCAATAAACACACCCTTGGCTATACACGCTCATCTACATTCTCAAGTCTTCAACTTAATTATGCCGAAGTAAGCAACTTGTTTAAACTATCAGCCACCCACCGATTTAGACAAGCATACTTTAGCTCAAATTGTAATGTCACGGATGAAATGACATCGAATTTTGATGTGATTTGTTCACTATGAAAGACTACATGTTATAGAGAGATTGTTGACTTGTTACAACAAAAGATATATGTGATGGGTTTCTAGATTATAAAAATACATGAGAGCTGAAAAATACTTAACACTTAAGTTCATATGCAAGCTAGAAAGAATCTAGGTTATCTCTATTGATAGCAATAATCTGTAAACATCAAAAAACCATAAGAAAAGGCTATAGAAATCGAAATTCATATACATCTAAGGTTACATACTTTTTTATTATTGTAGCAAATAATTAAAGTAGATTTATTCTTCAAGAACTTGGAAAGCTAACACTAAAGAAATTGATGTCTCTAATGGCTTGTATTTAAAACCCTAGTAGTAAGAAGACTTGATGAGAGAGGAGGATAAAAGAGAAATTCGGCTCTTCAGATAGTGTATATTGTCTGTGAAAATATGATGCCGAATGACCTTATTTATAGCTGATAGAAAAACCATATAAATCCTAATTTGAAATAAAACAACATTATTTCAAATTCATAATTATCTAATTTCCTAATTATCAATAAGGAATATTCCAAAAGTCCTAAAAATCCTCCTTAATTTCATTGAATGTGTTGGAAGGTTCTAGAATACTTTCCTGTTCAACTATTGAACAATTATAGTTTTGAGGATAACCTAAAAAGGACTTTGCTTATAATTCAAAAATATACAAATTTAGTTATTGGCTTAGACACTTTAATCAACAGTCTCCTACTTAGACGAATCTGTAGCTACAATTGCATGTATAGATATTGAACTAAACAACAAAGAGCGCTTTCCAAAGCCACTGTCGAACTCTGATTCAAATCAAATGTTAACACTAAGATAAGTAATCAGCTATTCATTCGTTCTACAAGATATCTTATTAACTGAGTCATGGACTAAATGATCAACCTCATGTTCATTTGTATTGTTTCCAAATTTCCCGATTTATGATCAATTTAGACTACAAAATCGCACACATCAATTTAGTCCAAACTAGGTGCCTGGTTTTTCATAGATAAACTCAAATCACCGAGGGGCCTACATATATCGATTCTCCTTATTATGGCAAAAGGAATGAACTACATTGACTATATAATGATAAAATTTACGTATCAAATCACACATGGAATAACCCTTCATAACATCCAATTATGAGATACGTTTGAGAAAACTACTGCACAACTTATCTTTAAACTATAAACTATATATCCCTCCTTTAATAATAGAATATATTATCATCTTAGAATTACTTGTGATTGAATCCATGAAGTAATCTCTAAGCGTGAGTTTATCCAATATTAAAATCTCTATTTTCAAAGTACTCATAAATATTGTAGCAATTCCAACTGTATTGTTTTAACATCAATTGACAATCTACAATCAATTCATGACAATCTTAATTCACTATTTATTTCCAAAAGTATAAACAACTGTAGAATTTTGAATAATATCAAAATTACTTAGGGAAGTAAAATATATAAAGTGAAACACAATAATAAATTAATTAACTATGGTATCATACTCATTAATCATAAATAAATCCTTATTAGTTAATAACCAAAAAAATTATGAAATTACTCATTGTATAAATTTTTGAGTAATCAACTAACCACTTGAATTAGATAACATTAGTCATGTCATGTCATGAACATCCATACTATGCTTCTCGATGGTCGTTGCTTTGTGAACAGATTGATTAGACATTACTCCAACGACGCTCAATTCATAAATCCAAATTCTTATCACTTTCTAAGATGTAGTGGAATTTCATCATTACATATATTGTCTTTTTATGGCAAGGTTCTTAAGTCACAGAGACCGAGCCTTCGACATTATAGAACGTTCTACTAGAACTTGTTACTCAGAACAATTCCATGGTTATGAAGTGTCAAATTTAAGGTACACTCATTCAACACTTCTTTTCATTAAAGTTTCCAACTCAAATGTAGATTTTGAAAACACATCCCATTATGGAAACATTTCTATATTCCTATATGACTATAAATTCTGACCAAGAATGTAACACCCTTGTTAGGTATTTTATTTTTCAGCCCATGAACTTATTATAAATTGCATTTTGGCCACTTACACTAGGCGTACTACCCTTGTATGTCAGGCGTAAGTCTTCAAGGAAGTCAAGTTGGAGGAGGGAGTATGTTGGGCGTAGCCATGAGTATGTCAGGCATATGCAGATTCTAAACCCTAAATTTTAGGGTATGGCCCCTATTTATTCACCTAATCCCTCCTATTGACATTCTCTCATCCGGTCTCCACTCCCTCTAAACCCTAGAGTGAAACCCTAGATTGTGTATGAGAGATTTAAATCTAGGAAAGTGAATATATAGTGTTTGGGTGCTAGGAAAAAGATCATTCAAGAAGTGATGGTATACTCTAGCTTGTAGATCCAGAAACATCATCATCTTTTGCACCTTTTCAAGGTCTAAATTTCAAATCTTGGAGCATATTTGAATAGAGCTTGTTTAGTCTTCATTTTGGTTCTTTTTGTCCCAAAGCGTGGATCTTTTTTGGTACGGAGTACTCCATAGCTATTAAGTAGTCCTTTAACACGTTTTAAGATGTCTCAAGTCATAAAAATACTAGCTAGAACATTTCTTTTCTTCCATGCAATAGGTGTGGGGGGTTTTATGAAGTAAAAGTTATGGGTTTGGGGTTTAACTCCTTGTAGCCATGCAAAAGCTTAAAGTCATAGACTTTATGGATTAAGACGTTCATTAGGGGCATTATCACGTTTTGCATGTAGATTGTGGGAACAGCTTACATACGCTGAGCGTACGCTTGGCTACTCCCCGCGTAGCCTTATGTGAGCCCGTTTTTTGGTCATGTGTTCTACGCCCAACGTAGAGTCAAGTACGCCAAGCGGATTGACCAAGTTGACTTTTGTGGAATCTGAACATTTGAGTATTAGGTGGACGCTAAGGGATTTGTGAAGGGTAAAATGGTCTTTTATTCTAAGTGTGGACTAGACTTGACTTGGAGTTAGTAGTGTGGGTGTGTGTGTGTATTAATACCTTAATTATTAATTAAGGTTGATTGGTGTATTTAATTAGGCAGAGTCTAGTTCCGGCAGTTTGGGTATGAGTTCTATCAGTCATCAGTTTAGGTGAGTCTCCTCACTTATACTTACCTGTGTGGTAGAATAATTGTAACAAAATCTCCAAGTGACGGTTTATATGAAAAATGTTTTTTTATGGATTTAAAAATGAAAAATTTTGGTTTGAAAATTTGGCTGTTACAAAGAATCATTTCTATCCAAAACGTGTCACTATGGTCCTTTTCAAATAATATCATACTTTCAATTGTCCACAAGCAACCAATTCTTCGGTCAAACCTTAGAACGTTCTTGACAGTTTTTTGATAACTTCAATCATATGCAATTCTAATCCTTTTCACATAATGCTAAAAGCATTTGAAAAATAGAATAATCAAATATTATATCATATGTAATCGATCATATAAAATACCTAATGTCGAAACATTTCAACATGGTTTGCCTTTGACTACATTCTATTAAATTATTCAATCTAAACTTTTAGATTTAAAATGAAGATGAGTGCCCTTTCCCTTATGTCAACTATAGCATTACAGTTCCTAACTTTTGCAACTTGTAAATTACAAACATTGTTCCATATCGATAGTATTGTCAACATGCAATACCAGGCATAACAATAATGTTCCTACTAGCTTTGACATGTACTTAGAAATTAATTGGACGACTTCTAGAAATCATTACTTTTGAATTTCTCATGGAAGTACAGATTCCTATTTCGCGATGCTTTATCAAGCCTCTAATTAGGCTTCTTAAGCTTATGCACTTTATCTGGATAATGTATGTGTTCAACCTTTTTCAAGACGTGATATACATATCTCTTGAAAGTCTTAACAATTTATTGTCATTACTCACAACATAAAATATGAAGAGGGATTCTGTAATCATATTATAAATTTCAGAATGTAATTAATACAACCAATATTCATATTGATCTTTATCAGACCTTTTAAAATCTACTAGTAAAAGTTTTTCCTTATAACAATTTTCATGAATTAGAGAGAAAGCTTTTATCACCTAGATTCAAAGGTGCATATGTTCTTATTCATGTAGAAGTTTAATTTTCAACCTACAATGATAAGAAAAGGTTTAGGATGATCATAAAACATGATACTAAAGAATTCTCCTTTCTTTTCAGGTTGGAGAATCTTTTATCTTTCTGTCTAACAGATTCTTTTATTCTTTTTGCTACTCTTTGAACCTTTGAAAAGTATTAGAATTCTGCTTAATCTTATAAACAAAAACATATTTACTGAAGCATCAGTAAATCATGATGAATAGATTTATTGTCCCTTTGTAGTGGATCTGAAGAGTCTGTATCAACATATACAAGATCCATTACTCTTTCACTTGCATCACGTCAACATGTGAACAATGGATTAGTCATAATTTTCAAATGAATAAGAATCTCATGGATCATGCAATTCAAATTGAATGACTCCATGTTTTTGTCCAATTGAAACTTGGTGATGAAACTCCTTTCATATAACTCAAGCAAATAATCAAGCCTTGATTTGATAAGAACGAGAAATATCATTATTATCTTGATTTGATATCTAAAATTGGGAGAATAGAGAACTCAAGTTAGTTGATTTTAATCCTTAATTATTAACCCATAATTAAATTAAGGTTAGGATCCATATTTTTCAATTCAAACTCTAAAGAGGGATGTCGTAATCAAATTCGAATCTATTTTTAAGTAAGTAGAACATTCTAATTTCAATCACACGAAACAACTAGATCATCTGAGATTCATTGAATCTTATAAATGACATGTCTAATCTTAATTATGCTCTTACCAATTGCGACTGGAATACTGAGGATCACAATTATGATGTGAATAACCATGCAAACCCTCTTGACAACCTCGAAGTCATTTATCATCTTAAATTGATGTGCCGTTTAACAACACACGTTGTATCAATAATGATATTTTTTTTGATTTGTCCATCACCTCAACTTTGTAGTCCCAAACTAGTGTGTTTGTTAGCTACATATACTCCACTGACGATATATAAAGAGTCATGTGCGTTTTCATGGATTAGCATATAATTTCACATTTTTTTCTAAAGTAACTAGAGTTAGGATTTATATAAAAGAATCTAGTACTTTAATAACATTCTACTTTAAGAGGTTATGTCTTAGAAAATCCGTTCAGCTAATGACCCTCCACCATACAAGGGAGTGGTGGGTGAGAGTGGACACCTAATGACGATCATTAATCTTATATGTCATTTCCTTATACACTCTTACAGTATAACTTCGTGAATGAGATGTACTAATAATTTAACAACTATCCTTTAATTAAATCATTAAGAATTTAAATAATTATCTTAAATTAAACAATTAATAAAATAATTTAAATTTAAATCATTATGGATTAAATAATTATCTTTAATTAAACAATTAATAAAATAATTCAAATTTAATCCTTATCCTTAAGGAATAAATAATTATTTTCAATTAAAAAATTAATCAAATAATTCAAATTTAATCCTAATCCTTTTAAATAACTATCTTTAATTAAACAATTAATAAAATAATTCAAATTTAATCATAATCCTTAGGGCTTAAATTATTATCTTCAATTAAATGATTAATAAAATAATTTAGATTTAATCTTAATCGTTAACCCTCTAATTTTAAAAAATTAGGATTAGGTTTATCCGGTTTTAATTATTCAAACTTTAATACATTTAAAATAATAGTTAAGGAAAACAAATAAACCAACAAGGAACCCCTCATTTGTTCGACAATATGGTTAGGGGGGCTAGGGTTTATTTTAGATAAACCCTAACTTTGATCTATTCATTTATGCACAATGAACAGAAAACTATATCTATGATACCACTGATGAGTGTTCTAGGTCATAAAAAAAACATGAGAGCGGAAAAACACTTAACTCTTAAGTTCACATGCAACCACGAAAGGATTTATGTTTTCTCTGTTGATAGCAATAATCTATGAACATCAAGAAAACCTAATGGAAGGCTATAGAAATCGAAATTCATATAAATCTCGGGTTACATACCTTTTGATTATAGCAAATAATCAAAGCAGATTCTTCATCAAGAACTTGAAAAGCTAGCACCAAAGGAATGTATGCCTCTAATGGTTTGTACCCAAATCCCTAGTACCAAGAAGAGTTGAGGAGAGGGAAGGCTAGAGGAGAATTTTGGCTCTTCAGAGAGTGTATATTGTTTGTGAAAATATGTGTCAAAGGACTCCATTATAGTTGATTGGAAAACCCTAGAAACCCTAAATTATTTCCAATTAATTACAGCTATAGTCCGTACATTTTTAATTTTTCCAATTAATCACGAAATTATTTCCAATTAATTTCTGATTAATTCCAAATTAATTATTACTAATTTCAATTAATATATTAATCATATAATATATTAATAAATCATTTATTTCAATATCTAGTTAACAAATCAGCCTCTTCCTCCAAGAATATACCAATTTAGTTATTGTCTTAAACACCTAATCCAATAATATGTTGCATCAAGTTGCTCTTGAAGAAAATGTTCCAGCAATTTTCTTAACAAAATAGCACACTACTTCCTGAGATTGTGGCCACATGATATGCTTCAGATCATGAGAATGACATTGTTTCTTCCTTTTTAGAACACTTGAAGATAGGACCTGAACCAAAGGTAAAGAAATTATATTGCAAATACACGAAATAATGGACTAAGGGTGTTAATCAGTGGTGAATTTTAGTGGTGACAGTAGATAATCAAGAGCGACATATTGGAGGAAACTTTTCGACAGTATTGCTATTGTACGACACAAATCTCAAACCGTTGGATCTATCCCACATATCAACTGTTAGGGTCACAAAATAAGGTGTCACATGGATCATTAATATAGGATATAATGATGATTTCATTAAAGTAACATCAAATGTGTATGTTTGGTGTCGCCCCTATTGCCAACATTTATTTTAGTGACCATCCTAATCACTGTTGGTGAAGTCGTATTCTTTGAAGTTAGCTAGGTTGGAATACAAAAATCTCAATTTTTTATGCCTACAATGCATTTCAAAATCTACTTTATTGTTTGAAGATGTTGTGTAGACAGACTACACGTGAATTTAGAGACTACACTCGATAGTAAAGCTATTGAATGTCTCATGTAAGATAAGTAGTTCAAACCTACGACTCTAGCAGAGTTTTCACCATTTGTGATATTTATGAGATTTCTTTTGATTTAAAAAATTCATTGTCTATTGCTTTGTTTGAACCTTTCTTGCAATTCCTTGCATATAGTAGAAGCAGTCCCTAAGTAAATGATTGACGCAAATATCTCTGCATAAAAAGTATTTAGGAACCAATATATTATTATGTTATTGTTACGTAATCATAATTTTTGTTTCTTATGATCTGAAGCATCTGGTTATGGAAGATATTCATCAACAAACTCTTACTTGTTCTTTGTAGATAAATCTATATTCACCAATCTACTCTAGCAATCATAGTTCTCTCGAGTTAGAGTTTGAGAAGCAAATATGGATCCAAGATTATCAGAGTGATGAATGTAATATGGTTCATCTGGGTGTTAGTAATGACTACCTCGATGATTTAGCGGTCTTTTGTTATTGGATAACAATTAGCAAGAACACTGACTCTCTAAAACTATCCACATAGAGCAGGAAAAAAGAGTCGATAGAATAATTAACTTATTACCCTAATCTTCCTTCACTATTTATTAAAGTTCATTTATGAAAATGGAATACAAAGGTTGTGTTTGACGATGGTTTGGAGTAGGAAATGGATAGTTTTTTACTGTCCAATCTAGTTATATAAACTCTTAAATAATTGTCTACTAAGCTACCAAAATAGATGTAAGAAGCAAAAAAAATATAAAAAAAATAAAAATAAAAAAAAATCATTATTATTAATTTTCTTAAATAATTTAATTAGTCTTAAATAGTGAAGTATCCCCACTTTTCAGAGGTTGGGTATGCATTCATGATTGACAACCAAATATACAACGGAAATCAAAAGGAATTACAAAATAATAATAATAAATACCAAAACACAATAAAAAAAACAAAAAAAATATGTAAATTCTAAATTGCTATTTAGTGCATATGCCACCTAAGTATGGAAAATACACTAAACAAAAATAGTAAATTACCATATTTTCCTTATCATATCAAGTTCAATAATAAGACATTAAATAACCTTTTTCTCCTCAGTTTTCCGGCTCTTTATGACCTCCAAAGGCTAATTGATAACCATCTTTTCAAGTTCCACCATGTATTCGACCTTTTCACCTCGGGCAAAGTATGTAAGCAAGTAACAACATGTAAAATAAAAATATTGCCCCTAAAGGCATTTATAAATTAAAGAAATTAAAATAATACCTAGATGACAACTTGAATTAGTACAGTTGTTCTTCTGGTTAATGTTCAAGTAAAAACCCCTTTGCACATGAAAATCCACTTCCAATTATATATGTTTTCATCAATCGGTATTTCAGTTTATCAATGTCCATAAATAATCAATATCTCCTGTAAAACACAAAACAAAAATCATATAAAAATAGTTTTTTTGCTTACATACCCATGTCTTATTTTCTAGGATTGGACTAATTTTCCCCTCAAGTGACAACATAAAATACAAAGTACTTTCTAGTTAGTGTCTCTTTTTGAGAAAAAAATATCAATTTTTTTTTAAAACAGGAAAAAAGTTGTAAATTGAAAGTACAATGCTATTTGTTGCATTTATAACCCAAAAATGGAAAATGAACCAAACTGTAACGTATTTTGGTTTTTTGGTAAAGAAAAAAAAACATAAAAATAGGTATAAATGCAAAGTGAATAGAAAAAAGAAATAGTAAATAACCATGTGGTAGTATCGTCAACCATTTCTTGAATGTGGACCAAAATAGGACTTCCATGTTCTGTTTTCATCTGCATAAATGGTTTTACTCTTCAGCTATGCAATTCATGCCACTGAATAATAGTCTAGTTGAAGGGAAATTCAATCAAAAATATTTAAGCTTGAAGCTACAAAGAAGTGATTAATGTATCATATTAGCCCTAACATCAGGTATACATAAATTACATGTTTATAAACTTCATTTACACTTCATCTAGCTAATTCCCTAAGTTCTATCCACTGTTTCCAGATCAACCTAGCCTTCAGAAAGAAGAAACGAAAAATATATTATTTTAAAAGAAGCAAAAATGATTATAAAGAAGAGTTCCAAAATTTTGAAAGACACAACTAACCTTTAAACTAATCAGTTTCCTGCTTAAATTATTTCATTTTGTGGTTGGTATCACGGTGCTTTCTTTCAATCATATAATTTCGGAATGTAACTTCTGCACTTAAAAGAGGAGATTACCACGATGCCCAAGAGCTAAAAGAATAGTTTAAACATGAATTAGCAGTAAATTCATCGTTTTATACAAAAATATGAAGAAAAAAAAGAGTAAAAAAAATCAAAATCAATTTCAACATTTCCAAATTGAATCATTTAGAGGAGTTGATGAAAATGGTAATTAATTTTAGATTTTAAAAAAGCAAAATCAATATGCAAAGTAATAAATTTCATATCATACCTGAAGAAACCAATGGGAAGAACTCTAGAACCTTGCGACATAGGGAGTTAGGGACCAAACACACATGAATGGTTTGACAATCTGTAGGACAGAAAAACGAAGAAAATTTCAAAATCCCTTGAAAACTGTAAGACAATGTGTAAAAGGAGATTAAAATATTTATTTTCACTTATATATTCATTCTTCCAAAGCCCCTTTTGACAACTATAACCCCTGAACGAACAACCAATCCAATGGTAGGAAACGGATCTATGACAATAAGGTAAGCACCATCTGTTAACCATTGTTGATGAAAACATATTGTTAATAAAAATTAATACAACATATTCTCTTAGTACATGAAATTTATCAATTTAATTAAAAAACACCATAATATTGAAATTTACCAACTAAAAAGAAAAGCAAAGCAGCATGGATGGTAGAGATAAATCTGAAAAGAAAACTATAGATGAAGTTGAAGAATTCATATCTATCACATGTAAGAAAAACAAATACCACCTTAGATGTTTGCTTAATACATAAATAAGTTAGAACCAAATTAAAAGACATTTATCACTTGATGGAATTCAATCTACGAAAAGTATATATGACAAAGTTTCAACTTCCAACATCCCTACAGAGGCAATTTAATATATATAATATAAACAGTCTATCTTTTACTCATTATATGTATCTGCACATGCTTACCACACAACTATTCGGTCCAAAGAATAGCAATAGCAGAAATCTACAACCTCAAATTGATATATATATATATATAGTGACATCCCCAAATTCATAGGTAGAAAAGACCGGTTTGTTTATGCTTTATTTGAAAATCATAGTATCTTTTTAAAGAAAAATGTTGGGGAATTTGTTCCTAGTAAAACATGACAACTACATCATCAAAGCATTTCTGAAGAAATGTATTTTATTCATTTTAAAACATTGGGATGTCATCGTCAATATAGAAACATAACCATAAATAGACCTTACATTCATTTACACTAGTGATTTACATCTCCTGAATCTCTCAGTGTAATGTAGCTTCATATCGACACCTTTGATACAAATAAACTAAGTGGGTCAGGTCTGGAATCCTAGTGAGTACATAGGGATTTCAATACCACAATGTTAAATCATATATATAATTTTGAACTCACGGAATATACAATTTCAGCATATATAAGCAACTCTTACCCCACATCGTTAATCCTCACAATGACATTATCCATACTCTCGGACCTTAAAATTTACCTCTTTAATTAATCCATACTCCCGGATCAAATCCATGCTCTCAGATTAATAATTGTGCCCATTTCATACTCTCAGACTGGGGACATTTGTCTATCTAAATCCATACTCCCGGATTAATGACAAATAACTATGTCCTATCCATACTCTCGGACTAAGGACAAATGACCACGTCTAATCCATGCTCTCGGACCAATGACATACTTTTTAAAGTTCTATTCCCCGTTTATATCTCACTCGTACTCATAAGAAGATACTACCCAATATTCCTCATAATTAATTAGGTTTACTCTTTATCCTAAATCATCATATATTATCAGGTATGTCCTTTAACACGTATTTTTAGGTAACTTCAAACAATTCGCACGTATAAATATATTTAATACTTCAATCAATACATTTATTAAAATCATGTTCATGAAAGGGACTATGCACTCACCAGTTAAGGTGGTGATTCCGAACTCAGACAGCGCTTCGCTTAATTTATTTTCCTTTGATGATACCTAGTATCATTACCACTAGATTTTAGTCTAATATTCATTGCGACTAATTATTACTCTATGTTCATCATTAACTTGGAGTCTACTTCATGATCTATCAATTAAGGATCAGCCAGGCAAGACAGTTGGGAGGCATGACCATTTCGACATATAGTTTTTCTGAAATCCAACAACCAAACCCAACGTGACCATTTTAGAAACATCTCCTGTAAGTAGTTCAATCAGTATAACGACTTTGAATCACTGATAAATCTTATTTATAGGTTCATAATAACGATATTATATTTAAATATAAGCTATTTATAAAGTATGGTAGGCGTATCTCACTTGCAACAAGTTTTGCTAAAAACTGGGATCCGCTGGAGTAGAGCTTCTGAGCCGAAAAGCACTTTTTCTCGGAGCCGTCGGGCACTCCGTGTAGGATTAGGTGTCTAAGTCCATAACTATAATTGGTATGTACTTGACCCGATAGTAGCATGGTCCTTTTGGGTTGCCTTCACTGTAACAATTTGATAGGATGGATATTTGAGAAAGAGGTTAATTGTGATTTATTAATATATTGTAAGAATAATATATTAATTGAGAAATCATATTATTTAATTAGTATTAATCAAGAATTTATTTGGAATTAATTTAGTGATCAAAGGAGACTGATTAAATTAACGGGGATTGATTAGGTAAATCAGTAATACTTATATTTTTGGCAATTTGTCCATATTGATTAGGGATTAACTAAATCTATGTGAGGGTCCATGAAGATTTCGTCTATGGGGGCCTATCATATGAGTTATTGGATTGCTTAAGGCCTAAGAAAGTGAACTAGAGTTTCCAAGGTTAAAATCCTAAGGAGCCTACACTATAAATAGAACTCATAGCACTCCCAAAATTAACCTTATGCTTCTAAGAGAAACCTTATCCAATTTTGAGTGCCTCCCATCCTTTCCCATATTCTTCCAACTTGCTTTTAGTTTGTAACTTATTAGAGGTATCCCATTTGAGGTACTAAGCTCTTGAAGGAGGAGGATTACTAGCTACAACAAAGTGGTATTCATCTAACTTGTTTTATGTTGTAAATATCAAAAATTGTATGCTAGTTAGGGTTAATGCTTTAGATAATTTAATATTGCATGTATAACTTGAGAAAACCTAGATCCAAAGCATTAGTGTTGAATGTACACCATAAGATTGTTGTAGTGCTCAAAACCCATTAGTGGTATCAGAGCTTAGGGTGTTTTCAGTTGTATTGATGCATTGGTTAACTGTTCAAAGTTGAAGCAAATCGAAATCTGCATGTTGCCTAATGAATTCGTCGAGTCCAATGTAGGACTCAACGAGTTGGGGCTACTCGACGAGTCCATTTCCTAACTCAATGAGTCGGCTCGTCTGTTGGCAGATTTTTTGGGATTTTGACTAGAATTGGATTAGGATCATTACTAAAACCTGTTTTGACTAATAAAATTCAAATTTTATGATATAGTAATGATTATCCTCATCCAATTAAAAGATAATTGTTAAATTTTAAGATAATTACTAGATTATATGATAAACTAGTTATTTGTATTATTTAATTTAAATTATCTTGCCATATAAGTGGATTAGGTCAAATTTTATGATAAAGATTAATTATATGATTATTTAATTGTTTTTGAATTTTATCTAATAGGTTTTCAAAAGTTTCAAAATTTGCCCTCAAGTTTTGGAATTTAAATTATTAATTAAAAAGTTTTGATTTTAAAATATTTAAATTCTAACCCCTAGAGTTTTAAAAGTTTAAAATTCAACCCTTATACTATTATAATATTAAAAGATTAATACTTATATATGTATAAAACGAGTCAGTATTATCATTAGTAGGTTCAGTATTATCATTAGTAGGTCTCATTCACAAAGCCGGTCTATAAGGGGGTATAAGGAAACATTCTATAAAATGGTGGTTGAATGGGTGTCCACTCTTGCCCACCGCTTCCTTGATTGCTGGAGGGTCGTTAGTCGAATGGGTAGGATAGGACAAACTAATTCCTCATTAATAATTATAATAATCTTATAAAGTAACTAAATATTTTCATAAATTTTGAATCTTAGTTACTTTAGGAAAAATGTAAAAATGATAATATTCCATGAAATTGTACTTTGCACTTTGCCAAGTCATTAGTGGAGCATGTGTAGCTAACCGACACACTAATTTGGGACTAACAAGGGTGGCAGAGGGCAGCTCAAGAATTACCATAGGTCAATAGAGCGTGTGTGGCTAACCAGCACATTGATTAGGTGGTAAATGACATCGAGAGTACCACACATATTTGCATGGTTATTCACACATTGTTTGTGATCCTTGGTATCTCAGTCACAAACTTGAAGGGCATAATAGAGATTGAAACATGCCATTGAAAAGTTCAATGAATCTCCAAGATCTAGGAATTTCATAAAACCTAATTGTTTCGAAATTTGTCTCTGGGTGGTGAAATTGGTAAATCGTCATTTACCTCCCTTCAAATAATTTGCAATTAGATTACGACATTCATTTCTGAATTGTGAATTATTGTATTTGGGTCGTCGCCTTAATATTTTATTTGGGTTTCATATTAAGGATTTTCTATCTAATTAAACTTGTTCTTCTTTTTTAGATGTCTACCTCCAACGCTTCTGGCTCCAACTCTTCTAGCTCTTTCTTCCTCAGGAACTTATGTGGGAAGGTAATCTTCTATGGGTCAAACTTCAATGATTGGATTCGTAACATATGCATGACCCTTCGATAAAAGGACAAAGAATATGTCCTTGACAAAGAGCTGAAGGAAATTGATGAAGAAACTGCAACTCCAGAGCAATTAACTAAGTATAGGGCTCATGAGAAGGACGCGACAAAGGTGTCATGTATTATGATTGCAACTATGACTCATGAGCTTCAGAGGTCCTATGAGGAGTTATGACCTTTCGAGATGCACCAAGACTTGATGGAAAGGTACCATAAAAGTTCTCGACAAAAAAGGTACGAAATCATTGTCTCCACGATAACAACAAAAAAGAAGGACGGAGAGCCCATCACAGTCCACTTGCAAAGGATGCAAAGGTATGTGGAACGCTTCCTGAAGTTGAATGTCAACTTTTACAAAGAGTTGGCTATTGATATTATCCTACACTATTTGCCTCTTTGTTATGATTAGTTCAGAATGACTTATCACATGGAGAAGGAGAAAGTCAATCTAAGAAAGCTTCAAGTCCTACTGAGAACTACTGAAAGTGGTTTAAAAGTCAAGTCTGTTGTACCCACTCCTACTGTAGCTGCCCCAGTCATGGTAATTGGACATGGAAATGGAAAAAGAGGAAAGCTCAGGGCCACAAGGTAAAGTCGCATGATGGTTCTTCTTTGAGTGGATCCAAAGGTGGTTCTGCTGCTCCTTCTTCCAATCCAAAGGATGCAGAGT
Source organism: Lactuca saligna (assembly GCF_052625555.1). Classification (NCBI taxonomy): domain Eukaryota; kingdom Viridiplantae; phylum Streptophyta; class Magnoliopsida; order Asterales; family Asteraceae; genus Lactuca; species Lactuca saligna. The sequence goes on along the minus strand of NC_136424.1, from coordinate 46,642,739 downwards.
GCTTTCATTTTCTTGAAAAGGGCATTGGAAACGAAGTTGCCTGAAGTATCTGCAGGATATCAAGGATGGTAAGATAAAGCCCACCTTCACAGGTATTTACACTATTCAATCTAATAACTCATCACATGTTAGTTCTTGGGTCCTTGATACAGGATGTGGTTTTCACATTTTCTTTGATTTGCAGGGTCTAAGAAGAAGTAGGGATGTGGAGCATGGGAAGATGAACTTGATCATGGGGAATAGGAAAGCATCGTCTGTCACCAAGATTGGAGTTTATTCTTTACTGCTTAGTAGTGGGTTAGGATTAGATTTGAATAATTATTGCTACTCGTCATAAATGACAAGAAACATTATTTCATTTCATGGTTTGTATAAACAAGGTTTTAGATTTTCGTTTAATAATGAGATTGGTTATATTAATGCTTTCTTTAATGGTACTTTATATTTTGAAGCATTGCCTTGTAATGGTATATATGAAACTGTAATGGTTGTAGACAAATTAGAATATAATGTGTTGAATATTGATTCGTCCAATGGCTTGGACAAGACATGCTTGTTACATTGTCACGCATAACCTAACTCCAAAAGGATGGAGTGTTGGAGTCATTTGACCTTAGTTCCGATGACACGTGCGGATCTTGTTTACATGGAAAGATGACAATGTCACCCTTTAGTGGAACTTGTCAAAGGGGTGAGGGTTTATTGGATCTCATACACACCGATGTGTATGGGCCCTTTAGATCCACCACATGGGATGCAAACTGCTTCTATGTGACTTTTACCGATGATTATAGCAGATATGGGTATATGTACTTAATCAAGCATTAGTCGGAAACTTTTGAAAACATCAAAGAGTTTAAGCAAGAAATGGAGAATCAATTGGGCATGAAGATAAAGCTGTTCCAATCCGATCGAGGTGGTGAGTATCTTAGTATCGAGTTCCACGACTATCTCAAGGAATGCAGAATTTTTTCACAATTGACACTGCCTAGGACACCGCAACTGAATGGTGTGGCTGAGAGGCGCAATCAAACCTTGTTGGACATGGTTCGTTCCATGATGATTTGAGCTTTGTTACCTATCTCATTTTGGGGGTATACCTTAGAGACCGCCGCCCATATCCATAATCTAGTCCCAACTAAGAAGGTTGCCAAAACACCTCACGAGATCTGGACAGAGAAGGTTCCCTCGTTGGCTCATATCAAGGTTTTGAGTTGCGAGGTTTTTGTAAGACGGGAGACTCATGACAAGCTTAAACCTCATAGTTAGCGATGTATTTTCATCGGCTACCCGCAGAAGTCCTTTGGATATCTCTTCTATAGATCGAGTGACAATGTTGTCTTCGTTGCGAGGAGAGGGGTTTTTTGAGATGAGAGAGAGAGAGACAGAGAGAGACAGAGAGAGAACTCATATTCTAAGAGGACAGTGGGAGGCAGATTGAACTTGAAGAGATTCAAGAATCAAGTGATGAAGGAACCTTAAACACTAGCGCTCAACCCGAGGAGGAAACTCCTGTTCAATCGACTGACGAGTACTTACCTCTTAGACATTCCAGTAGATTTAATGTTCCACCTGTATTATATGCCTTCCATATAACTGCTGAGGGTGATATGTTTATTAGTGATAGTAAGCTGATAAATATGGATGAACCTATCAACTGCAAGGAAGCCATGGCAGGCCCAGAATCTGCAAAGTGGAAAGAGGCAATGGACAACGAGATTCAGTCCATGTATGGCAATCTAGTTTGGAACTTGGTTGACAATGCACCGTGTCGTAAGACGGTCGGGTGCAAGTGGATCATCAAGAAGAATACCAACATGGATGGGAAAGTGCATACATTCAAGGCACGGTTGGTTGCGAAGGGATTTACTCAAACCCTTGGGGTTGAATATGACGAGACCTTCTCACCAACGGCTAAGATCAAGTCTATAAGGGTTATGTTGGCTATAGCTACATTTCATGATTATGAACTATGGTAGATGGATGTCAAAACCATTTTGCTTAATGGAAAGTTGGCTAAGGATGTTTACATGAATCAACCAGAGGGGTTTGTGGATGAAAAGTACCCAAATAGAGTATACAAGCTTGAGAAATCAATCTACGAATTGAAACAAGCATCTCGCAGATGGAATCTTTGTTTCGAGGAGAAAGTCAAAGAGTTTGGTTTTTCGAGAAGTGAGGATGAGTCATGCGTATATGTCAAATCTATTAGGAGTATAGTTAGCTTCTTGGTATTGTATGTCGATGACATACTACTCATAGGAAATGACATCCTGGCCCTATAGGATGTTAAGTCCTGGCTTAGGAAGTGTTTCGTTGTGAAGGACCTTAGAGAGGCTCCTTATATTCTATGGATAAGAATTTCGAGAAATAGGAGTAAAAGACTAATAGGACTTAGTCAAAGTACCTACTTGGACAAAGTTTTGAAACGTTTCAACATGAAAAATTCCAAGAAAGGAGAATTTCCTATCCAGAGCAATACCAAACTGAGTAAGACTCAGAGTCCAAGCACCGATGCTGAGATAGCAGAAATTATTCAAGTACCTTATGCTTCCACCGTTGGCTCGATCAAGTATGCTATGATGTGTACTCGCCATGATGTGGATTTTTCTTTGAGCATGGTTATTCAATATCAAGGGAACCCTGGTAGAGCTTACTGGATTGCAGTAAAGAACATTCTTAAATACTAACGAAGGACTAAGGGTTGGATCCTTAACCTTGGTAGGAAAAAGGAGGCAATATGGCTAAAGAACTTCATTGGAGACCTTGGACTTGTACCTTCCATAAAGGAGCCTATGGATATTTTCTAAGATAACGAGGGTGCAGTCGCCTTAAATAAGGAACCGAGGGATCATGGCAGATTCAGGCATATCGACAGGAAATATCACTTCATTATACATCGGGTAGAAGAAGGACTCCTCAAAGTAAAGAGGGTATCATCAGAGGAGAACGTAACATATCCTATTACAAAGGGACTGAATAGGGTTAAGGACTTGCAGCATTCTAGGAGTATTGGACTGAAGGACGATATTATTTTTGGCGATTAGATAACCATTTAGAAACTTGTAATAGATAAAATGTAATTGTTATTTAATGATTGAATAAAGGAGTTTTATTTATCACTAAAGTTGCTATCTTGTGTCAATTGTTTACTATTGTTTCATTTTTCATGTTTTGACTTCCAGAATAATAAGATTATTCAAATTATCCATAGTCAATCATACCTTAGAAGTAGGTACTAAGGCAAGATTGTCATGAATTGGCTTGTAGATTTTCTAAGCGTTTAGGCATAGGAAAAGTTTTCTGCAACGTTCATGAGTGCTCTTGAAATAAGCTTGGAGTATTGGATTAAATCAACGCTCACATGACTCACTCCATGGAATTTATCATGTGTGATTGTAAGATGATAATATTGAATAGTCTTCAACCCAAGATATATGAGTTGTTGATAACAAGTTGGTTGTGCATTGATAATACGAAAAGGCACTAATAACTTGATGTTATAAAATATATTGTTGTGTATTATTTAACAAGTAGTTAGTACAACCATATAAGTCAAAGTTTATTTGTTCCTTTTATCCTACGAGGATTAAAAGTGATATCTTGGGCCCCTCGATGATTTTGTGTTGACTTAAGTGTCGGGCCCGGTCTTCACTGAATTGATGTGTTCAATTAAGTTCTATGTCAAAAAAATCAGAACTCGGGAAACAAACAGTTGGACAATGAGTATGAATCTATTCCATGTCTTTGTCCACAATATATCTCGAAGAACAGAGGATTATATGATCCTTTATCTAAAGGACGTGTCATTGATTAGATCAGAGTTTGACAACGGCTTTTGCGAGCTATGATTGCTAATTGGATTTTGAAGTTGCATTGGTAGTTATAGTTGTTTGACTTATCCAAGTGGGAGACTTTTAGATTAGGTGTCTAAATTCATAACTATAATTGGTATGTACTTTACCCGATAGTAGCATGGTCCTTTTGGGTTGCCTTAACCATAGCGATTTGATAGGATGGATATTTGAGAAAGAGGTTAATTGTGATTTATTAATATATTATAAGAATAATATATTAATTGAGAAATCATATTATTTAAATAGTATTGATCAAGAATTAATTTGGAATTAATTTAGTGATCAAAAGAGACTAATTAAATTAACGGGGACTGATTAGGTAAATCAGTAATACTTATAGTTTGGACTAATGATCCATATTGATTAGGGATGGACAAAATCTATGTGAGGGCCCATGAAGATTTCGTCCATGGGGGCCTATCATAAGGGCTATTGGATTGCTTAAGGCCTAAGCAAGTAAATTAGGGTTTCCAAGGTTAAAACCCTAAGGAGCCTACACTATAAATAGAACCCCTAACACTCCCAAATTTGGTCCTATGCTTCTAAGAGAAACCTTATCCGATTTTGAGTGCCTCCCATCCTCTCTCATATTCTTCTAACTTCCTTTTGGTGTTCGTGACTAATTAGAGGTATCACATTTGAGGTACTAAGCTGTTGAAGGGCAACGATTACAAGCTACAACAAAGAGGTATTCATCTAACTTGTTTTATTTTGTAAATATCGAAAATTGTGTGATAGTTAGGTGTCATGTTTTTGATAAGTTAATATTGCATGTAAACATGAGAGAACCTAGATCTAAAGCATTACGTTTGGATGTGCATCATAGGATTGTTGTAGTGCTCAAAACCCATCACTTTGGGGCTTCTTTCTAGTGCTAGGGAAGTTCCCTAGGCTTTAGGGGGTTTTGGGAGGCTAGCGAAAGTAGAGAGAGAGAGAGAGAGAGAGGGAAAGATATGATGAAAGGTGTGACTTTGAATGCTGACCTCGCACCTCTATTTATAGGTGTGAGGCTGTTGACTACGCCACACGTTCTTTGCTGGTACGCTACAAGTACCTCGGTACGCAGGGCGTATGAGGGTACACAATGCATTTGTACCGATACGTTTCAAGCTTCATATGGTGCATCGGTTCTTCTTCCGAACCGAGCAATACGAGACATCGGAGAATTCCTTCTTCGTACGCGGGGCATACTCCGGTAGTCAAGCCGTTCCTCCTCTATGGGGGGCGGAGCCTCACATCCAGCTAGCACATTCCGATCCCGACTTCTAAAATTTATAAATTTCCCATACAAGATCTTTTTCGACATTATTTGTATCAACGCATAGGTGGGACCCTACTCTACAACTTGCATTTATACTTCGTTAGCTAATTTTGACTTTATTTGTAAAGTTATTAACAAGACAGGATAAGTCCGTTAAAAATTCATAACTTATTCATTAGACATCCATTTTCGTTTGTCTTTTTACCATTGAACTACTGTTAACGAGACATTCGGTTCTCTTTTAGGTTGTGTTGGCTAAAAATCAGCCGATCTACTATTCGAACTACAGGGTGCATACTACTACACTGAAACTTAGGAAAATCATAACTTCCTCATACGAAGTCAGATTTGGGCGTTCTTTTTACGCACGCACTCGGTTTAATGTATAATTCGACTTTAGTTTGGATTTCTAAGGCTAAAAAGCGATTAATCGTACACTTACTTTTTATGTCACACAGTGTCGTATCGGTTCTGTCGCGAAAGTTCGATAGGTCATAACTTCTTCGTTATTACTCGGATTTCGGCGTTCTTTACATGTCCGGATCCCTTGTGACATATACTAGAACTTAGTTAGGATTTATTCTAAATAATCTTCCATTGAAAAGTCATTTTTGGCACTTCTTGTCTCTGAATTGACTAGCCCGAATATGCGGGCATTATATATATATATATATATATATATATATATATATATATATATATATATATATATATATATATATATATATATATATATATATTTCTACAATAAAAATACCAAATAAGAATGAGAAAAGAAAAATAAATAATAGAAATGAGAGGTGCAAGAACCTTTAAATAAATGATACACATTCTTTCCTAAATTATCAGAGATTTCTAAAAAAAAATCTATTTTAAAGATTTTCATTTTGAATCACGCAACCATTGGACTCATATACTATGTTATCCAAGTAAGAATATAGATGCTTTATACATTGAAAAGTACGAGTAATCTAGCATACATTTTTTGAAACCAAACTGATGCTTGGTCTCTTTGCCTAACTGCACAAACCTTACTGATTAGTTTACTAACCAACTTTTTTGCAGGCTCAATCTTCTCACTGGAGCCATCTATCTTTTCCGTGAAGGGTTTTGAGCAGTCTAACACTCCTAAGGTATACATGCAACCCTAGAAACCTTAGATCTTTGTTCTTATATGATATATGCAAATTTTCATTTTGCAAGGTTCTTAGCCTAATAACATGGCATGGGGAACTTCAAACATAAAAGCTAGTCGGAAAACATACCTTTCTTGTAGCTTGGATTCCTTGAGAACTTTGTGAGCCCAGCACCCCAAATGTGATGCCTCAAGTGTTTCACACAACACCGCAACTCTTGGAATAACTTTGAGAGAACTACTCTATCAGTCAAAATCGGCTAGCCCTATTGTTCTACACATAGTGTCGATTTTGGTAGCCTATGGTGTCCTTTTATAGTGGTGTCACAAGTAGGGTTACAACTTGTAAACCCTAATTGACATGGCTTTACATGTTCCATGATCCATGTGTTTATAACCTCCATGGACTATGCATGGAGGTTACAACATGTAAACCCTAAGGAGCCTACACTAAAAATAGAACCCCAAGCACTCCCAAATTTGGCCCTATGCTTCAAAGAGAAAGCTTAGCCGATTTTCAGTACCTCCCATCCTCTCTCATATTCTTCCAACTTGCTTTTGGTGTTCGTGACTTATTAGAGGTATTACATTTGAGGTACTAAGTTGTTGAAGTCCAATGATTACAAGCTACAACAAAGAGGTATTCATCTAACTTGTTTTATTTTGTAAATATAGAAAATTGTGTGCTAGTTAGGTGTCATGATTTTGATAAGTTAATATTGCATGTATAATTTGATAAAACCTAAGATCCAAACCATTAGGTTCGCATGTGCACCATAGGATTGTTGTGGTGCTCAAAACCCATCACTCTGGGGCTTTTTTCTAGTGCTAGGGAAGTTCCCTAGGCTTTAAGGGGTTTAGGGAGGCTAGAGAGAAAGATATGATGAAAGGTGTGACTTTGAATGCTGACCTCGCACCTCTATTTATAGGTGTGAGGCTGCTGACTATGCCACGCGTTCTTTTCTAGTACGCTACACGTACCTCGGTACGCAGGGCGTACGAGGGTACACAACGCATTCGTACCGATACGTGTCAAGCTGCGCATGGTGCATCGGTTCTTCTTCTGAACTGAGCAACACGAGACATCGGGGAATTCCTTCTTCGTACACAGGGCATACTCTGGTAGTCAAGCCGTTCCTCCTCTATGCGGGGCATAGCCTCACATCCAGCTCGCAAATTCCAATCCCGAATTCTAAAATTTATAAATTTCACACAAAAGGTCCGTTTTCGACATTTTTTATAACAAAGCGTAGGTGGGACCATACTCTACAACATTCATTTATACTTCGTTGGCTAATTTTGACTTTATTTGTAAAGTTATTAACAGGACAAGACATGATAAGTCCATTAAAAATTCATAACTTATTCATCCGACGTCCGTTTTCATTTGTCATTTTACCGTTGAACTACTGTTAATGAGACATTCAGTTCCTTATTAGGTTGTGTCGGCTAAAAATCATCCGAACTACTATTCGAACTCCAGGCTGCATACTACTACGCTAAAACTTAGGAAAATCATAACTTCCTCATACGAAGTCAGATTTGGGCGTTCTTTTTACGCACGCTCTCGTTTTAAGGTATAATACAACTTTAATTTGGATTGCTAAGGCTAAAAAGCGATTAATCGTACACTTACTTTTTACGTCACACAGTGTCGTGTCGGTTCTGTCGCGAAACTTCGGTAGTCATAAGTTCTTCGTTATAACTCAGATTTCGCCGTTCTTTATATGTCCGGATCCCTTGTGACATATACTAGAACTTAGTTAGGATTATTTATTCTAAATAATCTTCCATTGAAATGACATTTTTGGCACTTATTGTCTCTGAATTAACTAGCCCGAATATGCGGGCATTATATATATATATATATATATATATATATATATATATATATATATATATATATATATATATATATATATATATATTCTACAAAAAAAATACCAAATAAGAATGAGAAAAGAAAAATAAATAATAGAAATGAGAGGTGCAAGAACCTTTAAATAAACGATACACATTCTTTCCTAAAGTATTAGAGATTTCTAAAAAAAATCCATTTTAAAGATTTTCATTTTGAATCATGCAACCATTGGACTCATATACTATGTTATCCAAGTAACAAAATAGATGCTTTATATATTGAAAAGTACGAGTAATCTAGCATACAGTTTTGAAACCAAACTGATGTTTTGTGTCTTTGCCTAACTACAAAAACCTTACTGATTAATTTACTAACCAACTTTTTTGCAGGGTCAATCTTCTCACTGGAGCCATTTATCTTTTTTGTGAATGGTTTTGAGCATTCTAACACTCCTAAGGTATACATGCAACCCTAGAAACCTTGGATCTATGTTTTGATAAGATACATGCAAATTTGCATTCTGCAAGGTTCTTTACCTAACTAGCATGACATGGGGAATTTCAAACATCAAAGCTAGTCGGAAAACATACCTTTCTTGTTGCTTGGATTCCTTGAGAACTTAGTGAGCATAGCACCCCAAATGTGATGCCTCAAGTGTTTCACACAACACCACAACTCTTGGAATAAGGTTGAGAGAAGTACTCTATCACTCAAAATCGGCTAGCCCTCTGGTTCTACACATAGTGCCGATTTTGGTAGCCCATGGGGTCCTTTTATAGTGGTGTCACAAGTAGGGTTACAACATGTAAACCCTAATTGACATGACTTTTCATGTTCCATGATCCATGGGTTTATAACCTGCATGGACTATCCATGGAGCACCTTATGGGGTTTAGCCCAATTCAATAAACCATGGATCATTAACCTACTATATAAGAATGGATGATTTACACAATCAACCCCATATATTTAATTAGTCTCCTTTTGATCACCAAATTAATTCTTGATCAATATTAATTAAATAATAATTAATATATTTGAACTTATAATATATTAATAAACCTTAAGTGCCCTTCCTCTCATTTTGTCTATCCAAGTGTCATGATGGCATTCAACCCAAATGGACCATGCCAACCGGGTCAAGTACATTCCAGAAATAGTTATGAACTTAGACACCTAATCCAACAATCTCCCACTTGGATAAGTCTAATAACTATAACTACACGAATGACTTTAGGAACCGATCAGAACTCGAAGCTCTTTCAAAGTTTCGCTAAACTAAGATGATGATGATATGCCATTTAAGATAAATGATCATATAATCCTCTACTCTCATGATATCATTTGGACAAATACATGGAACAATGTCTTACTTATTGTCCAGCAGTTTGTTTCCCGATTTCTGATTTGTTTGAAATAGAACTTAATCGAACACATCAATTTAGTTCTGACTAGGCCCGGTGCATTGGTCAAAACAGAATCATCAAAGGGCCCCATATATCACTTCTAATTCTAGAAGGAACAAATAAACTTCGACTCATATGCTTGTTCTACTACTTGTTGAATCATACACAAAGGCACGTTTTATAACATCGAGTTACCAATGCGTTTTCGTGCAATCAATGTATAACCAACTAGTAGTCAACAACTCATATCTCTAGGTTTGAAGACTTATATGATATTACTGTCTCACAATGACTCGAGATAAATTCCATGAAGTGATACAAGTGAGCGTGGGTTGACTCCAACACTCAGAACTTATGAGCATTCATGAATGTTATAGCTACTCTTGCTATGTCCAACACCTTAGACATCTACAAGCCAACTTCATGACAGTCTTGATTCATACCTACTTCCAACATGTGACCGACTGTGGAGAATTTGAATAATATGATATACCATAACCTAATTATTTTGGAAGTCGAAACATGCAAAATGAAATGATAGTAAACAATTGATAGAAGATAGCAACACTTTACTTATAAATAAACAACAAATTTTATTTATCATCAATATCAATTACACTTTACAAATTTCAAAAGCTATCTAATTTCTAAAACAATATCATCCTTTAGCCCAATGTACCTCGTATGCTGAAAATGCTTAACCCTATTCAGTCCCTTCATGAGGGGATCTGCTGGGTTCTCATCCGATGATACCCTCTTTGCCACGAGGAGTCCTTCTTCTATTCGATGACTGATGAAATGGTATTTTCTATCGATGTTTCTGGATCTTCCATGATCCCTTGGTTCCTTAGTTAAGGCAACTACACTTTCACTATGACAGAAAATCTCCACATGCTTCTTTATAGCTGGTACAACTCCAAGGTCTCCAATGAAGTTCTTTAGCCATATAGCCTCCTTTGTTGCCTCGCTCGCTACTATATACTCTGATTCGCAAGTTGAATTCTCTACTATCTCCTGCTTGGAACTTTTATAAGTAATTGCTCCTCCATTTAAGGTAAAGACCCAGCCTAACTGAGAGCAGAAATTATCCCTATCAGTCTGGAGGCTAGCATCACTATACCCTACTACTCTCAAGTCATCACTCCCACCGAGGGTAAGGATCCAATCCTTAGTCCTCTGCAGGTACTTGAGAATGTTCTTTACCGCAGTCCAGTGAGCCTTGTCAAGGTTCCCCTGATATATTGCTGACCATGCTCAAGGAAAAGGCCACATCAGGATGAGTACAAGTCACATCATACATGATTGAGCCTACAATGGAAGCATACGGTACTCGACTCATCTCAGCTATGTCAGCCTCTGTACTCGAGCTCTGAGTCTTACTTAGCTTAGCGTTACTCTAGATCGGTAACTCTCCTTTCTTGGAATCCTGCATGCTAAACCTATTCAGCACCTTATCCAAGTAGGTACTCTGACTAAGTCTAATTGGTCTTTTACTTTTGTCTCTCAAAATCCTTATCCCTAGGATATAGGAAGCTTCTCTAACATCCTTCATAGTGAAACACTTCCCAGGCCAGGACTTCACTTCCTGCAGAGTTGGGATGTCATTTCCTATGAGTAGTATGTCATCCACATACAATACCAAAAAGCTAACTATACTCCCACTAGCCTTGATATATACACATGATTCATCTTCGCTCCTCAAAAAGCCAAACTCTTTGAATTTCTCATCGAAAAAAGGATTCCATCTGCGAGGTGCTTGTGTCAATCCATAGATGGATTTCTCAAGATTACACACTCTATTAGGGTACTTTGTACTGAAAAAACCCTCTGGTTGACTCATGTAAGCATACTCAGCCAACTTTCCTTTAAGGAAAGCGTTTTTGACATCTATTTTCCATATTTCATAATCATGAAATGTAGTAATGGCTAACATAACCCTAATAGACTTAATCTTTTTCTATTGGTGAAAAGGTCTCATCATAATCAATTCACGGAGTTTGAGAAAATCCCTTTGCAACCAGTCGCGCCTTATAAGTGTGTACATGACCATCCATGTCGGTCTTCTTCTTGAAGATCCATTTGCACCCAACTGTCTTACGACCTGGTACATTGTCAACCAAGTTCCAAACTTGATTGTCATACATGGATTGTATCTCCCTGTCCATAGCCTTTTTCCATCGGCAGCCTCAAGGCCTGCCTTGGCTTCCGTGTAGCTGTTAGGTTTATCCAGACTTACCAGTGTATTATCACTGATAAGTGTATCACTTGCCATAGTAATATGGAAACCATAATAAGGCTCAGGTGCATTCCTAACTCTCGTGGAACGCCTCATAGGTACAGACTCGTCAGTCGGACCAACAGGAGTTTCCTGCTCAGGTTGATTGCTAGGGTTTGAGGTTCCTTTACCACTTGACTCTTGAATTTCTTTTCCTTGACTTATGAACTCTCTCTTTCTCTCTCTCTCTCTCTCTCTCTCTCTCTCTCTCAAGACTCCTATCCTTGCTACAAAGACCACATTATCACTAGGCTTGTAGAAGAGGTAACCAATGGATTTCTGTGAGTAGCTGATGAAAATACACCTCTCACTCTGAGGTTCGAGCTTATGGTGAGTTTTACACCTCATGAAAGCTTCACAACCCCAAATCTTGATATGGTCCAAATTGGGAACTTTCCCAGTCCACATCTCGTGAGGTGTTTTGGCAACCTTTTTGGTAGGGACTAGATTAAGAATATGGGCGGCAGTCTCTAAGGCATACCCCCAAAATGATATTGGTAGCAAAACTCGACTCATCATGGAATGAACCATATCCAATAAGGTTTGATTACGCCTCTCAGCCATAACATTAAGCTGTGGTGTTTTGGGAGGTCTCAATTGTGAGACAATCCCACATTCCTTAAGATAGTCAAGGAACTCTGTACTAAGATACTCACCATCTCGATAGATCAGATCGAAGCATCTTAATGTTCCTGCCCAGCTGATTCTCCATTTCCTGATTAAACTCCTTGAACTTTTCAAAGTTTTCTGACTTATGCTTGATTAAGTAGACATACCCATATCTACTATAATCATAAGTAAAAGTCACATAGACGTGGTTATCATCCCTTGTGGCGGTTTTGAAGGGTCCACACACATCAGTATGTATGAGGTCCAACAAACCCTCGCCCCTAGCACAAGTACCAGTGAAGGGTGACTTTGTCATTTTTCAAAGAAAACAAGATTCAAAACTATCATCTGACTTTAGGTAAAATGACTCCAAGACTCCATCCTTTTGGAGTTGGCCTATTCGTTTCTTGCTCAGATGTCCAAGACGACAATGCCATAATGATGCTTTATCCAAGTTAGTGGATGAATCGATACACAACACATTATTTCCTAGATTATCAACAGCCGACACAGTTTCATATACACCATCACAAGGTAATGCTTTAAAATAAAGGACATTATTAAAGAAAGCATTAATACCACCACATTCATTATCAAACGAAAAGGTAAACCCTTGTTTGTACAAACCATGAAAGGAAATAATGTTTCTCACCATTTCAGAAGAGTAACAACATTTATTCAAATATAATGTTAAACCACTACTTAGCAACAAATAATAAACTCTAATCTTGGTGATAGGTGAATTTTTGTTGTTCCCCATGATTAAGTTTATCTTCCCATGCTCCACATTCTCACTTCTTCTTAGTCCCTACAAATCAGAACATATGTGAATACCACAACCTGTATCAATGACACAAGAATTAGAATGGGGTGAGTTATTAGACAATATAGTGTAAATACCTGCATGGTTGGGTTTCACTTTCCCATCCTTAACATCTTGCAGGTACTTTGGGCGGTTTCACTTCCAGTGTGACTTTTCATGGAAATAGAAGCATTCAGCCTCTTTAGGATTGGCAGAAGGAGTGACAGAACCACCTTTGGTTCTACTTGAAGAGGAGCCATCAAGGGATTTTCCCTTGGTACTCTTAAAAGGGTTCTTCCTCTTCTTCCCTTAAACTTGCCCGATTGCCAAGCAGGGGCGGCGGTAGGAATAGGAGTGGTAACAACCGATTTACCTTTAAGACCACTTTCGGCGGTCTTTAAAAGTCCTTGAAGTTTGCTGAGTGTAACTTCGTCCTTGTTCATGTGATATGTCATTCAGAATTGATCATAACATGAAGGTAAGGATGCAAAATAATTTCAATAGCCAAATCCTTTGGGAATTTCACATTCAATTTCAGCAAACAGTCCACATACCTTTGCATTTTCTGTAAGTGCACCATGATGGGTTCACCATCCTTCATTCGGGTTGTTATCATGGAAGAGATGATGTCATACCTCTCTTGACGAGCACTTTGATAGTAGCGGTCCATCAAGTCCTGGTGCATCTTAAAAGGGTAATAGTCGTCATAGAACTTTTGGAGCTTGGCTGTCATCGTGGTCAACATGATACATGCCACTTTAGTGGCATCTCTCTCATGAGCTCAGAATTTAGAGATCTCCTCTAGAGTAGCAGACGAATCATCAAGTTCCTTAAGCTCCTTGTCGATGACATATTCCTTGTCCTCATAACGAGAGACCATCCTGATGTTCACGATCCAATCCATAAAGTTGGAACCATCGAAGATGACTCTCCCACAAAGGTTCATGAGAGAGAATGAGCCAGTAGGGTTTGATCCAGAAGCAACATTGTTGGAAGACATCTGAAAAACAAAGACAAGTTTAGATTAGATATAAAGATAGTCCTTAATAAGACACCCAAATGTAATACTAAGGATAGGACACAACACAATATTTATAATTTAGAAGAGGGATGCCATAATCCAAGCTATAAAATAATTGAAGGTAGGTAAATGACGATTCACCAATTTCCACCACGAAAAATGAAATGTATTATTAGGTTTTAATTGGTTTTTGAAACTCCTAGATTCTTTTGAGATTCATTGAACTTTTCAATGGCAAGTTTCAGTGTCGAATGTGCCCTTCAAGTTTTGTGATTGGGATACCGAGGATCACAGAACAATGTGTGTATAACCATGCAAATTACTTGGTACTCTTAATGTTTATCACCTAACTGATGCGCCAGTTAACCACACACGCTCCACCGATCTATGATAAACCTTAAGCCACCCTTTTCCTACCTTGTTAAATCTAGGTTAGTGTGCCGGTTAACCACACATGCTCCACTAACAACTTAAGCAAAGTGCAAAGTGTAATTTCACGGGTTACCATCATATTCCCATTTTCCTAAAGTAACTAAGATTGGGAATCTATAAAACATTTAATTACTTCATAGCCATCATACTTTTGATGAGGATTAAACTCATTGTCCTACCTGTTCGGCTAACAACCCTCCACCAGTCAAGGAAGCGGTGGGTGAGAGTGGACACCCATTAAGTTTCCATTTTATAGGCAGCAACCTTATACCCCCCTTATAGACCGGCTTCGTGAATGAGGCCTACTAACGGTAAAACAACTTGTTCTTATATATATATATATATATATATATATATATATATATATATATATATATATATATATATATATATATATATATATATATATATATATATATATATATATATATATATATAATATTAAGTTATAATATTATAAATTATAAGTGTTGAATTTTAACTTTTAAAATTATAGGGGTTGGAACTAAAGTTTTTAAAGTGACTTTACATGTTCCAAAACTTGAGAGAAAGTTTTGTAACTTTCAAAACTTTACAACTTCATAACTTATGAGTTAATGATTTATTAAAATGAAGACTCTTCATTTTCATGTAACGTATGTATTTCTTTAATGGACTTTAAAAGAATGAGTTTTGGTAATCCATAACTTGAGAACAAATTATGGATTCCATTAAAACACATCAAGATCAAGAATTAAACTAACAAACTATTTGCAAATAATTCATATGATCTTCTAAACTCATAAGTGTATTAACATTCATATCAATAATTTCAAGAATCATAAATAACACATGCAAAACTTGAAATTTTGATAATAACCATTGTAAATCGATTAGCATAACCATTACACCATCTAAAACAAGTTTTATAAGACCAAAACAGTTTAGGGTAATATTTGTAGTCCATTTCTAGCAGCAAAACTAGAAAATCTGCATTCAGGGCCTCCTGCTCATCGAGTGCATGAACCTACTCGACGAGTAGGATGAAATAACACATGGACTCGGTGAGTTCACTCAGCAGAATGCAGAAATCTTGAGTTTTTCAACAATTTGCAACAAGTATCAAGAAAACAAGCCTAGGCTCTGATATCACTGAAGGGTTTTGAGCATGCTAACACTCCTAGGGTGTACATGCAACCTTAGAAACCTTGGATCTATGTTTTACTAAGATACATGAAAATTTGCTTTTTCCAAGGTTCTTAACCTAACTAGCATGGCATGGGGTACTTGAAACTTAAAATCTAGTAGGAAAACATACCTTTCTTGTTGCTTGGATTCCTTGAGAGCTTTGTGAGCCTAGCACCCCTAATGTGATGCATCAAGTGTTTCACACAACACCAAAACTCTTGGAATAACTTTGAGAGTAGTACTCTATCACTCAAAATCGGCTAGCCCTCTTTTTCTACACATAGTGCCAATATTGGCACTATGTCAAAGGGGTCCTTTATAGTGGTGTCACAAGTAGGGTTACAACATGTAAACCCTAATTGACATGGATTTTCATATTTCATGATCCATGGGTTTATAACCTCCATGGACTATCCATGGAGCACCTTATGGGTTTTAGCCCAATTCAATAAACCATGGATCATTAGCCCACTATATAAGAATGAATGATTTACACAATCAACCCCATATATTTAATTAGTCTCCTTTTGATCACCAAATTAATTCTAAATTAATTCTTGATCAATACTAATTAAATTAAATTATTAATATATTAGAAGTTATAATATATTAATAAACCTTAAGTGTCCTTCCTCTCATTTTGTCTATCCAAGTGTCATGATGCCATGCAACCCAAATGGACCATGCCAACCGGGTCAAGTACATTCCAGAAATAGTTATGAACTTAGACACCTAATCCAACATTTTTTCCTCTCCATTCATGTATCAGCATATGGTAGGTGTCGACATGTAGTGGTATCACTGGATAACAAATACAATAACTTTTTTAGCTATAATCATTTAATGCTTATGCGGAGCCCTGTATCAAAACTGAATTTCTCTATTTTTCTACCAAAAAATTTAAGTTGAAGCTATAGACACGCACCAAAAACCAAACAACAACAGTTGGGTGACCAATATAGGATTACCACACAAAACTAGGAAGACAAAGAAGTATGAATACCTACCAGAGAAGATGAAAAGAACAGAAACCACCCAAAACAAGTCTTCAATATGCATATACAAACAACAACCAAAGATAAAACACCAACAGTTACCTCACCCAAATACAAAAGGAAACCCGTAAATAACGGGAATACATAAGAAGTAGCCAAGCTTATAAACATAGGGAGAAAACATATGAAGGAATGGAAGAACCTTTTCAATAATTTACACTAGTTAGTGAGAAATCTTATCACTCTCCTTTATTTTTCACCTCTTCCTCAGCCAGAGTAGACCCTAGAAGAAGACAAACTCTTCGAATCCTCTTCATCATGTCATACCAAGTACATTTAGCTTAAATACATGATGTTTCTCTAATAACTTCAATCCACTGACCTAAGCACCCCATTGCCAAGCTTTAGTTGTGACCTAAAGAATTGATATGGGAGGAATAAATGAAGCAGGATGTGACAAAAAACAATGATGGAAACCAGTTTTTGGTTGCAACCTTCTTCTAATTTATAGACGAATAGGAGGTGGGTTCGATGGAGGTTTGTTGATGTATACCAAAAAGGATTTTGATAACATTAAAGGTGAAATTGGTGGAGGTTTTGCGTGAATAAAACTGATCATCTGTTTAAGTGACCAGCTAGGAGAAGATATTGATGGCCAAACACGTAGATAGGAGATTTCCCCAAGCGAGTACATGTACAGAAAAAGCTCTCAAACCAAGAAGACAAAAAGAACATATTATTAAGCATATATATATATATATATATATATATATATATATATATATATATATATATATATATCACTCGTACGAAAATGATCTACGGTCACACTTTCCGAAAAACGGCCTGTCATACTTTTTATTAAAAGTGCAGCCGAAGGTCACTAAAAAATTTTAGATACTGTTTTTAGATACATTTAAATTAGTTTGTGTGACCACTGTATAGATAATCAAAACATTAATCACATTTAATTATAACAAATGTGACAACTATTAGTCACATTCGAACAATGCGACCATATGTCACCATCAGCCACTTGTATTGATTAATGTTGTGATATTTTTTTTATAAGAGACAATAGATAAGTATATGGTCACATGAGGCAATTCTATATGTTTCTATATCATGGTGCATATTTTAGACACATGAAATCTAATGTAGCTAACATGTTATACATATGGACACATTGAATATTTACGTGTCAAAGCAAGAAAACACATTACTTTTAGTGGTTTATGGTCATGTGCATTTTATTATGTATGTTAAAATATGATGAATTGGCTTTGAAAAAAACAAATATTGTGAGTGTAAGTAACATTTGGTTATGGTTACAATTATTATGTGTATCTATAGGTAAATCTAGTTATATAAGTAAAATAATGTATGTTCAATATAATTAGAGTATGGTCCATTGAATATGTGACTATGATTATATAATGGTTATTCTTTTAGTACTAGTGTATGCATTAAGTTAAAAAATTGTAACAATTGGTAAAATTGGTCAGAGTTCGGCGGTCAAACCACTACGAACCGTTACACACAGGGCCGGTCCAAGTTGATTTGAGGTCCGGGGCAAAAAAAACAAGGCCCTTCTAAAGGTGGTATTTGGTCGGTTTAATCAATTTTTGGTTTTTCAAAATTTAATTGGTTTTGGGTTGTTCGATTCGGTTTACCGGGTAAACTATATAGATGTCACATATACTTTTAGTTATTTACAATAATATATTAATATAACGTTCCCATCTTTTTGTTTTTTACAATAATATATTCATAAGTGTACATAATAATACCAATACAAAGAATATGATCACTTTTTTATTTTGTAAACAAAGGTCCAAAAGTGGGACAGAAGAAATAAAATTATATTACAAGCCATTAGCTACAAACCAACAAAAATATACATATTTTCCATGTTTACTCTTTGCAACAAGTTAAAAACAAATTAATATCAAGAGGCATGAACTATGATAGCAGGAACAATTTAAAAAATATACTTATTTTTTCATGTTTTCCCTTTGCAATATGCAGCCACTCGTTTTTGAGTTGTGGAGACAGAACTCAAATAACAAGGTAGATTTGATAAATGTAAATCAGCAAACCAAGAAGCACTTTAAACCCTATGAAGATGGCATGAACAATAGACATAACTTAAGTATTGGATAGCCAAATAGATCATCATCAGTTAGGATTTCATTTACACTACCAAAAAACCATTGATCTTTGGGACAAACCCCAAAATGGCAAGGTTTTGTTACTAATATACAACAACAAACCCACTACCACCACATATTACCCATCAATTTCCTACCTTGGTATACATTTGGTAGGCATGAGCATTTCCGACAACAAAATAACACAACCAAATTTGTATGAAATAACAATGCACATTGGGGAATTTCATTTTTCCCATGCCAATCAGCTATGAAAACCCTGTACATTATCAATTACCCACAAAAAACATAGATTGACACCGAGAACAAGTAACTCAAAATAAAGAAATAAGTATTTTGATCATATGGTATTAACAAATTCCCTCGAAAATCTAGAACTCGATTTGCTAAGAATAGAGGAATTAATCAAGAGGGAATATATTCAATAAACCAAAAATAGATTCTAGATATCAATTGCCCGAGAAATTACTTGTTGACGAGGGATTTTTGAGAAAAATCGATCAAAAATACAATTAGCCAGCTTTCTGGATCTTGATCGATTGAGTATAGATCTTTGAACTCCCTGATGCTTGAAATCAATTTCTTGAATCCAATAAAAAAACCCAAAAATCAAAATTCACGTTTTAATCCATCGACTTAGAAAGAAGAAGAAGAAGAAGAAGAAAGGGATGGACTCGTTTTACAGAAATCGTGTGAAGAAGATAACCGGGTGACATTTTATATGATTTAATTCAACTAACATATTTGGTCCCTGAGATTCTGTCATTTAATCCTATTATACTCTTTCACTTTTATTTGAATTATGTTAAACCCTCAACTATATATAATTAATTATGTTTATTTAATTTTAAAAATTAATAATATGTTTATTTGATTTTTTAAATAGTAAAATGATTACTTAAGTTTATAATAATGTTTTTTTTATTTAATCTAATGTTTTAAAATAAAAAAAATAAAAAAAAATGAGTATTGTTAGTGGTGATTATTTCCTAGGTGTAGTGGGTTGGTGGTGAAGCTGATGTGGCGCAGAGGGGGCACCACTTTTCTATTGGGTTGGTGGTGACCGCTCCATTTATCCTTAGGGATTACGGCTTTGGGCTTATATCTCATGGCTTATGATGTACCACTTATAGATTAATACTCATGGCTTACGAATTAGTTGTAGGACTTAGGCTTAAGGCTTTTGGCTTATGGATTACGACATAGGGATTAGGGCTTATAACTTTAGTCATATTGCTTGACGATTAAGGTGTATGGCTTAAGTCTTAAGCCTTATGGCTTATGGCTTAAGCCTTATGGCTTATAGCTTAAGCCTTATGATTTATGGCTTAAGCCTTAGGGATTATGTCATATGGTGTAAGGCGTAGGGTTTACGGGGTATGTCTTATAGTTTATGCATTTATGTATGTGTATATGAATATATGTATATGTGCATGTATTTCATAAGACCTAAGTCTTCATAACTACCACATAAGCCCTAATCCATAAGCACTATGCATAAATCCCTAAGCACTTAGCATGTACCAAGCACAAAGCCCTATGTCTTATGGTGGGTTGGGTGGGTGTTAGAGATTGTATGATTAAGGCGTACAACTTATGTTTTAGGGCTTAAGGATTATAACTTATGGCTTAAGACTTATGGATTTTGGATTATGGCTTAAGGTTGATGAGACATAAGCTATAAGATTAAAGCACTAAACCTTAGTCTTAACCTTTAAACTATAAACAATAAGCCATAAACAATAATCTTGATGGATTAGGGTGTATAAATTAATCTTCACTCTTGTCTCTTAAGGGTTATTGTGTATGGTTTATGGCTTGTGTCTTATAGATTAAGGATTATGGCTTATATATGACTTATAACTTAACGTTTATGGCTTATGGCTTATGATGGTTTATGTCTCGAGACTTATGACTTAAGGCTTAAGACTTATAACTTATAGCTTGTGGTGTATGATGTTTGGCCTATGGCATTATGGCTTATGACTTATGACTTATGACTTATGACTTAGGGCTTATGGATTATGGATTAAGTCTCAGGTCTTATAGGTTTAGGCTTAAGGCACATTCCTACATCCCCACCTCACCTACACCCACCAATTCACCTAACTCTACCCCCACCTACCCCAATACTACCCACCTCTCCCTATATTCACACCCACACCCCACCCTCACCTTATATAACCTACACCGCGCACCCACACATACACCCACTTTACACACATCCGAATCATACCATGAAATTCACATGTATATACTCATCCACTAACCCCTACCATCCCATACCTATACCCATATCCGACCCTACCCACCTACTTTACGTCAACATAGATACCCCCACACCTCCTCACCCCTGTATCGCCCACTTAAGTATTTGCTTTAGAGTTATTCCTAGTTTACCATCATTAATCAAATTTTAAAATATTTGAAAATATAAAATAAATATTAATTACAATGGTTTAGAAATGAAGGTGGTGGATTTATAGATAATGGATCTATGATAAACTATGTGATTTGGATCCTGAGGTCTGTGAGACTGATGAGGTGAGAATCCTTTTGGATTCGCATGTGAAGAGGCTTTTTGGCTTTTGGAATTGGCATTTCATCTAACGTTCGTCTAAGGATTGAAAAGCTTTTCATGATGAACATTTTTAGGGTTCCTTGACTTCCAAATTGCTTTTGCTCCTGTAGATGTTTGTTGTACCTGGCATTTCTTTGACTTTTTGTATTGCGAACTTTTCAATAGATTTATAAACATTTGCTTTTTCCGTTGTCTTTCGTACAGGAGTGTTTTCTTGAACTGAGGAGTTATCAGTAAGATTATCCTTGGTTCCACTGGAACTTCCCTTTTCGTAGGTGGTATTAACCTTATTTAAAGGTCCAGCTACATACCTTCCTTTAACTCTCCAATAGGTCTTCTCAGAGAGACCTACTGTTTCGTCTGCATTGTCAATCGGGGCAGACCAAAAGTACTCATCACACCCATCAGCAATATCAGCTTCGACTAAGGACGTTAGTTCAACATTTTGACGTTTAGTTACCTCATTAACTTCAAAGAGTTAGTTAAGTGATGTTTGGACCTTTAGAAAGACAATTGCAATTTCCTTGAGAACTTTTGGATTATTTTGAGAAAGATGTGCAAATTCAACTAAATTTTATGAAATGGGAGCTTTCACTTTTTCAGGTTCGTTTTTAAGGATTTGAGAACAGTCAACCTCATCTTCTACATATATTTCACTCACCTTACTGCCCTCATCTAATTCAAAAATATTTTTAACATTTAATCTATTATCTAAACTCAATTTCGAACTCAATGAATCAAATTTCTTTACAGTTTTGGTTTTGATTTTTAACCTGTCATTTTCATCAAGTAACTGTCTCAGCGTGTCATTGTGGTCTTTGGACTAAATATATGAATCAATTTTTTCAAGACCAATTTATAAGACTTCGAGGTTTCATCTAATGAGACGATAGATTCACATTTAAAACAATCAGCATCAATTTCATCTTCCTTAAATTCCAAAAATGGCAAAGATCATTTTATGATTTTTCTTACCCATTTCACAATCCAAATGCAATTGAGTGATATTAAAATAAAGCCTCTTAGCAATCAAACAAAAATGTTACGTTGTTTTAAAAGCTTTAAATTGTCTCGTTGTAAATAAATAGACTCATCCCTAGACCTAGAAAGCTCTTACTCAATCTTCTATATCCACATCCTCATATTTTGACAATACTTTGCTGATTGGATCAGTTATGTTAGCGTTTGATAGGCGAGTTTGTTTCAAAATTTCACTTATACTTGAAAAGGTGAATTTTAAATCGTTTAATTTAGTTTCATAATTAGATACAGGAACATTAAGAGATTCAAGAATGGAATGTACCTTATTAATTAGCTGATCACATTCACTGATTTGTGCAAGAATTGGCTTTGCAGTGAAGCAGTTGCCATCCCTTCTTCCATTCGCTTCTCCTTGTCCTTCATCTGTTTCATACCCTCGCACTTTTGACATGCCATTTGTCACCACAAATCATCTTCCACCCACATGTGAATCCCCTTCATTCTCCACAAAGCTCTTTCCATGAGTGAGTTTCCTAATTTATTCATCTTCTGAATTAGTGGACCATACATCGAATCCACCAAATTCATCATCATCATTATTTCCCTGCACAACCAAAATAGGCATAGCATTATCAACTTTCTTTTTCTGCTTGATTTCCTCAAGCTTGCGAAGTTGGTAGGCCTCATCATCTTCTCCCTCCTTATTCTTATTCATTCTCCTCAGCATGCATTCTTTAGCAAAAAGAGTCTTTCCATGAAAATAGTTGCAGTCATAGCCTAAATCACCTGCAAGCTTTTTCTCTTTCTTATCTTCTTCCTTCTTAAAGCTATCCACTTTATCCTCTTTCACCTTTTCTGAATTGTAGCTTCCCTGACAGTTTTGGTTTTTGTTAGAGGGAAACTTTTTCTTTACGAATCTCCTAGGATTCGACACCATTAGAGTGAACTCTTCATTTGTGAGTTCACAGTCAAAAAGGTTAGGCTCAGCATCACCTTCAGCAACTTGCTTCCCCTTTGCAACTAAAGCCAACGTACCCATGCCAGACACAACTTTCGCTTCTTTAGTTACCTCACTTTCGTGTGACTTTAACATTTATACTAACTTTGCCAATGTATAATTTCTGAACTGCTCGTGAGCTTTCACCGTTGAAACCACTGCCATCCACTCAGACCTTAATCCATTAATGAATGTTACCTTCTACTCAATGATTTCTCGTCCAATCACATGTTCCATCATCCTGCTCAAAAGATAATTGTAGCGATTGAATGTTTGACTCATATTTTCATCAGTCTTTTGTGTGAAAGCACCAAATTCAAACAACAAGAGCGTTTGAGCAGAATGCTCCAAATCAACGTCTATTGAATAAAGCTCTTTAATCATGTCCCATATGGCCTTGGCTGTATCACAAGAACTAACAAGATGAAATGTATCAACCTGCAATGTGAATCTAATGATTCTCATTGCTTTGATGTTGCTCTGCAGCTTGTCTCTCTCATCTTAAGGAGCTTCTTTGACATCAAGAAGAAGTCGATTGAGGTTGGCCTGAGTTTTAATCACCCTTCTAGTTCCAGAGTGAACAAAAGCTCCAACAGTAATAGATTTCCAGATCAAGTAACCATTATCTTCTAAACCAAGAACATAATCTTCAAAGTGAAGTGCCCAGACTTCATAATCACTGGGAAAGAGAATAGAAATCCTAGTAGTTGACCCAATACTACTGATGGAGTTGATTTGAGAATTGTCGTGTGACATTTTAACAAGATCTTCGAAACATGTTTAAGAATCAGACGTGTAAAAACTTAGGTTAATATTGAGATCACAATGACAACATCAAGAACACAAAGATGACGGTTAAACAAGATCCAATATTAACAGAAACCCTAATAGCTTCTTTTGACAGAAGAGATGTGTATAGAGTACACATTCTCCTACTCTGATACTAATTGATGAGATTCAAATCTAAAAGATCGATAAGATTCCAAAACAGAAAGCAAAGATGAAAAAGAAAATGATTCAAAATAAGCTTAATGATTCAAGCTTCACGGCCTCAGAAGAGCTCGATCAAGAACTGCTACTGTAGAGGCGTGATTAGGGTTTATAGATGATTTCCAAAGATAAAAACATTAATAAACTACGATGCATGCATGTATTATATATACATAAACCCTAATAAATAATACAGCTGGACAGGCCCATACCGTTAACATAATGAACTAAAAACAAAACAACCTAATGATGCAACTGATGGGTTTTAAGCAAAACATCCATCCTATGGTGTACATGAAAACCCTAATAGCTTTTGGATCTAGTTTGTCTAATGAACATGCAATTGAATATCCAAAGCTATAAACCCTAGATCTATCATATAAGAACTGAAATATGGGTTTAGTAATTACCTTTGATTGTTATATTGTAATAACAATCAATTCCTTGCTTTGCCTCAAGTATTGCACCTCTAATGGAGTCACAAACACCACTAAGCAACTTGGATGAAGAGGATAAGAGAGGAGGCTGCCCAAAACATCTAGAAACTCTAGAGGAAGACTTGTCCATGTTTTTGGGGCTTAAGGGTCCTTTATATACATGTAGGCTATTAGGGTTTACAACTAGGAAACCCTAATCTGGATGCTTAATCCCTAAGCAGCCCATGGACTCCTTTAACATATCCCTTGGACGATTTCTAATGGGCTTCCCATAGAATTCGTCCAACCTGTATTTTATTAGGTGATACATAGCCCAATTATAATTATCTTATAATTATAACTCCAGTCCCCTAAGTTTAATTAATCTCTTTTAGCCACAAAATTAATTCTTAATTAATTCTTGACTAATATTAATTAAACAATATGATTTCTCCTTTAATATATTATTCTCATAATATATTAATAAATCATAATTAAACCTTTCCCTCCTTAATTCATCCTACATATTGCTATAGTGAAGGCAACCCAAAAGGACCATGCTCATAATCGGGTCAAGTACATACCAAAATAGTTATGGAAGACCATGATTTTCAGAACTAGACATCTACAAAACGGGAGAAAATTCAAGTTAAGTTGATTAGAATTCTTGATGTAACACCCAAATGAAACATCAATCTAGGATCCAACACAATACTCTACAACCTAGAAGAGGGATGTCGTAATCTAGTTGCAGAATATTTGAAGGTATGTAAATGACGATTTACCAATTTCCACCATGAAAAACGAAAAAGAAGTTTAAGTTTTAAATGAATTGAAACTCCTAGATCTTTTGAGATTCATTGAAATTTTCAATGGCATGTTTAATCTCGATTATTCCCTACCATTTGTGACTGGGATGTCGAGGATCACAAACAAGGTGTGAATAACGATACGAATCATGTGGTGCACCCAATGCTACTATCACCTAATCAATGTGCCGATTAGCCAAACACGCTCCATTGATCCATGATAAGCATCGAGCCACCCTTCGTCACCAATGTCATCCCCAATTTAGTGTGTCGATTAACCACACATGCTCCACTAACGTTTGACAAGGGTAAGAAGTGTAATTCCATGGGTTAGCATACAATTTTACATTTTTCCTAAAGTAACTATGATTTGGGAATTTGTATAAGCATTTAGTTACTTTGTACTTCATTATACTAATAATGGAAGGTTTCTGTCCTATCTTACCCGTTCGGCTAACGACCCTCAACTAGTCAAGAGTACGGTGGGTAAGAGTGGATACCCATTCAATCGCCATTTTATAGGCAATTTCCTTAAACACCCCTTATAGACCAGCTTCGTGAATGAGACCTACTAACGGTAAGACTGACTATTTACTCATACATATATAATATTAGACTTTTAATGTTATATATAGTATAGGGTGTGTTTTACACTTTTAAAATAATAAATGGTTCAATTTAGTAAATTATACTTTTAATTTAATTAAATGTAAACCAAAAACTTTATGGGTTTATTAAATCACTTTTAATTATACACGTTAATTAACTAATAAAACCATAAGGGTGTGATTTGAACTTTTCAAATTCCTAGGGTTTTAGAATTTAACATTTAAAAATTAAACTTTTAATCAACTTTTAAATTCCAAAACTTGAGGGCAAGTTTTGAAACATTTCAAAACATTTAGGTTTAACTTATTTAAATTTCAAAAACAAAACTTTTAAGTTCAAATTTAAACAATAAAACCTAAAGGGTGCAATTTGAAACTTTTTCACAAGATAACTCAAATCTAAATTACAAATAATCAATATTTATCTAATAAAACAAAAGATTATCTAAATTTTGACAATTATTTTGTATTTTGGTAAGGATATTCAACCAAAATCAATAAAAATCGGATTTTATAAATTAAAAACGTTTATGGTAAGTATCCCAAGCCAAAACAACAAGAAAATCGCAAAAACAGCCTGCCAGACCCGCTGACTCATCGAGTCAGGACCTAGACTCGTCGAGTACAGACGACTCGACGAGTTCACCAAGTGACTCGACGATTCAGGCATCCAGAAGCCAAAAAATTTCGATTTTTAGTCAAAAAAAATGATCAATCAAGCATCAAATTCACTAACAAACAGCCCTAGGCTCTGATACCACTGATGGGTTTTAAGCAAAACATCAATCCTATGGTGTACATGCAAACCCTAATAGCTTTTGGATCTAGTTTGTCTAATGAACATGCAATTGAATATCCAAAGCTATAAACCCTAGATCTATAAAATAAGAACTGAAATAAGGGTTTAGTAATTACCTTTGATTGTTATATTGTAATAACAATCAATTCCTTGCTTTGAGTGGCTTCAAAAACTTAGTGCCTAAAGTGTTGCACCTGTAATGGAGTTACAAACACCACTAAGCAACTTGGATGAAGAGGATAAGAGAGGAGGCTTCCCAAAATGTCTAGAAACCCTAGAGGAAGACTTGTCCACGTTTTGGGGGCTTAAGGGTCCTTTATATACATGTAGGCTATTAGGGTTTACAACTTGGAAACCCTAATCTGGTTGCTTAAGCCCTAAGCAGCCCATGGACTCCTTTAACATATCCCTTGGACGATTTCTAATGGGCTTCCCATAGAATTCGTCCAACCTATATTTTATTAGGTGATCCATAGCCCAATTATAATTATCTTATAATTATAACTCCAGTCCCCCTAAGTTTAATTAATCTCTTTTAGCCACAAAATTAATTCTTAATTAATTCTTGACTAATATTAATTAAACAATATGATTTCTTCTTTAATATATTATTCTCATAATATATTAATAAATCATAATTAAACCTTTCCCTCCTTAACTCATCCTACATATTGCTATGGTGAAGGCAACCCAAAATGACCATGCTCATAATCGGGTCAAGTACATACCAAAATTGTTGGGTTTTGAGCATTCTAACACTTCCTAAGTGTACATGCAATCCTAATAAACCTTGGATCTATGTTTATCTAAATACATGCAAAATTTGTTTTCCAAGGTTTATAACTTATTTAGCATGGCATGGGGAACTTTTAAACATAAAAGGAACTAGATGAATTACATACCTTTTGATGAGTGTTGAATCCTTCGGAGTTTGAGAGCCATGCACTAATAATGTGAATGCCTCAAATGGAAATTACAAATCACCACAAACTTGGAAAAATTTATGAGAGAGTATACACACTCTTAGAAATCGGCCATAACTTACACACACTTGTTTGTATAGTGTGCAAGATTAGGGTAAAACCCTAATAACCAATGTCTTTTCCTTTCCAAGGATGCATGGGTTAAAAGCTCCATGGATCATCCATGGACTTCCATATAAGCTTAGCCCATTAACAAATGAGTATTAGCCCACACCATATAAATATAATAGCCCATGATTTAATTAGTCTTCCTTTTAATCACTAAATTAATTCATAATTAACTCAAGATTAAAACTAATTAAATAGCATGACTTGATATTAATATATTATAACTTATAATATATTAATAAATCGTAAGTATACAATTCTCATAAAATTATCCATAAATAGTTTGGGTGAAGTGCAACCCAAATGGACCATGTCGGGTCGGGTCAAGTATATACCAAATAACTTATGGACTTAGACACCTTATCCAACAAACTCCCACTTGGATAAGTCTAATAACTATATTTGCCTATATTACTTCAGTAACCAACCAAAAATCGTAGCTCTCAAAAACTATGTTGAACTATGAAGTGCCATTTTATATAAGTGATCATATAATCCTCTGTTCTCATGATATCAGCCGAAAAAATACATGGAACAATGTCCTACTTATTGTCCAACAGTTTCTCTCCCGATTTCCGATTTGTTTGACAAAGAACTTAATAGAACACATCAACTTAGTTCTGAACGGGCCCGGTACATAGGTCAAAACAAAATCATCGAGGGGCCCATATATCGCTTCTATTTCTAGAAGGAACAGATAAACTTCGACTCATATGCTTGTTCTACTACTTGTTGAATTGTACACAAAGGCACGTTTTTTAACATCAAGTTACTGATGCGTTTTCGTGCAATCAATGCACAACCAACTCATAGGCAACAACTCATATCTCTAGGCTTAAAGATTTATATGATATTACCTTCTCACGATCACTCGAGATAAATTCCATGAAGTGATACAAGTGAGCATGGGTTAACTCCAATACTCATAACTTATGAGTACTCATGAATGTTGTAGCAACCATTGTTATGTTTAAACATGTTTAGCCATCTACAAACTCGATTCATGATAGTCTTAATTCATACCTACTTCCAACATATGAATGACTGTGGAGTGTTTAAATAACTTAGTCATTCGGAAAGAATAACCCAACTATTCTGGAAGTCAAAACATGCAAAGTGAAACACAATAATAATCGAATCCAATATGGTCTCAGAACCGTTTTGAATATAAATAGAACCACCTTTTATTTATCACCATATTGATTACACATTATTCATTGTATAATTTTTCAAATAATCAACTTAATACTTGAATAAAGACAACAGTTGTACCATGCTCCTAGCATGTACACTTTGTTATTCTAAACAATAGTTATGCCATACACCAAGTATGCATACTATGTTTATCTATGATCTTTACTTTATGGAATAGATCAATTGAACATGATTCCTATGATGCTCATTTCACAATCCCAAATCCTTATTGTAAATGTAAGAATTCCTAATTCCTACCATTTACCAAAAATCTGTTAGATTTTAAACTTATATGCACTGATCCTCTCGTAATGATTATGCACAAGGTCACCAAAACCTTTTCATCAGTCATTACAGAGGATTCCAAAGGAGATCAACTCTATGGAAACGAAGTCTCATATCCAAAGTACATTGCTTTGAACATCCTTCTTGCACTAAGGTTTTCTAATCTTACACAGGTTGAACAACTTCCACCTATGGAGACATTTCCGTAGTCCCATTTTGACTATCACTTCTGAACAAGAGTTTCCTCTTTTTAGAAAATGTCAATATGGTCCTGCCAAAATGAACACTATACTTCCAAATGTCCCTGAGCAACCAATATTTGGCAAACCTCATATTATCATCGACAATTGCTTAATCACTTTAGTCATATCCAGTTCTAGACTTTTCCCTTCTAAATGCCCTGAGCATTTGGAAAATTCAGAAAGGATGAATATTATAGCACATGAAATTGATCCTATATCCAAAGCATATGGGACAAGATTCATGATGTCTCACATAAAGACATGATACTAGACCAGTCTTTTGCTACAATATTTTTTATTTGCCATGTTCTCAAAATTTAACTATGAAAAGGGATGTCGCAATCATAACTGAATTTTGATAACGCAATATATATAGAATTTCTTTAAGTTGAACCATTCCCACATAAAATACATACATATATATATATATATATATATATATATATATATATATATATATATATATAGACACACACACACACACACTTGACTAAAGATGATTAAAATCTCAATCCAAGCTTTTAGAATTGAATTGAAGTATAATTTCGTCTCCCTTAATTATAGCAAAACAATTTTAACCCCCGCAACTTCACGAATTGAAACTTTTGTTTGTCTATAATTAACATTGCTAGCTTACAATAATAATAATCATAATTATCATGCTCCCACTAACATGATGATTATTAGCATAACACATAGACTATGCTTGCTAATAGGGCTTGAGTGACCTTAAACTTGTGGGTTAGGGAGAATAAATAGAGGAGGTGGAGGAAGAGAAGCATGATGTTGAGGGACATCATCTTTAAGAGGAAAGCTTGTTCTAAGAGATTTGGGAAGATCATAGTTGTATGAACCAGACATCTATAATGGGAGATAATCAAGTTAGTTGATTCAAAGTCCTTAATATAACACCCAATATGAAATATTAAGGCTAGGATCCCATCACAATATATTATACTTCGAAGAGGGATGTCGTAATCTAAGTAATAACATATTTGAAAGGTAGGTGAATGACGATTCACCAATTTCCACCATGAAAAACGAAATGAATTATTAGGTTTTAATTGGATTTGAAATTCATAGATTTTTTTGAGATTCATTGAACTTTTCAATGGCATGTTTCAATTTCGATTGTGCCCTTCAATTCTTGTGACTGGGATGCCGAGGATCACAAAACAAGGTGTGTATAACCATACTAATTCACTTGGTACCCTTAATGTTATCACCTAATCAATGTGCCGGTTAACCACACACGCTCCATTGATCTATGACAAACATTAAGTCACCCTTTCTGATCCTTACTAGTCCAAGTTAGTGTGCCGGTTAACCACATACGCTCCACCAACGACTTTGTAAGGTACAAAGTGTGAATTCCATGGACTAACACCATGTTCACATTTTCCTAAAGTAACTAAGATTGGGAATTAAAAAAATATTTAGTTACTTTATAATAATCATTATACTTTTAATGAGAATTTAAATTCATTGTCCTACCCGTTCGGCTAACGACCCTCCACCGATCAAGGAAGTGGTGGGTGAGAGTGGACACCCATTAAGCTACTATTATATAGGCAACAACGTTATACCCCCCCCCCCCCTCTCTTATAGATCGGCTTCGTGAATGAGGCCTACTAACGGTAAAATGGCTTATTCTTATACATACATATATATATATATATATATATATATATATATATATATATATATATATATATATATATATATATATATATATATATATATATATATATATATATTAATCATTAATCTTATAATAGTATAAGGGTTGAATTTTAACTTTGAAAACTCTAAGGGTTGGAATTAAAGTTTATTAAAGTGTGAAACTTTACAAATTCCAAAACTTGAGGGCAAGTTTTGTAACCATTCACAACTTTTCATTTCATAACTTATGAATTAAAGGTTCATAAAAATGAGGACTCTTCATTTTTATGTAACTTATGTGTTTTAAATGTGTGTTTAAAATAAGTGACCTTTGGATATCCAAAACTTGAGGACAAATTATGGACTCCATTAAAACACATAAATGATCAAGAATTAATCCTAAACAATTCAGCAAATAATTCCTATCATCTTCTAAATTCATAAGATCATGAACATGATCATCAAAGTTTCAAGGATTATATGAACACATACAAAGCATAAAATTTTGATATAAGCTATTGTAAATGGATTAGAACAACCATTACACCAACTAAAACAAGTTTTCAAGTACCAAAACAGTTTAGGGTAATGTTGCTAGTCCATTTCCAGCAGCAAAAGTCGAAAATATGCATTCTGAGGCTCCTACTCATCGAGTGCACGAACCTACTCGGCGAGTAGGATGAGTTTACACGTGAACTCGGTGAGTCCCCCCATGGACTCGGCGAGTTCAGTAGGTAGACAGCAAAGAATCGACTTTTTCCACTATTTTGCATCAAGTATCAAACAAACAAGCCTAGTCTCTGATACCACTGTTGGTTTTTGAGCATTCTAACACTTCCTAAGTGTACATGCAACCCTAATAAACCTTGGATTATGTTTGTCTAAATACATGCAAAATTTGTTTTCTAAGTTTTATAACTTATCTAACATGGCATGGGGAACTTTTAAACATAAAAGGAACTAGATGAATTACATACCTTTTGATGAGTGTTGATTCCTTAGAGTTTGAGAGCCAAGCACCAATAATGTGAATGCCTCAAATAGAAATCACAAATCACCACAAACTTGGAAAATTTTATGAGAGAGTATACACACTCTTAGAAATCGGCCACACCTTACACACACACACTAGGGTGCTATTTCATGCAACATAAGCTTGTTTATATAGTGTGCATGATTAGGGTAAAACCCTAATAACCCATGTCTTTTCCTTTCCAAGGATCCATGGGTTAAAAGCTCCGTGGATCATCCATGGACTTCCATATAAGCTTAGCCCATTAACAAATGAGTATTAGCCTACACCATATAAATATAATAGCCCATGATTTAATTAGTCTTCCTTTTAATCAATAAATTAATTCATAATTAATTCAAGATTAAAACTAATTAAATAACATATATTTATATTAATATATTATAACTTATAACATATTAATAAATCATAAGTATACAATTCTCATAAAATTATCCATAAATAGTTTGGATGAAGTGCAACCCAAATGGACCATGCCGGGTCGGGTCAAGTATATACCAAATATGTTATGGACTTAGACACCTTATCCAACAAAAATAGTTATGGACTTAGACACTAATCCAATAGCAACATCTATACCGAACAACAACCGAATCTTTCTTAAACAAACAATCATGTAATACATGCTCACATCTTAATGAGATAAAGTATTCGAAAATCAGTCTTAAAACAGGGACAACCCGAAATTAATTTCTAAATCAATTTCGGGCGGGTATTTCTAAGCTAATGATGATTACAAAGAAGACACGCAAACAAATATAAATTGGAATAAATTTTTTCATTTATAACATGTTACTTTTGTATATATTTTTTTGTTATTTATGGCATCTGATTTTGTTTTAAGGTTTCTATAATAGCATTGTACTTTAAAAATTATATTGTTTTTTATATTTTAGTATTGTACTTTTGCATATATGTTCTATTTATAGTATCATACTTTTTCATTGTAGCATCTTTTTTTTTTCTATTTTTTCCATTATGGCATTATACTTTCCAAATAAGACTTTAAAAGTTAAGTGATGTTCCAATCAATACAGACATACATATACATATAAATACACTTAAACATACATCCTACACATATTGCAAATTTATTATAGCATCCTACTCTTTTTTCATTTTTTCCATTATAAAATTGTACTTTCCAAATAACCATTAAAGTTAGGTTATGTTCCAATACATCTATACATATACATACAAATACACTTAAAGACACATCCTACACGCACTGTATGTTCACTATAGCATCCTACTTTCTTTTTTCATTTTTGCTATTATTGCATTGTACTTTCCAAATAAGCCCTTAAAAGTTAAATGATGTTCTAATGAATATGTACATACATATACATAAAAATACACTTAACACATAAACCTTACACATATTGCATATACCTTTTAGCATCATTTTTTTTTCATTTTTCCATTATAGCATTATACTTTCCAAATAAGCCCTTAAAAGTTAAGTGATTTTCCAATCAATACCTACATGTATATACATATAAATACACTTAAACATACATCCTACACATTTTGCATATACATTATAGCATCCTACTTTTTTCTTTTACATTCTTCCATTATAGCATTGTACCATTTCATTATATCATACAATCTTTTTTTTTTCAAGGTAAACATATACATTTGTACATACATTACATACATTTATGTGTCGATTGCCACCGTCACCGGTGACAATGAAGGCGTCGTCGGTGATGCAGCTTCTGTCACCAATGATAGTGGCCTTGTTGTCATTAAAGATAGAGGAATGAAATCAAAATGTCGCCGAAAATGGTTGCACTTTCGTCGGCAGACACAAGAGAAAAAGAGATGGACAAAATACAAGAAAGGGATATATATATATATATATATATATATATATATATATATATATATATATATATATATATATGCAAAACATTAGCGGCGACACTAGGGTTTTTGCGGCAACAAGAAGGTTTTAGCGATGATCACTTCTCGGTGGAAGTTATACCGTTTTCTTTTGAACATCAACGGCTACAGACGTCGCAACGTCGCCGCTAATAGTATATGTGATACTCATTTCCAGCCGTTGGAGTAGGCCAAGATCGACGAATATGGATTAACTAATGCCTTTAGTGTAGATTGTGGATTTTAGCATTAGCGGTAAGATCTAACACGAAAATTACATTTCGCCGCTAAAAGTTGTCGTCGCCGCTAAAGTGTGCCTCCAATAAACGTATTTCTTTTAGTGAGAAGTAGACAAAAATATACAAAAAAAAAAAAAAGAAAAGAAAAGAAATTACTCGAGTAATTTAATTTCCTTGTAAAAATAAGAAACATAGAAAAACATATATAAATGATCATTAATTGATAATTCAAAAAAATAAATAAATAAATAAAATAAAAAACTTGAACAAAATTTCGCAACGCATACTCTGGATTCCGGATATTCCTCTCAGAATTGTCATATTTCGAACATGTTAGTTATTTTGCAAAAAAAAAAAATAATAATAATAATAAATAAATAAATAAAATTATAATGTTATTTTTGTCGACATAAACATTTATACTGCTCATTTTTAATTAATTTTCGATTACTCTTTTAGTCTCCCAAGGTCTACAATATTTAAATATAATTTTGGATTATATATTTTAATCTTTTAATAACAGCTTATCAACATTATTAAACATAACAAGCTAGAAAAAGTGAGGTAAATTCTTCTCACATCTTTGAGATCTATTTCTGAACACATTCCTTGCGTATAAAAATCAAAATAATAATCTTTTATGGATACGTATTAAATTTTTAGACATACTTAAAGTGAATAATACAATTTCTTTTACATAAAATATACATTTTATTTTTAACTATTACTCCAAAATGAAAGAATTTCTTCAAAATATACATATACATATTACTTGTTTAGTGATATTTTTTTACAATTTATTTATAGATGTTTGACATCAATTGTTGTTTGTTTTATGAGCATCCCATATATATTGGCCTCATATATACAATAAGCCTACAATCCACTAGTAACTGAATATCATAAGTGAAGACGGTCATACACTCGCACCAACGCTATAAATACACGCAAGACCTCCAGGTATATCACTTATTTTCGGGTGTAGAGTTGTATGTGAAGAAATGTAATAATGTAATAATGTACTTTGTATATGCAGGTTGAAAGCAATACTTCAGCCATGGTCGATGGGGACTTGACAAATTTGTGGAAATGCAGACAAACAAACCAAATCGATATAGGATATACATCTTCATGAAGCCTATGAGGACGTAGGTTCCTATTTCATTGATTTTGGAACCATTAGGTTTAGGTGTTTGTGGTGTAAAATACATATTAAAACTTAACATATTAATAATCGGTAAATATTTCTTTGTATGTATTTGTAACTAAACTTATTAATAATCGGTAGATATTTCTTTGTATGTATTTGTGAGTTCATATTTTTTTTACAAAACCACTTGATTATTAAATGAACTTTTGTTGGAAAAAGTGCAATATTTTCCGTCCTTTGATCCGTCAATTTGAGGTTCCGAACAAAAAAATAAAATAAAACTCTAACACTAATTTTTAAGTAAAGGAGGGCTGCAATTTTGTTTTTCCTTTTTTGCCTTCTATCCGAAACCCTTTATAGGCTAATACCAAGCATGTGTATGGAAAACAAAATAACTCTAAAACTCATGAAAATACATTAAAAAAATAATTAGAGATCATAATTTTTTTTTAAATTTTATACATCAAAAAATCACAGCTTTTTTAAAAATTTAGCTGAAAAAAAAAATCGGTCTTTTTTTTTCAAAAATATTTTCAACGAAAATTTATAAGAAGTTGTGAATTTTCATAATATAAAATCATAAAACAAAAGATTTGTGATCTCTAAGTATTTTTTGTGAATTTTTAAGATTTTTTGGGTTTTTTGTTATATATATATATATATATATATATATATATATATATATATATATATATATATATATATATATATATATATATATATATATATATATATATATATATATAGATGTTGGTTCCTTTAAAATTAAAAAAAAAAAAATTAAAGATTGTGAGATAGGTGGATAGCCTTTTGATGTTATCATCTTTATTAGTGAAATGGCGGTGATATAATTTTATACATTGGTAACTTTTCAAATTAACACCGTTAGTAACCATTATAAGGCTAGTATTGTAACTTTACAAAGAATCATATCCCTTTTGCAGTTGCTACGATACTGTAACCATCTGTACTCTTATTTTATTTCTGGATCAAAATCTCACTTAGAAACTCTCACGAAAACCCTTTTGTTTTCTTACTTTATCGCATTTTACTCTAGTTTTCATTTGTTAGTTGTGAAAATTAAGTTTGAAAAACCAGTAAATGTCTTCAGGAGAAAACCTAAATGAAGTTGCATGTTCGTTAATCGAAATGAAAGTTGAGAATGCGAGTAATTTTTCATTTTATTGATAATGCATGTTTGTTTTAATTGGTTAACAATAGTTTTACGTTGATAATGATGATTTTTATTTTGATTAATGTGTTTTTTCGTCATTTTTACTTGATTTTGATGATTTTGTCGTTTACAGTTCATCTGTTTTTTTTTTATTATTATGCTTGTTTTTTGTGGTTTTTGATGTAAGTAGTTGTTTATGTTCTCACAGATAATGATTTCAAAAGAAACTATGTTCGCAAAAAGTTGAAAAATCAAAAAAATATCTTGAAGGCGGTAGAAGTGGTGCTATTTCCAAAGGTACAGTTCAAAAAATCGATGTTCAAAGAGGTTTCTGTAATATTTTATGTCGCATTTTCTTCTATTTTTTTCATAATTGATTATCATAATTTTTGATTATGTATTTCTATGTATCAAACGTGAATATGAAGATTTTTATGGCGAAGTTAAAGAGAAAATTTTAAAGAGAAGAAATGTTAATGGTGTTTGTTGCAATCATAACTGATTTTGTGATTTTTTCAGTAGATTAAACATATCATTTAGTTATATGTTTATTTCTAGTTCTAATCATAGATGATTATATACGTTTGTTTATAATCATTAGTAAATAATAATGATAAATGTATGTTTTTATACTCATTAGTGATTGTGTGATATAAAATTATAATTTATTAGTCATATGTATTTTTGTTCTGTATTAATTACTAATTATGTTAATTTTTTTGTACTAAATACTTTTGTTTATGAGAAGGAAAGTGAAGATATTTTAGAGAAAAATTCCAAGGTTAAAAATGATAAAGATATGTTTTTGCAATCATAAGTATTGATTATGTTTCTTCATTTGTAACTGACTATATTTATTATGTTTTCTTTTTTACTAACACTATTTTTCTAATAAAAATTATAGTTAAAAAAATGTAATTTAGAGAGCTCAAGGCGGACACGATCGTCTTCTAAAAAAGAAAAGTCCAAGGAGGTGGTGCAAACACGGTCAAAGAAATCCAAAAATAAAAGTTATTGAACAACCAAAAGTTAACCTGACTGTTAAGGGAAAGAAATTAGGTTTTTAGAAGGTTAAAATTGTAAGTAAGAAACGTGAACTATCTGATAAAGATGATTCTAATTTTCATAGTCAGCCTGGATCTTCAAAAAACCAAAGAGAAAAGCTAAAGTTGTGAAGAAAGAGAAAAACGTAGTTGCTATAAAAAAAATTTCCTTCATTGAAGAATAGATGTTCACATGGGTCATTGTTGGGTATTATTCAAGGTTTAAGTAGATAACAGAATGAGTGTGTTAGGGATATGGGATGTGGTAGTTTGTTACGGATGAAGAAGATTTGGTAGTTTGGTAGTTAGTCTAATTGATAGCTAGGAAGGTGTATCTTTTAGTCAATTCATGTGCGATCCAATTGTCGAAAGTCTTCTTAAAACTTTGGATCAAGGTAAGCATATGTTTTAATTACATATAGTTTAATAATATATGAATTTAATTTTTTAAATTTAAAGTTTATAGGTACTGAAAACTTGGTTGATAGTTGTATAAATCAGAAACGAGTTGTGAACGACAATTTGACTGGTTTTGAGAAAAATGAATTTGATGATGGTAAGTATTTATTTATGTATTTTTTATACATAAAATACATATGAATATGTTATATAGATGATTCACCTATGATTTTAATAATTTAGGGGCTGTAAATTTGGGTGAGGATGATCATAAGAAAGAAGTAATTTCAGATCATACTGTTGAAAAAGTTCTTGTAGAAAATAAGAAAGAAGATGAATTAATTCATCTAAGTTATTGAAAGGTTTTGCTGAAGTGTTAATTGAAATTTCTAAAGCAAAGAAGGATGGAGAAGGTGAAAGTATTGGAGTTGATTCGGATTTAGGGAAAGCAATAAAAGATTGTTCAAATAAAAATAATGTTGGAGGTAATTAGTTTAAAATTATTGCTTATTCATATATGATTGTGTTTATAATTGTTGTTTATTCATATATGATTTTTATAATTTTTTTGGGTAGAAACTACTAAAGAAGGTTTACAAATTATACAATGGAAGGATTTAAATGAGACTCAATCATTGAAAAATGACTATAGAAGCGAAATTTGATCCAAGTTTTAGTCTTGGATTTATTCCAGATTCTCAAGGTTTCAAGAAGGCATCTCAAAGTCAAAGTTTTCCTAAACGGACGACAAAGAAAAAGATTAAAGATAGAGTTTATTTGGGAAAAGCAAGTGGTGGGTCAAAGTTTGTTGTTCCAAATGTTGATGTGTGTGTGTGTGTGTATATATATATATATATATACACACACACACATAAGTTCAGGTTCATTTGAGATCATGATAATTTTGTGAGACCGTGAGACAAAATCTAAAAATAATTTTAAAATTCAAACTAAAAGGAAAAATCCAAAAATTCTTTTTTTAATTATTATTTTCAGAACTTTATTTAACTAAAAAAATAAAAATAAAAATAAAAAGAATTACCGTTTTTTTTTTTTTTTTGAAAAATACATGAAATTTTCTAATAGAATATTATTACACTGTACATATTATAATATGGTTTTTAGAATGTTTAGAATATAGATTTGCGAGATATGTAGAATATTCTAAATATTCTACTAAAATATGTAAAAAATTGTATTCTTTATGTATTATTTAAAAAAAATTTGGTGCTTTTTTTATTTTTTTTGGAAAATATAGATTCCGAAAATAATATTGGAAAAAAAAACATTTCGAAAATTTTCAATTATTTTGCGTTTTAAAAATGTTTTTGTTTTATCTAATAAATGAGTGGCTAAGATTGCGTGTCACAGTATCAATAAATTAGACCGTCTCAAATGAACGTAACCTTATACATATATATATATATATATATATATATATATATATATATATATATATATATATATATATATATATATATATATATATATATATATATATATATATGTGTGTGTGTGTGTGTATGGGGATAGGGAATATACATTACAGCCCCAACTAAGCTTAAGTACTAAACCTCTAAAATATGCCGTTTTAACATGTTAAATATGCCCGGTTTGGTTTCACTTGGTAAATATATCATCCTCCATTACATTTCTTTCTTTCATTATTGTTTTACCATCTTTGTTTTTTTTTTCCTCAATTATCGTTTATTACTTTACCTAAGTGAACATTACTAAACCTTAAACCCTAAATTTAAACCCCAAACCCTAAACCCTAAATCTAAACCCTAAACCCTAAACCCTATACCCTAACCCTAAACCCTAAACCCTAAAGTTAAACCCTAAACCCTAAATCTAAACCCTAAACCCTAAACCCTAAACCCTAAACCTAAACCCTAAACCCTATTGTGTCGATCTTGAATTTACATCTTGAAGTATTAACCGTGAATCCATTAACCGTAATCTTTATATAGTAAAACAATGTATTTTCAAGAGGTTTAGTACCTAAGCTTAGGTGGGGCTTTAATGTATATTCCTTTTTCCCTATATATATATATATATATATATATATATATATATATATATATATATATATATATATATATATATATATATATATATATATATATATATATATATATATAAGAGCCTTAAAATTTTTAAGGTCTTACGCCATCAAAGTAAAAGAATATATATATATATATACAAAAACATAGTTTTTTTTCCTTTTTTTTTATTTTTAAAAGCTATTTTTATCAAAAAAAAAAAAAAGATTTTAAATATACCAAAATTCATGATTTTTTATTCTGTACAAATAGACATCCATATTGATATAATTTTAAGATAAAATAATTTTTTTTTTTTTTATATTTTCAGCTATCGTTATTCATAAGTAAATAAAAATGCATCAGGTTTTATTATAGTACATTCGTTATTCACTTATGAATAAAAAGTATGATTTTTTTTTTACAATTTAAGTATCATTCATATATGAATATAGTATATAATAAACATAGTATATTCATATTTTAATATTGGACGATGCATTCACTTGTGAATATTAACATAGTATATTCACTTGTGAATATTAGATGATATATTCACTTATGAGTACTAAATGATATTTCATATGTGAATATTACATAGTATTACATGGTATATCACATGTGAATATTACATAGTATATTCACTTGTGAATATTAGATGATATATTCACTTATGAATATTACACAGTATATTCACATATGAATATTACAATGTATATTCACTTGTGAATATATTCACTTGTGAATATATTCACTTATGAATATTTGAATGTATTTTGACAAATATATATAATTTTTATATGTTATTCACATATGAATAACATACAGACTTGCATATTTGTTTTGTGTTTTTCATAATCATATATTGATTCATGTGAGAAAACATATTCATATGTAAATATAATGTGGTAATTTAGTTTATGCATTTCTTCAAACAGTTGGAGTGCATACAAGTTAATTATTTTAAAAATGTTAAAAACATCAAGTTATCAATTCCAAATCATCATATACTTCCGATTTTGACTTCAGATGCGACATCTTATGTCTGATCGATTTCTCATTTTGATTTTGATTCCCGAAAATCCGATTGGGAACATGTGAGTACCGATTCTGAGTCCTTCAATGTCGACTGTGACTGCGAGTCCAGAACTTCGATTCCAATTTCATGAACAACGAAGAAATTTCGGTTTAGTTGAAGAAATCTTGATGATTATTGAAGATTGGAGGAAAATTTTTGATAATGAACGAACTGTTATCGAATTCTCTATAGTTACGTATTTAAGATTGAAGGTTATTAACATATTTACAAGTTTGCCACCGAATCTTTTTATGGTTAGATTAAATGAGTGGCTGAGAATGATTCCTCCATTCTCAACCTTTTTTATTTTCTCAAATGAACTCACCTATATATATATATATATATATATATATATATATATATATATATATATATATACTAGCCGTTTACCCGCGCTAAGCGACTGGCGGCAAAAAAGTTTCTTTTGGAAGATAGTTTTAATGTAAATAACAACAATCTGTAACCATGTAGTTTTGTACATTTATAACATGTACAATATATAAACTACACCAATCTACAATCATGTTGCTTCATCTGCTAGCCATGCATTAAACATCAAATTAACATCTAAGATACATATGTGAAGAAATTGTAAAATAATAAGTTGTTGATTGTACCTTGTTAATCACATAACACTTCTTTGTACATAAGGTTTGATGTGTAGATTCCATCATTATCAAACGTTTTTTTCGGCTTTACTAATACATTGGTATTGACACGTGGTATTCCTCTGGACAACGCCACATAAAGCTGGTCATGTGAGAATACCGATTCTGGTAGATAAACACCTACATTTGGAATTGTTTGTCCTTGAGCTTTATTGATTGTCGTAGAGAAACTAAGCTGAATTGGAAACTGCTTTCTCTTAAGTTTGAATGGGAACATCTCATCATCAGACGGACATAATTGGTATGGTATACAATTTGGAGAAAAATATATGGTACGGTACCATTTTTACTTCCTACTGTTATTGTAGCGTTATTCTTACATTGAAGTTTTTGTATGATGAAACTAAGTGTAAATACAACATGCAGATTAGACAGAGTTGTAAATAGTTTCGTTTCGGCGATTAGTTTCATCGTGGCGAACGACGAAGAATTTTGTTGCTGTTTACAGTTAATTTTGATGATCAAATTTTAGAAATTTAAAATTTAAAATATTAACTTAAGGAATACTATAAAAGTAAAGTTTTAGGTTAACATGATTTTACAAAAGAAATTATATGTAAAAATGAGAAAAGGTCAAACATGTCTTTAATAATAGAATAATTTTATAGCAAACAATGAATTTTGTAGTGAGTATTGCGAAACCAATGGTTGTTTTGTCATAAGGAAATAAATTTTTACAATATGTGACAAATATTATTAAACTGGATATATTTGTATTTCTTACAATTCAGTAAATTTAATAAAGTGTTTGATATAAAAATTAATTATGAAAAAGATGTTATTATTTGTGAGTTAAAACGTATATTTTTATATGGATCTTTTTGAATGATATGATAAAAGATAATTGATTCAACTCAAAATCATTATCTTGGTTTTATATATGAAAAATGATATATAGCAAATTATTTTAATGTGCCATTGAGTTTTTTTGATACAAAAATAATTTAAATTTGTTATTCAAGTATTGTCGATATAAATTTGTTACTAAATAATTTGGAGAATTTGGGATTTTAAATATCTTTAAAACTTTAAAGATCAGATTTTGAAAAGAAAATATTTCATCACGCTTCTATAATACTATAATACTTAATAACACTAAAATCATAATCATTTAAACAAATTTTCCAAATCATGTCTTAAGTTTTAACAAAATCTCTAGCCAGTCACAAACGACATCATGCGTCTAACTTTTCTTTCAAAATTTAGATAAGTGAGAAGTGATAATAGAGACTTTGACATATTTCTTTGAATTTTAGTAGCTACTTTATTTATACTAATTTCAATTGTAGAAACTTGTAAATAAGTAATTTACATAAATGGTCCCTTAGGTATGTTAAATTGTATGTTGATTGATTTTTTCTTTTTTCATAGAAACATATGGACTAAATTTAAAACTTTTTGCATACAACAAGATAGTTTCGGTGATTTAATTTTTTTCTAACCCAAAATTATGCATAATCACTCATCTAATAAATTTATAGAAAAACCCTTTAAAAATATACTGAATCAGTTAACAATCTTGATTTACCAAAATACAAATGTTAACTGATGAGAAAGAAATTTATGTTTTAGTTAACAATAAAATAGCAAACATCTTCCTTCGATGAATGAAACCATAGATAAAGGCTTGAACATCTTTGTCACAGCAATGCAATTGTGTAGCTTCTCAAAATGGAAAAAAACAAATTCCCAATAAATTAAACTCTCAACCTTAATAAACCAAAATCTCACACTTAACTTCAATTAAAGCATATAAAAATTTCTATAATCATATGACGTTTAAATCATTATTCAATTAATAAAGCATTTTAAAAATGAGATCTTTAACCAATTAGGCAATTCAGGCAACCAATACCCTACAAGGAAGAGAATTTGAAGTTAGAACAATGAATGATCCGTGAAGGTAGATAAGAAAGGAGTACCTAGATAGGATATGATGTGGCTATAATACCAAGAGCTCTCATTGTTTCTATTATCCATGAAGTCTTAAATTGTACGTGTTACTAATATACTACACAAAATATGCACCAAAATCAACATTTCCTATATTACAAACAAAATGATCCACGTGAGGGGTGTTTTTAACCATTGTTTTGCAAAATTCCCTGAAGTAAGTGAATATGAGGTTACAAACACTTTAAAGAATAGAAATAGGTTTTAAATTGAAGGATTACCTAATAGATCATGGTGCAA
This sequence comes from Lactuca saligna, assembly GCF_052625555.1. Taxonomy (NCBI): domain Eukaryota; kingdom Viridiplantae; phylum Streptophyta; class Magnoliopsida; order Asterales; family Asteraceae; genus Lactuca; species Lactuca saligna. The sequence goes on along the minus strand of NC_136424.1, from coordinate 46,598,183 downwards.
AATACCAACCAAAGGTTAAACTGCAAGGGCGGATGAAATAGGAGCAAGTCCAGAAAGCATCGTTGTGCGTTGTTGGTTAAAATGACAGTTAACAGTTGACTCATTCTCTCTCTCTCTCTCTCTCTCTCTCTCTCTATCTATCTATCTATCTATCTAGCTCTCTCTCTCTCTCATGTGGTTATAATAGGAAAATAGCAAGAATAGGAAAGACAAAGAAAGATAAAAAAAAATACAACCTATGGAATAAGGAAAGAGCAAGCTATTACCTTTAAACCGTAATTTCCAATTTTACCCTCTTTTAGCAAACTATGGTTCAGCCAAATGCCAAATATGCACAAATCATTCAAAACAAACAAATATTCAAATGGATTCTACAAAGTTCAATACTCATCTTCAAAATCCATTTTTTGGCAAACAAAACCAAATACTTAGATAATTTTCAAATTTCATCAAATTATCTGATACAAATCAATTGAAGGAAATCATACAAATATTTCAAAATTAAAATCTTTTTTTAAAAAAAATATACTAATAAACTTGCAAATGAATTGCACCCAATCGATCAATTACAAAAAAACTTCCTTGACAGAACATTTAAAACATTTGATCAAATACCAAAAACTACCTACCAATTAGAACAATTAATATATAACTGAAGTTTGTTACCATTCTTTGCAGTTTAACCTTTCCTTTTCCTCTAACCACTCATACTTATTGGTTAATTGGCTTTCTTCTTGTCCCCTTTAAATCTTGAAACAAACTCTTTTAGTTCAGACTAAAAACAAACATATAGAAACAAAATCATAGATCAACTCAATCTTCATACATAAAATTACACTAAGATTTAAGATATCAACAAAAAAAGTCAAGATAGATTTGAGATGAAGAACCATATACCTAAAACGGTCAAGGAAAAGAATTTTCTGAAGAAAGAAAACCCTTCTTCTCATTTATCTGTTAAAAGTCAGACAAACAATGGAATAAATATCATCAATGAGAAGTATAAAAGGAAGAAATCTATACAATTGAACTTATACAAACAAACTCATTGACACCTTATAGAAAGAAGTTAAACCTTTACACATTCCGAAAATTACCTGAGTACTCTCTAACGTTAGTTCTTGGATCAAAATGAAAAGCTTCATATGTCCTGTTCTTCTGGATCAGAATATTATAAATCATAAAACTATAATTCAAGAAAACTAACAAGTAATATCACTATATTAGAAACCCAAAATATTTATGTAAGTTTTTTTAATTAAAAAATTAGAAGCAGAGAGGAAGAACTCAGAACTCAAAAACATATAAATGTAAACTTGAATAAATCAATACCCCCAAAACTTTAAGATACACACTCGGTAAGAAAAAAAGGAAAGTATATACATCTGTTGTTGTTTCTAGAACCATTAGCTTGTTTATGCACATAATAGAGAAATTAGTATTGACATATCCAAACAAATGTATAGAACATTGAAGGAAAACAAAGATTACCGACAAAAACTGACCTCTAGTGATGGACTTCCATAAGGCTTCGTCTGTTGGGTCCTTTATTTCATGCTCCTGCCATTCCACAATCTATAAACACACATAGATTTAGGCCCTTTATTAGAGAGATACAAAAAGGGAATGAGAGAAAGAGATGGTGTCGTTTTTAGCGAGAGACAAAGAGGATGAAAGAGAGAAAGAGGGTGGTGCAACTAAAGATCTGGGAACGACACCGTCACACCGAGCAAAAGCGTCAGATAAATTTTCACTCGGAAAGCTATTATTCAACAAAAGAGGTATCTATAAGGAAGCATAAATAAGTATCATACAAAATGACTGAACCGGAGAAATCTGGAAAGCTATTACCAGTTTAGGCTCTTGTTCATTTGATGATGTAACAGAAAAATGGGATTATGAGAGGTACTCTACAAACCAATGGTGAAAGTGTTGGCGGCATTAACATTTATGTCATTAAATCATTAAAATTTATACTTCTTTTCGTTAAAGTTAATTAAACAAACAGATAATAGTAAAAAAAGATATACGTAGAACAACAGGGGCCAATGACAGCCATAGTGAAAAGGGAATCTGGTTCCCTAAAACAAACTAAGAAGTTGCAGCACTGAAGAATGGCTCCAAAGTTGTTCACAGTCATACCAGTGAATCCCCATCCAAGGAAATTTCCGACCCTGAATCCCCACCTTCATCATGGCTTCTGTCTAAAAAATCATGAAATTTGCAAGATAATCTCCTTTTCATTCCTTCTCAAGAACAAACTGGCAAAATGAGAACAAATTACTGAAAGAATATGGCACTAATCACTACTACAGAGTATAGAAATTATACAACACAAATTTTGCTAAATGGTAATGATACCTGATAGATCTTTCCAGTGGTTATGTTGTTATCTCTAGTAAGCCTCACGTCTAACAGGTGTTCATAATTACCCAAATCTAGGTCGACCTATCAAAACATCAACATAAAATTCAGGTAATAGAATATGCTATACCAGTAGGAGCTGAGGAGAACAATCAAAATCGTAGGCTCTAAGATAGAGAGACGAAGGTCGAAGAGAAGTCCTCAATCGCAGATAGAAGAGTTAGGGCTTTTTCTTGTTTATGGTGTGCGATGTCTGGTGGCGATGGAGGGGACACTCTATGGCTAGGGCTTGCAGTTAATAGTGTCTGATGGTGGCAGCGAGATAGAGTTAGGGTTTGTAGGTAGAAGCGGGGCTGCAGACGACGACTGAAGGTAACGAAAACATCGGCAGGGTGGCGATAGCGACGACTATAGGAGGGTGGTGGTAATGGAAGCCTATCGGAGATTGAAGAAAGTGAGGAGGTAGACGGAGTAGATTTGGAAGAAGCTTCTGGAAGAAACGATGGCTGATAGTGTCTAGAGGGTATTAAGGTTTTCCACGAAAAGCTACGAACGTACGTTACAATGATATACGTATACATTTGTAAGCTTAATAGATTGTACATAGTGTTATAAAATATATACCTCTTAATTTTCAAGATATGGGCAATATGTTTAATAATATAGTTAAGATAAAAGAGCCTTAAAATTTGAAGGTTTTATGCCATCCAAGTAAAAGAATGAAACTCTAAAGTAATTTTTTTTTAAGTAAAGGAAGGTTGATGCAATGTTGTTTTTCCTTTTTTTGCCTTGTATCTCAACGCCTTATAGGCTAATACCAAACACATATAATTTTTCTATAATAACTAATATAAGAATATACACTAAAAAAAAAACAAAAAAACAAAAGCTTTAAAAGTTTAAAACATGGTTATCAAAATCGTGATCCTGGTCGTAGGATCGTACGATCCTACGATTCTATGTATGAAAAACGATCTGGATCGTAAAAGAATCGTATTTGGGGTAAGATCGCAGGTAGGATCGTAAGATCATAGGTAGGATCGTAGTATCGAGATCCGATCCGATCCTACATTCCTTTGAATTTTATTTTATTTTTTTATTTTTTTTGCGAATGAAATTTTTTTTACCACTTTATGTATTTTGCCCTTTACCAATCTATCATTTATCATTTTTTATTGTGACTTATCACTAATATTTTGAAGTTTTTATAATTTTTGAACGAAAAATTAAATGTTTGAAATATTTTTTATAATTAAATATTATAAATTAAAATTATATTATATTTTATGGGATCTTAGGATCTCGATCCCGATCTTACAAACCCAAAAACGATCTTAGATAGGATCCCGATCTTGACAACCTTGGTTTAAAGATCCCAAGTCATCGTCATATTGCCCTCCTCATTGATACGGACATAATTTTCCATTTTAAGTGTAATTTTGCAACCCTAACTTTTTATTTAATTAAATATTCATTTAACTTTTAGTTTAATATGAGTAATCTAGTTTTTTTTATATGTTGCAATTATTTATTGAGATGAGAAAAATAATTTAATGTAACCTATAAACTATATTTTTAATAAGTTATTTAAGATCATTTATTTATAAGTTAACTTTGTCGCGTTAGCTAGTGTCACCGGTATTTTCAACGAAATTTTATATGCTACAAAAACAATAGAAAACATACCATTTTCTTTGCGAACTCCATATTTTAACGAAATCTTATATGCTAGAAAACAATAGGTAACATATACATTTTCTTCGCAAACTCCATATTTGAGTAGTTGTCAACGGAAATTTACATTTGTAACTTAATCAATAAATAGTTTTCGTCGATATCAATTTCCTCACTAATTGTGGAACTAGTTTAAAGTGTCATACAACATTTTTTTAATTCATAATTAAGTAAAGATTTTAACTTTGAACAATTAAACAAAAATCTAAAAATAGATTCAATATGTTGCATTTTGCTTAAATCTAGTTTGTAATTGTGTAAGAACAATATGCACTTGATGAATAATCAAATATATATTTAAAAAAAAAAAATTAGAAGACTAATATTTTTTTTCGGTATTTAGAATTCCATCAAATTATTTTCTTCTAAAAGAAATATGTTTAATACGAAATTCAGGTTCAACTCCAATACTATATGTTATTTCTTTAACTTTGTTAACTTTTTTAATTCATCATTAACTAAAGATTTTAACTTTGAACAATTAAACAAAAATCCAAAAATAGATTCAATATGTTGCATTTTGCTCAAATCTAGTTTGGCTTGAGTTTTTTTTTGTTTTAACACTTTTAATGTGACTATCCCAACATATTACATTAGAGACAATAATTTAAGTGTTAGATTATCTACATACTCAAATAAAAGACTTTATTTGTTTTTGTAGAATTAGTAAAAACATTATATATCGTTTGACAAGTACCAATTATTATTATTATTATTATTATTATTATTATTATTGCTTTATAATAAGAATTTGTTATATCACACAAAAGTAAATTAAAACTATGATATCCAGAATGAATTTGAAGTTATATCAATCAATATTTTTGTTCATCTTCATGGTTTTCTTTCATATTTTCTGAATTACCATACACTTTCATGTTTTTCTTTCATATTTTCTCAATTACTATACACTTATCCTCATATACAATTAAAATTAAAGTCAAGATATTTCAAAGTATTCTGTAAAACATTAAAAAGTCTTAAACCAAATGTATCTTCTACTATTAAGAACTTTTGAAAAAACAATTCTACTTTTATTGAAATGCTTGCATCATCGACACATCTTATAACTTTTATTGAAATGCTTGCATCATCGACACATTTTATAATCGGAATCATTTGTTCTTTACAACTTGAATCCAAAGTGAAATCAAAGATTATAAAAAAAAAATTTTGTATTTTGTATTTTTTTTCATTTATTGTAGAGATTATTACTTTATTCTATTTTGAATAAGTCAAAAATGTTGTTTCATTATTGGATTAAATTCAACATTTGAATTATGTGTATAAAACGAGGTTCTAAATAACGTAAGGCGTAATCTGGCTGCAATGTCAAGTCTCAAGCTTTTTCAAGCCTTGACGAGTCATGACGTTTGTAAGGCGTGACTTAAGGCGAAAATTTTCTATATAATTAATATTTTTATATGTATTTTCAACTATTATTCATTTTTATACACATATTTGAGTTAAGGCGGCGTTTTGGCAATACTTGGCGGCAGGTGCAAGCTTTGGAGTCGTGACGCGCCATGACGGAGGCATGACGAGCTTTTTAGAACCTTGGTATAAAGTTACCATTATAATTCTCATATTTATTTTTTCATTTGTTTTTTTTTTTTTGAAAGAGTTATTTTTTTCATTTGTTCCACGTAAAGTAAAGTTATTTTCATTTTACAACTATAATTGTTCTTACTAAAATTTCTTTCCAATGTTTAGTGTCTTTTTTTTTATCATTTCTTTTAATTCTTTTATCAATTGTTTCATTTTTACTTAACTTAATTCATGTTTTAGTCCACATTATTAAATTAATCATATGTTCATATCTATTTTGATGACCATATAATTTTTCACTAAGATGTTTTCAATTTTTTATTCCTTCAGTTGTCAAATTACTTCTAGACCGAACAGTTTTAAACAGCTTACAACAAAAACAAAAAAAATTATCAAGTTCTTTTCAATGTACTAACAATTTTTTATGACAGGTATAACCATTTCTTAATTTACAAACATAAAATTCAAAAGAAAAATATATATCTATCGATTGTATCTTTTGTAAAACTTTTGTTAGTTTCAATTTCTCTAACAAATTCATTGGAATTATCAACGGGATCATTAGAATTATCAACGAGATCATCATTAGAATTGTTTTTGTTATCATTTTCAGCAATGTTTTCATGCATTTTTTTAGCAATTACTTGTTCTTTTTTTTTTTTTGGTTTCTATCTTGATCATCTGACAATTGTTTATGTGGAACCATACTTAAACAAATAAATTTAACAAATAAAAATCTAAAAATGAAAGATACAACCTGATGGGAGGAAATTGTCATGCGGATGAGATAGTACTAGTAAATATAAAGTTTTGACAAAATCAAAAGAATTACTTAATTGAAATCAGAAATTAAAATAAGAAAAGTTTCACTTATAAAGAAATTACCTAAATTTAGATACGAGAGCATTAGATTTGCTTGAAAATACTTTCACGTCTTAAAAAAATTCACTTGGTTTATGCTTTAATACTTCACAATCATAATTTCAAGGTAATCACTTATAAAAAAAAATAAGAAAACGAAATAGCTAATATACCTCAAATTTTAGAAATACGAACCTAAGAAGTAATGAATCATAACCTTAAGGAAACTCAAACAAATGTCACTCAAATATCTTATGTCGATTGTATCAGATTCAATGAAATATGAAAATGATTTCTCTATCTCAACCGATGATGATTGGTGTAGATGTTTTGATAAACTTAGTATCAGAATTAACCAAAAAATAGAAACATGCCATGATCGGTTTGAAGATTTGCGAATTTGGTGGAACCGAGTTTGAAGAGGTTGATAATAGCGAGAAGAGAAGTAGAAGAGGTGAAAGGAGAAACGCTAATGCCTAATAGACTGTAGTTTGTAGGAGTGGTGGTCAACTAGTAGAGTGGTGGTGATCAATTATTGATTGATACTACACGAGCGACTCCTCAATTCCAATTTACGCATGTGATAGTGATTACCAAAAAATCTACTAATTATTGTAATTCAGGAGTGAATAGTGAAATACAAATACCTTTTTCCCACCTTTTGCTCTGGTAAAGTACTAGAATAAAAAAGTATTTTTGGCCCAATTAAATTGTACATACCCATTAGACCTCTCCAAAGATTTATGCTACATAGCCTAATGATGCCCTAAAATCCATCACTCTATTCCCTCCTCCCCCCCCCCCCCCCCCCCCCCCACCACCACCACCACCATCACCACCTTGGGTTGTCCCTAATCTCAGGACTAATCATTTAGGCGTGTCAACTTCGATAGCTAAATCGCCAGTTGTTACCATGATGACAGCAACACCTTCGATAATAGTAAAGCTTCCAGCTGCAATGGCAACCACAAATGTGCCTTCTGTTGGAAAATTTAGTATATATATATATATATATATATATATACATATATATATATATATATATATACACTAACTTTGGATATATATAAATATATACATATGTTGTATATATTACTAACTCTAAGTGGGTTTGTGTTCTCCTCCGTGAGGACTTCGAAACGATATATTATATGTCTAAAATTTATTATATATGAATGAGATTTCGATACTTAAAGAAAGGTATTTGAGAATAAATTTAGCAAAAAGATATGAATATGGCAATAAGTCCCACATTAGTAGAAAGACCAAACTCAACAAGATTTTTAAGTTTGAATGCATGAAAGGCTTATGAGTTTGTGTCTAAGGTTTTACTACAATTCCTACCCGCATGCAGGGGGGTGAAAATCTTGGATTTTGTAGACCAAAAACACCGAACTTGTGTTTGGGCGAGACCTCGCGCTACCCCCATTTTTCTAAACATGACAGTTTTGGTCCCTATTTTTGAATTTCGTAACGGATGCATTAATTGCATAATTAATGAAATTTATTGGCATTAAACGCTCAATCAATTATTCATTTGTTTCCATTACATGATTCAACTATAAAAAAAGACCTTTACTATCTCATTCAATATACGAATAAAACTCTTTTCTTCTTCCTCCTTCTCTGTACACTTGCTTCCGACGACTATTTCAAGCAAGTGAAGTATACGGAAGTACACACACTGTTAAGGTTGTTGTACCCTGGGAACAGACGACGAATCTGTTTAAGGGAATCGAGTCCAACTCGAGCCTCAACTACCACGTTCTGCTACTAATCATTTCTTTATAGGAAACTTTCAAGAGGAAAATGAAGTCCTTATACTCTAATAGTCTTAAACATATTTATTCTTTGTTCTAAACCTTTCGTTTTTTTGTTCTTTTATTCTAAATCGATTTTGTATCGACTTTTTCCTGTAATCTATTCAAATGTTGTTACGACTCTTTCAGAATGACTGGAACTCCTGTTTTTGGTGCTACCCCTGCTGTGAACCCAAATGCACTGGTTCCAAACATCATGGCTAATTGATATGGGCATATTTAGTTATAAAATTCATGCATTATCTTAATACTTTATGTTGATTTTATCTCATTTAATGAATAAAACGTGCTTAATTAGTTTATAATTTCATTTTTTAGCAACAATTACATACTCGGATGGAAAAGGAAGCGGAACTAGCGATTGGAAGCTTGGATCTTGGATTTTGAAGAAAGACGGATGTTGCTGGACAGCTTGACCCCGCGTCGGTGTTTTGGCCATATCTCATGAACCGTAACTTCGATTGAAGAGATTCAAAATGTTCTGAAAACTAGACACAATTTCGGATGGCTTTTGTGTTTCGAGAAAATGCTGATTCCAAATGGACTCGCTGAGTAGGCCATCAACTCGACGAGTTGGTCAGAAGTTTCGCGATTCTTGACTTTGCCTTGCCGTACACGGGATTTTAAGTGATGGACTCGCCGAGTAGGTCACTGGACTCGCCGAGTAGCCCCTGTTTTCATAAAATATGTATAGAAATAATTCTCATTTGAACCTTAACGAATGGGGGAAGTTTAGGACGATTTTTGGAGGCCAGAAGGGTTCTTAGAAGCTGTGGTTTTCGAGATTTCAACTTAGATATCAACTTGGAAGAGGATCAAAGGCAATAACACACTACTTTTATCTTAATATTTTGCATAAACCATGTTTCAATCATTAGATTATGTTTTTAGTTTGTTATTTGCTGTAGATATAAGCTAAAAACTCATAACTTCTGTTTAGGATAGATGATTTTGTGATTATGAATTGATTTTATGGTAGGATTGATTTAATATTGGTGATTTTGTTGATTTTAGCTTGTTAAAGAACCTTATGTGTGATTGAAAACTATTTTTCCATTATTAGGAAGTTAATTAAGCTGTATGAACATCTCTTAATTGCTACCTCATATAATTTATGTGACCACTTTGTTATATGACTAGGATTAACGACTGTGAAACTAGAATTAATAGAAAAGTAGGTAAAATCATGTGTGAGCTTGTGTGATGACCATCAACAAGAGGTTAACTAAAGGACCAAATTAGTGAACCATTACAAGTCTAAGTTAACCCGAATAAATAACCTAGTGAATTGAATTAAATTAGACAACTGGCCACTGTTTGAGTTAGTTTGTTCTCTAAGGATTAGTGCATCGAACATGAATCTAATCACTTGAATCGGTAGCAAATAGAAGAATTAATGCATTGCACTATTACCATAATATCAACCATAGGATCAATTGATTTGAACTAAACAGAAGTTCCCTTCGTTATTGAATTTAGTTGAATCTTTGCTTATCTAGTTTTTAGTTAAGTAGTCTAAGTATTAGTTGGTAAGTTTCTAGTCTTGCAAAACTAGAGAAACTTAACCCCCTTTTTATTACTTGTTTTATTTAGATAATATTAGCATTTATTTTAATTGTTTACCGTTCCCTGTGTTCGATACCCTACTTGCTTGAACTATATTACTAATCGATAGGTATACTGCCTTTCGTGTGTTTAGTTTGTGTCTAAGTTAATAGGATTAAAACTAGTTGGTTTTTACACACATCACTAATCATGCTGAGAGACTTGAAAAATTTTCTGGTCTGAACTTCAAGAGGTGGCAGCAGAAGATGCCTTTCTACTTGACTACTTTGAACATGGCTCGGTTGCTAACATAAACCGATCATGTAATTGTTGAGGGGCAGACTGATGCTCAATCTGTGAATGGAATGGATGCATGGAAGCATTCAAAATTTATGTGCTGCAACTATGTGTTAAATTGCCTAACTGATGCACTTTACAATGTCTATTGTAAAGTTACAACTTCTAAGGAACTATGGGAGTCTTTAGAAAGGAAGCATAAGTTAGAAGATGCTGGACCCAAGAAGCATGTTGCTAAGTTCTTGGAATACAAAATCGTTGACTCAAAATCTATTATGAGTCAATTCCAATATCTTCAGGTCATCATACATGATAACAATGCAGAAGGGATGGATCTTAATGTGTCATTCCAAGTTGCATCAATGGTTGAAAAGCTTCCTCCCGGTTGGATAAACTTCAAAAACTTAATATTGATTCAAATCACAAATGAACCACATGTGTTGAAGCCAAACAAACTAGATTATCTTTCCAAACAATCAAAAGAAACGCCAAACCTCTTGATTTACTTGACACTAATGTGTGTGATTTAAAGTAAATTCCTTCTCAAGGTGGGAACAAATACTTCATTACATTCATCGATGATATCATAAAATATTGTTACATACATTTACTTAAGAGTAAAGATGAAGCAATAGACAAGTTTTTCTTGAACAAAAATGAAGTTGAGAATCAACAAAACAAGAGAATTAAAATGGTTAGAAGTTATAGGGGTGGAGAATATGTTTCTCCCTATGCTGAATTTTGTGCGAAAAATGGAATTCGTCATGAATTAACATCACCCTATTCACCTCAATCCAATGGAGTTACTGAAAGAGAGAATCGTACCTTGAAATAAATGGTTAACACCATGATAATTATTTCGGATGTAAACAAGTCAATGTGGGGGGAGGCTATTTTGTCGGCTAACTATCTTCTAAATAAGATACCTCACAAAGAAAAGAATTAAACACCGTATGAACTTTGGATGGGAAGAAAGCCATCATACAAGTACTTACGAGTGTCGGGGTACCTAGCTAAAGTTTTTGCACCACCGCCTAAGGTACAAAAGTTAGGTCCTAAAACAGTGGATTGTGTATTCATTGGGTATACACAAAGTAGTAGTGCTTATCGTTTCCTAGTGCATGATTCTAAGAAACCTGAAATACACAAGAATACCATAATGGAATCAAGGAATGCTTCATTCTTTGAAGATGTGTTTCCTTGTTTGAACAAGGAGGTTAAAATCCCATCTTTACCAAACAACGAAGTTGTTCGAGAGGAAGATCAAGCTCAATCTGAGGAAGAAGAGATAGAACTCAGAAGAAGTAAGAGGGCTAGAGTTGAAAAATCATTTGGTGACGACTTTTACACTTATGCGGTGGAAAGTGAACCTAAAATGTACCAAGAGGTGATTACTTCTTCTGCGGGACCTCAATGGAAAGAAGCCATAAAAATGAGGTAGAATCCATCTTACAAAATCATACAGGGGAACTAGTGGATCTACCTCCAGGTAGAAAGCCATTGGGTTACTGTTGGATTTTTAAGAGAAAGATGAAACCTGATGGTAGTATTGATAAATACAAGGAAATACTTGTAATCAAAGGTTATAGACAAAAGGAAGGTCTAGATTACTTTGATACGCATTCACCGGTAACGTCGATAACATCCATTAGATTAGTTCTTTCCATTGACGCTATTAGAAACCTGCAAGTTCATCAAATGGATGTGAAAACTGCTTTCCTAAATGGGGAGTTGGAAGAAGAAATTTATATGGAGCAACCTAATGGGCTTCATTTCCTCGGTACAGGAGAACAAGGTTTGTAAACTAGTTAAGTCTGTATTAAAACAAGCTCCAAAACAATGGCATCAAAAGTTTGATCAGGTCATGATGGAAAGTGGCTTTAGAATCAATGAGCGTGATAAGTGTATCTATGTGAAAAACACCACTCATGGTTATGTCATCTTGTGTTTATATGTTAATGATATGCTTATCATTGGTAGTGATGACAAGATAATAAGATCCGCGAAGGATATGTTGATGAAATCCAGGTTCGACATGAAATATATGGGTTTAGCGGATGTGATTCTTGGAGTCAAGATCACAAGAACCGAAAGTGGTTTGATTTTAAGTCAAACACACTATATGGATAAGATTCTTGAAAATTTTGCTAAGGGAGATACTATCATAAATAGAACTCCATTTGATACTTGTCAACATCTACATAAAAATAGAGGTGATAGTGTTAATCAAGTGAAATATTCAAGAATTATTGGCAGTCTGATGTATCTAATAAGTTGTATCAGAACTGACTTACCATATGATGTGAGTAGACTAAGTAGATACACTAGTAAACCTAGTTCTGAACACTGAAAGAGTATTACTAGGTTGCTAAGGTATGTGAGATACACGCAATAATATGGACTACATTATGGCAGACATCCAACAGTTATCGAAGGATACATCATTGCAAATTGGATATCTGACATAAAAGATTACAGATCTACAAGTGGATATGTGTTTACACTTGGAGGTGCTGCTGTAGCATGGAAATCATCCCAGTAAACAATTATATCTAGATCCACGATGAAATTTGAATTTATCGCCTTAGATATTTATGCTGAAGAGGCGGAGTGGCTACGTCAATTTGTAGAGGACATTCCTGAATGGCCTAAGCTGGTAACGGCCATATGTATACATTGTGATAACCAATCGGAAATTGGTAGAGCTCAAAGTACAATGTATAATGGGAAATTTAGGAGCATTAGACGTAGACATAAAATTATATGACAACTAATCTCTACAGGGGTTTATCACGATTGACTGGGTAAATTCAAAGGATAACATTGCGGATCAGCTTACAAAAGGCTTGAGTAGAGATGTTGTTTTTAAGTTGTACAGAGGAATGGGACTAAAGCCCATGAATGAATAAATTCATACAAAGGAAACCTTACTCAGAATACTGGAGATCCCAAGATTTGGGTTCAAAAGGATTACCTAATTGTATGAGTGAGGCAGGTTATTGTGGGCGGGGAGAGTTAACACTACCTCCTAGTCCATTCCTATATGCAGTGACAAAATTAGGCTAAACATATGGTTTTTAACGATTCTTGGAATCACCTATGTGAGAGAGAAGTGGGGTCGCTTCAAAGGGAATTATAGGGGCACAATTCCTAAAGCTCTTGTAGAACCAGGTTAGTGTTCATGACCAAAACAAACCTTGTCAAGGAGAGTCCTGTAAGATTTACATTGTCGTCTACATAAATGTTAGCTTAGTTCAAAGACATTGAGATCTACTAACTGCTACGAGATTAAGTGTAACATCTTAAGGGAGGGTTCAAAAGGTAATACATACCTATCCTATGTAGGATTCAACTATTGAAAATTTCGTTTTAAAATTGGATGTGCAAAGATCGATCTACATTCATGTGGGGTATTATTGGAAAATTTAGTAGAAATATTTATATTTTTACTAACTTTGGACATATATAAATATATACATATATTGTATATATAACTAACTCTAATTGGGTTTGTCTTCTCCTCCACGAGGACTTCGAAACGATATATTATATGTCCAAAATGGAGTATATATGAATGAGATATCGATACTCAAAGAAGGGTATTTGACAATAAATTTAGTAAAAAGAGATGAATGTGGGAATGAGTCCCACATTGGTAGAAAGACCAAACTCAACAGCTTTATAAGCTTGAATGCATGAAAGGCTTACATGCTTGTGTCTATGCTTTTACTACAATTCCTACTAGCGCACAGGGCGGGTGCAAATCATGGATTTCGTAGACCAAAAACACAGAAATTATGCATCGGTGTGACCTGCAGACATGAATGCAGCTCCGAAAACTCAGGCTCGCACTACCCCCATTTTGCTAAACTTGACAGTTTTGGTCCCTATTTTTGAATTCTGTAACGGATGCATTAAATACGTAATTAATGACATTTATTGGCATTAAACGCTCAATCAATTATTGATTTGTTTCCATTATATGATTCAACTATAAAAAGAGACATTTACAGTCTTATTCAATATACGAATGAAAACTATTTTCTTCTTCCTCCTTCTCTGTACAGCTGCTTCCAGCGACTCTTTCAGGCAAGTGAAATATTCGGCAGTACACATACTGTTAAGGTTGTTGTACCCTGGGAACAGACGGCGAACATGTTTAAGGGAATCGAGTCCAAATCGAGCCTCGGCCACCATGTTCTACTACTAATCCTTTTCTTTATAGGAAACTTTAAAAAGGAAAACGAAGCCCTTATACTCTAACACCTTCTTCACGTCTTCTGGCAGTAGCTGCGGTTACAAATACCTCTCCGACAATAACTTATTCTCATATACACGATAAGAAAATGGAGGTTACTGCTTCTAAGGATTTAATATCTCACCTCCATGTTTTTTTACCAAATATTGCCTAGAGTTCTTGGGGAAGTGATTGTTGTTCTAGGTAATCACGCCATGACAGATTAGTGAAGGAAGAATGTAAGAAAACTATAGAAGTGGCCCATGTTTTAAGTTATACAATGGAAGGATGTCAACAACATATGTGCAACTTGATTAATAGGCCAAGAGAACAAAATGTATATACATGAATCATCTTTCTATTAACATTTAAGGAAGTGAGAACATGATAAATGGTTATGGATTATAGTTTTGTGTAAGATACATCACATAAATTTTCTTATTGTACTAGAGATGAAGATGGAGGCTATGGACTTATTCATAGTGAAATATTTATGGGAGAATGTGTCATTTTTCTATGCTTGTTCTTATTCATGGGGTCCTTCAGGTGGCATTGTGTCAATTTAGGACCCAACTTATTTCTATAAAACATGGGTTTATTTCATGATTATAATTTGGCAATTGAGGCAATATGAGTTCCAATAGGTCTTGATGTTTTGATTATTACAGTTATGCTCTGCATGCCTAGAGGGTAAAAGATAGCTTTGGGATTTTAATTTACAGTTAGTGGCTTTGGTTACGGGTAAAGTCAACATGATAGGTGACTATAATGAGGTCTGGGATGAGTCGAAGCGGTTGGGGTCAAAGTTTCACCCTTCTCCAGCTTTGGCTTTTAAGTGGTTCATATTTGATGTACATCTCCTTGATGTTCCTTTAGGAGGTCCTTGATTTACATGGTGTGATACATGAGCATCAATTTTTAAGTAAGTTGGACATGTTTTTGGTTTCATGTGGTATCTATAGAGCTTTTCCTCATCTTTTAGGATTGACGATAGAGAAAAAAAATGTCATATCACCGTCAAATTCTAATTATTGAGCATGAAGTAGATTATGGTGCACATCTTTTTTGGATTTTTCATTCTTGGTTCATGATGGGGGGAGGGGTGGGGCTTTGATGAGGTGATTCGTTGTTATTGGGCTCAAGTGGTGGATATGGGTGGGAATGCACTTTGTTGAACATCTTTTATGGATTTTTGAGCCAAAGTCCTCGAACATTTGCACCAAGCTTGCAACTTTATGTGTAAAATGGACATTAGGAGGCTAGATCTAGGGTTTTGATGTGTTAAGACCCATTTAAATCGACTGTATAGTAATGATCGAGGATGGACTCGGCGAGTCGGGGTGTAATGACCACCAAATCCTTTCCGATGATGGACTAGATGATAGTGTGGATGGTCCCTTAGTTGTTTAGGCTCATAAGGGACCTAGGAATCATGGGACTCGACGAGCATTCGAGGAAACTCGGCGAGTCCAAGGCAATCTCCCAATATTTGAAGATGAACTCGATGAGTTGTTCATACAACTCAGCGAGTCATAGATTGGACACATTCAAATGCTAAGGATGAACTCGACGAGTTCAAGAAAAAACTGGCGAGTCGGTTGAAGATTTACTGAAGTGTTGTTGAAGGTGAACTCGTCGTGCTCTTGCTAGAATCAACGAGTGGGGACGGGTTTGCGGCATTCTGTGGATGAAGGGACTCGACGAGTTGGGGGTCCAACTCGGCGAGTCTGGTTGACCAAAAGTTGACTTGACCAGGGTTCGACTTTGAACTGGATTCGAGTTGATCATTTTAAGGGTTCAAGTTGATAAATTAGATGGGTTGTTGTGTAGGGATTGAGGAGTAGAGGAGAGCCGGCTTTCACACCGAGGACAGTGCAGACACTACATGTCTTGGAGGTGAGTTTCCTTCTAGTAGGGGTGGGTCTATGGCCACAATGCCGAGCCACCAATAAAGGCATTGCGTAGATGGTTGCCTTTGTGATAATCATCTAGGATTGATGTGCGATATGATTATTGTGCTTGATATGATCAGTATATCTGATATGCTTATTGTGCTTGATATGTATTAGTAATAGCAGGGGTGGAATAGTCCCCGGATACCAGTTGAAAGATACCGAAGGGGAGGGTAGCTCTTGGTTACCGGGTGAAAGATACCGAGGGGGGGGGGGTAGTTCCCAATTACCAGTTGAAAGATACCGAAAGGGAGGGTAGCTCCTAGTTACCGGTTGAAAGATACCGAAAGGGAGGGTAGTTCCCAGTTACCGGTTAAAAGATATCGAAGATTATGCATTATTTGGTATAGGTATGATGGGGGAACTCAATAAGCTTTGTGCTTAGAGTTTTAGTTTTCATTTCAGGTACCTCTTCGTCTAAGGGGAGGGAGCCGACGGTGTAGCAACGCATCACACACATATATAGTTTCTGCATGGAGATTTCTGGGATTGTACTATGATTTTTATTACTTTTGATGATATGGTTTTCAAACACATTGTTATGTTTTTTAAAATTTTGATTAAAATGACATTGTCAATGTTTGGTAAACTATGTTTGGAATCTCATAATTAAAAATGAAATTTTTGGCCTCGAAAATTGGGATGTTACAAGTTGGTATCAGAGCCTTGGTTTGATGGATTCAGAAACACCCTTGGGGGTGTCTGAACTCAAATAGAGGGCTTGAAGGATTTTTGCAAGGATATAGTTTTTCAAAATTTACATTAAAGAGTTTTGAGAAAGAACGAGGTCTGTGATGCGTGCGATTGGCCGAGCTCAAGTAAGTTTCACCCAAGATACTCATACTTGTTATGTTATATGATATGATTATGAGAACTGCATGCTAGATTAGGTCTAAGGATCTAGGGAGATGCATTGTATTCCTGTTGTATGATTATGTGAACTGCATGCTAGATTAGGGCTAAGGATCTAGGGGGATGCCTTATATGCCTATTGTATTCACTTATTGAGCTGTATGCTAGGACTGTTAGTCAAAAATATGAAAGCCTGATTAGATCATGTTTGACTTGGTTACTCAATGCACGAATGTTGCTTTCTTTGTGCTTATGGGGGTCCTAGCTAGCCTTAACTAACTTGCAAGTGGATATGTAATAGTGTCTACAAACTAGTTAGGGAAGGATTGTGGGGACTCCTTGTGCAGCTGATGGCAGAGTGTAGGTCGAGGAGTACCCTGGGTTAAGCCTAGGATGAGATTAGCGTGGGAAGTTGTATGAGTAGAAAGGGACTTGGTGAAGTCGAGGCATTCCTTGAGTAAAGTACGAATAAATTTGGAAGGTAGTATGGGCCCGTACAACTGAAAGCAGAGGATCCTCACTCGAGTCAAGGAGGGCCGAGTTGGAACCAAGAAACTTTGGGAGAGTATGAGACCTCTTGAGAGTATGTATGATCCTGATTTTTACGTGTTTATTTTCAGTATGGTGGTCACACGACATGGAACAGGAGGTTCGGGAGTTAGATTAGGATCAGGAACAGGCTCGGGTGCAGGATCCGAACACGTTGATGACGGGCTACACGAGTTCATCGCATCTGAGATCACGCGGGGTATCCTTGAGGAGACCTAGTTATTTTTGGGTCAATTAAGGAGAGAATTGTTGAGTTGATGGAGGATCGCCTCCAAGCATTCAGGAGTGATTTGGCATCTAGCCAGACGGTTACGCGGACACGGTCCTTGAAGGACTTCACGGGGAGTGGTGCGCCGGACTTTGACGGGGTGAAGGACCCTATTGTTGTTAGAAGATGGATCGCATACATTGAGTCTGCGCAATTGACGAGCTTCTGCCCGGAAGGGTTGAAGGTCCGCTTTGCCACGAGATGTTTAAGGGATAGAGCTAGAGATTGGTGGGAGTCAGTTGGTGACTCGCTGGGAGCCCTAACCATCGAGGCTATGACTTGGTCAGATTTTGTGACCTGATTGAGGGCGGAGTTTGCGCCAGCTGTGGAGCTTCAGCAGCTGGCCAGAGAGTTTCTTGATATGAGACAGACTACTGAGACTGTGGCGGAGATCACCACTAATTTTCAGGAGAAGGCTTTGTTGGTACCTCAGTACGCAGGGGATGAGGAGATGCGGAAGACCCACTATAATGATATGTTGAGGGATGACATTCAGGAGCACGTCAGCTATTCTGCTTGCCCGACTCTGGATTCCATGATTTCCAGAGTGAGGGGGAGAGAGATTGATTTAGAGGACCTCAAGAAAAGGAAAGTGGAGGCAGGGCAGGTTGTTGGGGTTTCGAGGAATAAACCCAAGGGATTCAACGCCAGGACGAAGGGCCAGTAGGGTCGGGACCGCTGTGGGGAATGCGGTAGTTCACACGAGGGAGTCTGCCGCACTGGGTCAGAATCAAGCTTTTATAAGTGCGGCAAGACTGGGCATTTTGGCAGGGATTGTACTGCCCCTACCCCCACTGTTCATATGTCAGACCTGATTTTCTTCCATTTCAATTAGAGGGGCCATAAAAAAGGCCAACTGCCCCAGGTTGAAAGTAGCAGCGCCCGTGGTGGCACCAACACCAGTGGCGACACGGGTTACAGATGACCGAAAGTTCAAGCTAGAGGCTCCAGTGTTGAGGAGCCGAGCTTTCCAGCTGACAGTCGAGGAGGCACACGCCGCACCCAATGTGGTGATGAGTATGATTTCTTCTCCTTAATCTTTTATGTTATGTCACTATAATTTTGATATGTTATATGTGTGCTCTGTTTAGGATCATTCTGTGTGAACGGTATCCTAGTACATGTGTTGTTTGATTCGGGTGCTACCCGATCGTTTGTTTATCTTGTGCTTAGAAAGAACTTTCCTGAGTCCCCGTGCATGTTGGATTTCCCTCTAAAGGTCGAGATTGCAGACGACTGGTCAGTGTGAGCATCAGAGGTCTACCGAGATTGTGTTTTGAGGTTGTTCAAGGAGCGTTACCTGGTGTAACCATATTTGGTAAATACTTGACCCAGTTGTGCAATGTCCTTTTGGGTTACCTTCACCAAAGCAACTTGACTGGAGAAATAAATAGAAAAAAAGGTTATTATGACTTATTAATATGTTATAAGAATAATATATTAAAGGATAAATCATATTTGTTTAATTAATATTGTTCAATAATTAATTAGGAATTAATTTGTGATCAAGTGTAATTAATTAAACTAGAGGGGCTGAATTGTAAGTATGTGATAGTTGCAAAATAGGACAATGGTTATCCTAGTAGTAGGATGACCGAATTCAAGAGATAGGATATCCTTGAAATCGTCCAAAGGTCAAAGAGATAAGGGTTATAAAGGCATATCTTATGATTGGTTGATGGGCAAGCAACTAGATAAGGATAAGGACTCAAACCCTAATCTCAACCATATATAAAGACCCCTAAGGCATAAGAAATCGTCCACTTGCTTCTAAGAGATCCTAAGGCTGATTTCTACCTCCTCCATTCTCTCTCTATAGCCTCTCCAATTGCTTGTGGTGTTTGTGAGCCATTAGAGGCACTACACTTGTGGTGCTTGCTTTCAAGACTTAGGGTTTGAAGATTTAAGTTGTTATGTAATATAACAATAAGAGGTATGTGATCTAACCTTCTATGTAAATTTTGAAAATAGTAGGAAATATTAAGGTTTTATTTATATGTTCATAATGTTGTGTATCTAATAGTGAAAACATAGATCCAAATCTAGGGTTGCATGCACACATAGGATTGTTTGTATAAAACCCATCAATATCATCATAATAAAATATATCTCAATATCACAAAATATGATCCTCTGTCAGTGTGTCTAGATCATGCCGGCACCTTCCCGCGATCCTCGTTGGATCCTCTGGTCCGGTCATAGCTTGTTAGACCCTCTGGTCCGGTCTGAATCGTCGGACCCTTCGGTTCGGTCTATATCGTTGGACTCTCCAGTCTGGTCTATATAACATATAACATACATATATCACAAGGCACATAATCTCAACATACACATAACATATAATACCCTCTGGTCTGCACATAGATACCACTCCAGGTAATGTATACTGAGAAGACTCACCTCATATGAAGTCGGATAAACTCTCATGCTCAAATATCCCGACCTAGCCTCCTCCTGTCAACAGGATAACATCTCTAATCAAAATCCAAATCCTCTCATGTTCTCATCTCTAATAATGTGTAGAAGACCACTCTACACCTCTCTGAACTCGAATCAGCTCGAACAAAACCCTAAGGTCAACTGAAGTTAACTCTAGTCAATGGTCAAACTTTGACCAAACTCATCGAGTGCACTATTGTGACTCGGCAGTCCGTGCGTGTCCTCTTAATCCTCATAAATCCTCACTCGAC
Organism: Lactuca saligna; assembly: GCF_052625555.1. Classification (NCBI taxonomy): domain Eukaryota; kingdom Viridiplantae; phylum Streptophyta; class Magnoliopsida; order Asterales; family Asteraceae; genus Lactuca; species Lactuca saligna. The sequence continues at coordinate 46,577,466 of NC_136424.1, read as the reverse complement.
TTGCCAAGTTATCCTTTCACTCAACAGGTTACCACAGGTCACGAATCATGGGGCAACCCGACTCGACTTGTCGAGTCTCCTTATGAACTCGGCGAGTTCCCTCAATGGCAATACTCAAATGACCTTCTGAGGTCAGATCTGCTTCTCTAACATATAGATCTGACCTCCTAACACCCAAAAATCACATAAAAGTTAAATCTTTAAGCTCATGCAACACTCATATGTCCTTATTTGATGAAATAGCTCCCAAAATGGCAACTAAGGTCCACAACTCCAAAGGGACTGCATAAAGCTGAGAGGTTGGGACTCTTTGGACCTCTCAAGGTCTAGATCTAATGCTTATTCCACATTGGGACTTCATATACTCCATAATCCTTTTAAAATAAGGGTCATGAAACCCTAGATTCAAGAAATCTACATCATATAGAAAGAGAGGGTCGATTTGTTACCTCAAACTGAAGGTCTTTGCTCTAAAATCTCAAATGACAACCTCCATTGGTCCTTCTTGCTGAAACCCTTCTTTTCCTTTGCAAAAATTACACCAATAAAGCTCAAGATGGCTCTTCTCTTACTCTCTATGCTCTCTGGTTCGTAGGGATCTCTCAAGGGTGAAGGTGGCCGCAAATGGGGGCCATAACCCTTAAATAGGGCACAAGACCGAGGATTTAGGGTTTCTTCCCACAGCTCGAACTCGTCGAGTCAGCCTACCGACTCGTCAAGTCCATTCATTGAATCCAGTTAGCAATCTCGATCCTACTCGACGAGTTTAAGCGCCAACTTGTCGAGTTCCTTTCCTTGACACAAAATAATTAGTTAAAATAGGATATGTGGAATTCCGGATGTTACAATTCTCCCCCAATAGAATCAGACTTCGGCCTCAAGGTCTTGCTCTGCAAATAACTCTAGATGCTGCTCCCGCATCTCCAACTCCGACTCCCATGTCAGCTCGAACCCTCTTCGATGTTGCCACTGGACCTGAACCAGGTATACCTCCTTGTTCCTCACAACCTTGATCCTCCGATCCAGGACCGCGATCGGCTTCTCAAGATAACTCAGGCTCGTATCCACCTGAATATCCTATAGTGGCACTACCGCCTACTCGTCAGCTATACAGTTCCTCAAGTGAGACACGTGGAAGGTATCATGTATCTGGCTCAACTCCGCAGGTAGCTCTAAATGATATGCTACCCTGCCTAACCTCGCGGTCACTTTGAAAGGACTTATGTTTCAGGTTTACGAAGTCTCCAACCTGAAACTCAAGCTCGGATCATCGCCTATCCACATACCTCTTCTGGTGACTATGAGATGTCAGCAACCTCTGGCTGACCTGTTGTATTTGCTCAATCTTCTAAATCACTATCTTTGTGCTCCCCATTACTCTCTGCCCTACCTCTCCCAAGCAAATGGGAGTCCGACACCTCCACCCATACAACAACTCGAAGGGAGGCATACTGATACTCGAATGGTGGTTGTTGTTATAGGAAAACTCAACCAATGGTAGGTATGTGTCCTAACTTCCTCTGAAGTCCAATACACATGCTCGAAGCATGTCCTTGAGCGTCTGAATCGTCCGTTCACTCTTCCCGTCCGACTGTGGGTGGGATGCGGTGCTGAAATGCAAACTCGTACCCAACTCCTCATGGAATTTCTTCCAGAATCTAGAAGTGAAATATACATCTCGATCTGACACAATAGAGATTGGTACTCCATGCCGCGATACGACCTCCCTCACATATATCTTTTTATAACCTCTCCGCAGAAGAGCTCTCACTGATAGCAAGGAAATGAGCGCTCTTCGTTAATGATCACCCAAATTGCATCAACACCCCTCGCGGTCCTTGGAAATTTGGTGATGAAATGCATAGAAATTTGTTCCTACTTCCATTGGAGAACCTCAAGTGGTTGTAACTTGCCATGCGGATGCTGGTGCTCGGCCTTAACCCTGTGATAGGTCAAGCACCTCTCAACAAACCATGCAACATCCCTCTTCATATAGGGCCACCAATACTCTCTCTTCATGTCCAAATGCATCTTAATGGCCCTGGGATGGATCGAGAACCTCAATCTGTGAGCCTCCTCCATCAGTATGGTATGTGCCCTTCCCACAAACGGTACCCAAATCTAACCCTGAAAGGTCAAAAGCCCTCGGCTATCGGTAATGAACTCAAATACCTTCCCCCATCACCCACTCTCTCTTGCGGTTCTCCGGTCGCACAGCCACTACCTAGGTCTCTCGTATGGTATCCAACACCGGAGTCATCATCATCCTCATACAAATGTCTCGTATCGGGGTACTCTCCGTTGCGGCTTAGGGCATCGGCTACAACGTTAGCCTTGCCCGGGTGGTATAAGATCTCGCAGTCATAATCCTTTACCACATCTAACCATCTCCTCTAGCGCATGTTCAGGTTGGGTTGACCCATCAAGTACTTCAAACTCTTGTGGTCTGTGTACATGGTACACCGAACCCCATACAAATAATGATGCCATAACTTGAGGGTGAACACCATTTCCCCAAACTCTAAATCGTGGGTGGGACACCTCGTCTCACGGGGCTTCAGTTGCCTCGACACATATATTATCACATGCCATCTCTGTATAAGCACTGTACCTAATCCCGATATAGACACGTCACAGTACACCACAAAATCCTCCATTCCCTCCAAAAGGGCTAACACCGAGGCTTCACACAACCTTTGGCGAAGAGTCTCGAATGAGGTATGCTGCTCAGGACCCCAACTAAAACAACGCCCTTCCGGGTCAACCTGGTGAGAGGAACAACAATCTTGGAGAAATCCCTGATAAACCTCCGGTAATAGCCTGCCAACCCCAGGAAACTCTTGAACTCAGTGGGGGATCTCGGCACCCCCAGCACATAACCACCTCAATCTTGGCCGGATCGACCAATATCCCATTCTGGTTAATGAGGTGCCCCAAGAACTGGACCTCTCGTAACCAGAAATCACACTTGGAGAATTTCGCGTATAACTTCTTCGATCTTAATACCCTGAGAATCTCTCTCAGATGCTCCTCATGATGCTCTCTAGATTTCGAATACACCAGAATATCATTGATGAACACGATCACCGAACGATCCAACATCGGCCTGCACACCCTGTTCATGAGATGTATGAATGTTGTGGGTACGTTGGTGAGCCCAAAAGGAATCACCACGAACTCATAATTTCCGTAACGAATCCTGAAGGCCGTCTTTGGGATATCATCATCCCACACCCACATCTAATGATATCCTAACCTCAAGTCAATCTTGGAGAACCAAGATGCACCTTGTAAATGATCGAACAGATCATCGATTTGCGGTAATGGATAACGGCTCTTGACTGTCAATTTGTTCAACTCCCAGTAATCAATGCACATCTGGTGTGAACCATCCTTTTTCTTAACAAAAAGGATAGGCGCTCCCCACGGTGAGCTACTTGGTCGGATGAACCCCTTCCCCAGTAGCTCCTGAACCTGCAAGGATAACACCTGCATCTCGGGCGACGCAAGGTGATAAGGCGCTGCTCCCGGGACCAAATCAATGTGAAACTCCACCTACCTCTCCGGAGGCACACCCGACAACTCCTCGGGGAAAACATCTGGGAACTCGCATACTATCGGGACATCCTCAACAGAATTCGGACTCTCAGCGGCAACTCGCGTGTCCATCACATAAGATATGAACCCCTTACAGCCTTGCTGTAAACTTTGTCTCGCTCTGGCAGCCGAACCAAATGCTGACCCGGATCGGGTACCCTCGCCGTACACCGTCAGTACTCCCCCACTAGGGTCTTGTATCGTCGCCAGCTGGCGCTCACAGTCTATAACAACTCCAAATCGGCTAAACCAATCCATGCTCATAATGACACAAACAGCCCCCATTGCAATCAGGACTAGATCTATCGGGAACTCAACACTGAAGATCTCGAGTACACATCCTCAAATCACATCAGACGTGTATATCGCTCGCTCGTCGACTATAGAAACTCACAGAGGTCGACTCAACGCCTCTCTTCGGATACCGATGTGCTGACTAAATGCTAATGATACGAAAGATCGACTCGCACCTGAGTCAAATAATACCAAAGCCGGTACAGAATTCACAAGAAAAGTACCTAAGCATACCACAATATAAGCAAAAAAATCTCAAACTCAGCAACAAGAAATAAAAAGGATACATACCAGCCACGACGTGGGGCATTGTGCGGACCTCCTCCGCTGTCAATCGAAAGGCTCTCCCACGAGCCTTCGGTGCCTCGGCCTTCTCTGTCCGGATCTCAATAGCTCGTGCAGCAGGTGCAGATCCCTATGCTGATCCCTACAGTAGCTGTGAGCACTCGGCCTTCCGATGACCGGTCTGGTTGCAATGAAAGCAAACCGACAATCCCTTGGGGTAATCCCTCGCATAATTCCCCTCCTTCCCACACTTGTAACACACCCTAACTCTGCACACCCCCTCGCGACTCTTGTCGTACTTCCCACAAGGGCGACAATTCGGACCTCCAGATCTCGATTTAGCGGGCTTTACCCTCTTGGCGGCTGGCTGAGCCTGTATCAGTCGTCTATCCGTCCTTTGAGACTCGGCCTCCTCCCTGACCTGAGTCTCCATCTCAGTCTCCATCTTTCGGGTATTTACCTGGAGCTCAACAAATGTCCAGTATAACGAGTTCGCCACGAACTCATGAATGTCCCACCTCAGTATGCTCAAGTATTAGCTCATGCGTGCCTGCTCAGTAGACACGTACTCAGGGCAAAACAACGCCCTCTCATGAAACATTCATGTGATCACCGTCACGGACTCTGCCCCTGCTTGAGGGACAAGAACTCCTATGCCAACCGTTCCCTCTCCACCTGGGGAACATACTCATCCCTAAACATGGTGGTGAACCTCTCCCAGGTCACTGCCGAAATCTTCGTAGTAGTGAAATCCGTCGTCACAAACTTCCACCAGTCCTTCACCCCCAAGCGAAGTTGGTTCAGTGCAAACCGAACCCTCAGATGCTCCGGACACGAACAGGTGTAGAAGCATCCCTCGATATCAGAAATCCATCTCATCACAACAATCGGGTCCTGCGTCCCATCAAACTCCGATGGCTTTATGTTGCTGAACTCCCGGAACAACAACGAGTCACCCCCTAAGGTCTAGCAGCAGCCACAGCTGCAGCAGTTGCAGCTCAATAACTGTTGCATATCTCTCATCGAACGTCTTAATCAGGGTGGTCTTGATAGACCCAAACATCTCCAGTATCTCTGCGCGGATAGCCGCAGCCACCTCATCGTGGATCATCTGACGAAGCTCCTCGTTACTCACATAATTGCTGGTTTGTGGCGTGTCACAACCATGCTGTCTCTGAAATACAATATAAAAATATCAGATACTCGCTTGAGTATACTCACAATTGATAACTCAACCCTACTTTTTCCTTAGTACCCTAAGGATTCTTACTTGGACTTCGCACTGATCCGGTATCCTCCGTAGTACGGGCCCAATACTACCGTCCACACCGCATCAGTATTCACCCCAAGTCCTCCTCTTAGGATCCCAGATCATAAGTACGTTAATCTCGATATACATAGGCTACTCTCCAGTAGACCTCTCATAAGCTCCTCGCTGCTACGTACTCACTCTCAAAGCATCTCATAGTAGCAGTAATCTCCTAGGCTAAGGCATCACAAATCAGGCCACTCTAGTCCTAGATATGAATACCTAGCCTATTCTAGCATGGATAACATATCACAATATATCTAATAACACGTAATGTAAGGGTATTTTGGGAAATCACAGTTCAGGCGCTGGCTGATCGTACACACTGCTCCCTTTTGCTTTTCCCAAAATACCACATACAACACATATGCCACTCAAGGCTATAACACAGTACGAACCTCTAGTCTAGGTGTCTCAGCGGGACCCTCCAGTCCCATAGCTCGTTGGATCATCTGGTCCGGTCATAGCTCGTTAGACCCTTTGGTCCGGTCAAAATCGTCGGACCCTTCGGTCCGGTCTATATCGTTGGACTCTCCAGTCCGGTCTATATAACATATAGCATACATATATTACAAGGCACACAATCTCAACATACACATAACATATAATACCCTCTGGTCTGCACATAGATACCACTCCAGGTAATGTATAATGAGAAGACTCACCTCGTATAAAGCCAGATAAACTCTCGTGCTCGAATATCCCGACCTAGCCTCCTCCTGTCAACATGATAACATCTCTAATCAAAATCCTCTCATGTTCTCATCTCTAATAATGGGTAGAAGACCATTCTACCCCTCTCTGACCTCTCTTGAATCAGCTCGACCAAAACCCTAAGGTCAACTGAAGTGAAATCTAGTCAATGGTCAAACTTTGACCAAACTCGTCGAGTGAACTATTGTGACTCAGTGAGTCCGTGTGTGTCCTCTTAATCCTCATAAATCCTCACTCAACTTGTCGAGTTTTCCTTTCACTCAACGAGTTACCACAGGTCACGAATCATGGGGCAACCCGACTCGACTTGTCGAGTCTCCTTATGAACTCGGCGAGTTCCCACCATGGCAATACTCAAATGACCTTCTGAGGTCAGATCTGCTTCTCTAACGTATAGATCTGACCTCCTAACACCCAAAAATCACATAAAAGTTAAATCTTTAAGCTCATGCAACACTCATATGTCCTTATTTGATGAAATAGCTCCCAAAATGGCAACTAAGGTCCACAACTCCAAAGGGACTGCATAAAGTTGAGAGGTTGGGACTCTTTGGACCTCTCAAGGTCTAGATCTAATGCTTATTCCACATTGGGACTTCATGTACTCCATAATCCTTTGAAAACAAGGGTTAAGAAACCCTAGATTCAAGAAATCTACACCATACAGAAAGAGAGGGTCGATTTGTTACCTCAAACTGAAGCTTCTTACTCTAAAATCTCATAATAACAAGCTCCTTTGGTCCTTCTTGCTGAAACCCTTCTTTTCCTTTGAAAAAATCACACCCATAAAGCTTAAGATGGCTCTTATCTTACTCTCTATGCTCTATGGTTCGTAGGGATCTCTCACGGGTGAAGGTGGCCGCAAATGAGGGCCATAAGGTCCTTTAAATAGGGCACAAGCCCGGGGATTTAGGTTTTCTACCCACAGCACGGACTCGTCGAGTCAGCCTACCAACTCGTCGAGTCCATTCATTAAATCCAGTCAGCAATCGTGATCCTACTCGACGAGTTTAAGCGCCAACTCGTCGAGTTCCTCTCCTTGACACAAAATAAATAGTTAAAATAGGATACCTGGAATTCCGGATGTTACAACAAGAGTATCACTCTTGGCCCATCCCTTTATCATATGGCGTAACATGGTTCCCTTGTTTCTCCGTATCACTCTCAAGTGCTGCAAACCTCTTCTAATTGCTCTAAACCCCCTTCTATATGATTTGTTCCTTTATCACTTGATCCATTAAGTTGTCAGGCGATCCATTCCTTTCTCAGATGATCCGTTCCTTTGTAACATGCTCCATGAACCCCAAGTGCTCCATTGAGTTCCGAGTTCTCCAAACGGTACATGAACATGATCCAAATGCTCGAGTCACATTAACGGTGTTACGTCTTTCTTTAAAGTTATTTTGAACATCTAAGATCCAAAGTCTATAAAAAAAAAAACTTTTTCCATATCCACTTTATAGGTTTCCATTACAATATTATTCGTAAGATCTTAGGTAATAGTTTGGAATGGGTGACTAATAGTATTATTAGTATGAACAATTAATATTTATTAAAGGTTATCATATTATGGATGGACCATTTTTGATAAATGAGGTTGTCGCTTGGAGAAAAGCTTTGCAGATGAAGTTAATGATCTTTAACATTGATTTTGAGAAAACTTACAATTCTCTTTCTTAGGATTATATTTTGGAGATTAGGAAAATCATGATTTTTAACTCGATGTGGCCAAGGAGGATTAGATAGGTCATTTCTTCTGCAAGAGCCTCACTTGTTTTACTATTTAAGACTCACATGTGAATATTCAACAAACCATTTATATGTAAATATACCAGGTACGATTCACATATTAACAAACCACATAAGATTCACATGTGATTAAATTTAAATATATGCATACATGTTAAATATGTGTCGCAAGAAGTAAAATAAATATTTACATGTTAATATATATATATATATATATATATATATATATATATATATATATATATATATATATATATAATCACACATAATTATATATTAAATAATATATATTCATATGTGATTATACATAAAAGTAAAGCATATTTATATGAGATTATATATAAAAATATTTATTTTTTAAATTTTAATACACATGTCAATATATTATATTTTTATATCCAAGCACGCATGATTGTGTATATCAAAGTAACATATAATTACATGCGATTATATATATATATATATATATATATATATATATATATATATATATATATATATATATATATATATAAAGCATGCATGATTGTATATATCAAAGTAACATATAATTATATATATATATATATATATATATATATATATATATATATATATATATATATAACCTATTAATCCATGTTCAAATCTTGGCACCATTGTGGCTATGGAGGTTCGCCTGCAGTGACTCTAGGGCATGAGACAATGTTTTATGTTTGCAGCCGGAGATTAGTCGGTGCGTGAAAGCTGGCCCGGAAACCCTCCTTAGGGAAGTTCTCCAATATATATATATATATATACATATATATATATATATATATATATATATATATATATATATATATATATAGGGTTAGGTTCATTTGAGACCACCTATATTTTGTGAGACCGTGAGACGCATTTTTTTATTTTTTTTAATTTTTTAATTATTTTTTATTTTTTTTAGTTAATTCATGTTTCGAAAATAATATTTAAAAAAAGAATTTTTTGATTTTTTTATTTATTTTGCATTTTAAAATTATTTTTAGAATATGTACAGTGTAATATTCTATTTAGAATATATTTCACGTATTTTTAAAAAAAAAAATAGAATTTTTTTTATTTTTTTTTATTTTTTTTTAGTTAATTCAAGTTCCGAAAATAATATTTAAAAAAAGAATTTTTAGATTTTTCCATCTATTTTGCATTTTAAAATTATTTTTTAGAATATATCAGTGTAATATTCTATTTAGAATATTTCACGTATTTTTCAAAAAAAAAAACGGAATTTTTTTATTTATTTATTTTTTTTTAATATTTTTTTATATTTTTTTTAGTTAATTCAAGTTCCGAAAATAATATTTAAAAAAAAGATTTTTGGATTTTTCCATTTATTTTGCATTTTAAAATTATTTTTAGATTTGGTCTCACGGTCTCACAAAATTAGAATGATCTCAAATGAACCTATATATATATATATATATATATATATATATATATATATATATATATATATATATATATATATATATATATATATATATATATATATATATATATATATATATATATATATATATATATAGTCTCGAGTATTGATAGACTTTATTCTTATTTTAATGTTTTCGTTACATATCGTGTTAATAGATATAATTTACATTTTAATTTTTGTATTTCATAAGATGCTTTTAACACAAGTATAAAATTCCATAGAGCTTTGCTTTTGTACTGCTTAAAATTTAAATGTGAATAACTGAATATACAACATATGATTTACATCTAAATACATTTTTTTATGTTTCAATAAACATGTAATAATTTCATATTTTATACGTAATCATATATATATATATATATATATATATATATATATATATATATATATATATATATATATATATATATATATATATATATATATATAAAAGTAAAATATATTAACAATTAATTATATATAATAACAGTTATGTTTTAAAGTAAAATATAATAAAATTTGATTGTGTGTGAACAAGCCGATGTGATTTCACATTCTATACATAAAAATGGGATTATGACTTAGGAGGGTAACTATCTCTTATCCGTGTTCACATATTGGTAATTTCTTCTTTTTTGTACATAATAAAACAACTAACTTGTTTTAACTGTTTAAATTATACCAATATTACCGGTTAATAGATGTTTTAACCTGTAACTCAAAGGGAAAATGACTACGGAGGGTAATTACCTTTTATCCGTATTCACATATTGGCAACTTCTTCTTTTTTGTATGTAATAAAGCAACTGACTTGTTTTAACTGTTGAAATTGTGCCAATATTACCGGCTAATATATGTTTTAACCGATAACTCAAAGGGAAAATGACTACGGAGGGTAACTACCTCTTATTAGTGTTCACATATGGGCAACTTCTTATTTTTTGTACATAAGAAATAAATTAAAAGAAAGAAATTAACTTGTTTTAACTGTGTAACATCCCAAAAATCATGACCAAAAATTTCGTTTTTAATTTAATACTATACCATAATTGTTAAACCATTACTTTAATACTCCAGCATCGGGCCTCGCTCGACATCAGGCCCCGCCTAGCATCGAGCCCCGCTCGGTATACGTATTTGTCTCTCTAAGGCCCCGCCTATCTCCGGGTCCCGCCCGCTAAACACATACAATCATCTAACATGCTAACACATAATGAAACATACTCTACTGTATCCCTATCCTAAGAAACATAATCTGGTAATAATGAGATACAGAACTTCGTCCGTACTCAGCTAGTTCCAACCAGGGCTTTAGCAGTGCAAGGTGAGTCTCCTCACTGTGTGAATGGGTCTAAGGCCATAATGCCAGCCCATGTAGTCTATGAGTAGGTAGACTCGCGGGTTAGCCATAGACATTGTTTGCTAGTATGTTATTCCAGACCAAGGTCTGATGTCGGGCGGGTGTCTGAGGAATGTTTTCATGTTAGATTATACTTGTTGTGTGTGTGATACTTGTATGTGACTGGTAAAGAGGTGAGTGTGGGCGAGCTCCCGTATCTCATCACTAGCTGAGTACGAACGATGTTCTGTATCTCATTATTACCAGAGTATGTTTCTTAGGATAGGGATACAATAGAGTATGTTTCTTTATGTGTTAGCATGCTATAGGATTGTATGTGTTTAGCGGGCGGGAACCGAAGACAGGCGGGGCCTAAGAGAGACATATATGTATACCGAGTGGGGCTCGATGCTAGGCGGGGCTCAATGCCGGAGTATTAAATTAATGGTTTGATTATTATGGTTTTAGTATTAAATTAAAAAGAATTTTTTTGGTCATGATTTTTGGGATGTTACACAGTTGAAACAAGTTAGTTGCTTTCTTATGTACAAAAAATAAGAAGTTGCAAATATGTGAACACGGATAAGAGGTAGTTACCCTCCTAAGTTATTTTCCCTTTGAGTTACCGGTTAAAACAGATATTAGTCGGTAATATTGGTGTAATTTAAACAGTTAAAACAAGTTAGTTGGTTTATTATGTACAAAAAAGAAGAAGTTGCTAATATGTGAACACGGATAACTGGTAGTTATCCTCTTAAGTGATAAACCCCATAAAAATTCATATCTTTATATTTTGATTAAAGGTGTATTCACTTGAATCTGACTTTTTATAAAACCTCTTTAGATTAGGAAAGGAAATAGTTTTTCCCAACCAATACACCTTAAATCTGATATGATACAGAAGCAAAACTCTATGGAGCATTTCATCACAAAGTTGGAGTACACACAACTAAAACACAAGTTAAGTTATATAATTATGCCATAATCTTAATATTATAATGAACAAATGTAGAATTAAAGACAAAAAACAAGTCCAATCACAAGTCCAATCAGAACGAATCAGATATTATCATAATCCAGGACAAACTAGTAGAACGAGATCAAAAGTTATGAAAAATGAGGTTGTGAATATACTTGAAACATGAGCCGATTGTGAAATATGTTTCAAGTTGATGAAAGGCGATTTATTCACCTAAAAAAACTAATGAATGTTTGATCGTTGAACGTTGTATAATGTTGATGAATATATATATATATATATATATATATATATATATATATATGTGTGTGTGTGTGTGTGTGTGTGTATGTGTGTGTGTTTTGCTTTTTTTTTTCATTTTTCTATATGTCATTGGAGCTTTTTGAAGACTCAAGCATCTAACTAATTCCTTTCTGTTTTGTTTACTTTAGTATCAGAGGTTGGTTCGTAGATTTTGAAGGTAATATGTAAAAAATAAACTAGGCCCCTATAAATACAACTTTTTATATATAATCAAAATAATTTAAGGATGTAATGTGAGAAAACTAAAATGTAAATGAAATTAATTAAATAATAAAAAATACAAAGCTATTAACGTTGAAGGCTAAGTATGTAACTTATGGAAGCTGAAGTAGTAAAATATTTAGGAGTGGGTAGATTTTGAAGCATGTAGTATAAATCAATGGCTAAAAATGTAACCTGAAGTAAAAAATTATTATTGATGATAATGTAGTAGGGTAAGACTCAAATTGTATACAGTATAAATCATTTAGGGTTTCCAAAATATTAAGTAAAGAGTAGCGCTACTAAAGGTATCTGAACTTGAAGAACTTATAAATAAATTCGAATAAAATTATATATATATACGTTAATATATTAACTAGATATTTTGTAAACAATCGACCCAATTTTTTTCAAGGCCTTCTGTAGCCTTACATCCGAAGACTGCTTAGTATCGGCCCCTTAATATGGGTGAAAGGGGCTGAGTAAAGCCCATACAATGAGCAAGAAATCACGAGGATATATTTTCTTTTTATTTAACTCTAATTAACTAACTTATTCTTAAATAACATCTATATCTTCATGGAAACTTAAACTCATGAATGAAAATGTCCCCAGCCTATTGGCCATTTGGTTTGGTGTGTGGGTTTAATCGACCATTTTTAATGTTTTAGATGCATATTTAAAGTTTTGGTCCATATACTTTTCCATTATTACAAAATTCAACTAACCATGTTTTCTTCTACAAATTCAATTTTTTAAAACTATTAGCTATCTCCTCTAATTTCCAAATTTGTTTTCTTTTCGTTAACTTGATTAATATTAATTTTCTTTCATAAATTTAAATGCAAAACATATGCTTATAATATTAATGAAATATTAAATATATTCTCATAATCTAAATAGATCTTTTAATAATTTATATCTCTTTTAACAACATTTTAAATTAATTTTAAATTAATAACTAAACGATTATACACCTAAGCCTGGTTTGCAAATGTTACAGGATATACTGGACATATATTTTGAATTGTTTGGCAAGCCAACCATAGAGATTCGAGAGACCGTTAAAATGCTATATACTAATGTAATCAATCTACTAAATAATATTTTTTCGGATCACATGATATCATACATTCAAGCTTTATAAAAGAGATGATAAGAGTCTAACCAAGCCATGTTAGATATTAAAGGATGAAGAACTAATAGTGATGATCCAAGATCGATTTATGAATGAACATGAGGAACCCCAAATTAACTGAAGTAAATTTACTTGTAGAGAATGATATATTCTTTGGATTTCAAGATGATGATGTCATATTGTGATCCTACTTACTTCCCGTAATGATGCCTTAATGATCATCTTGATGGATAGATTCTACAAATATGAACATGGTGTTTGTTGAGAGGATTGTATGGTTATAAAAGAAAGAACGGTTGGTGATTCTCTTAAAATGTACCCCCTCCCCTCATATATGTGTGTTTATTTCAGCAGTTACACCTTATGGAAAGGTTTAGAACCACATCGATTTGACCCCTCAAATTATGGAAAAATATCGCATCCATCATACTACGAATAATTAATCTAAGTGACCTGACACGTCATTTTGGCAAATGTTATCGTACACAATATAACTGTACCCACATATAAATTTATTAATAAAATAGTCTGAAGGTCACATTAATGAGTTATTTTCCAACATTCTCCCACTTGGCCGAATTACTATTTGTACATACGTGTTTATTCTTTATTTCGCCAAGTTAAGTTGACCTTGTTTCATACAAACACTAATATCAGAAAAGTATAGTCTAACGTGTCGTTTTTAGAAATGAGACCCCCTCCCTGATCATACTTTAATACTTCATATGGAACTTACGATTAGTTTAAGCTAAATGACTTTAGATTTAATTGGTAATTCTGTATATTTATCCATATAAAATTAAGTGTCAACAAGTTATTAATATTGACAAATTAGATATAATGGAGGAATAATAATAAAGTACTTTAATAATTTAAATTAAATTTTAAACTTCCATCAAAACACTATGTTAGAATTATATTATAATAGATCTACCTATGAACCCGTTTGACGACATGCTTTGGGTGGCAAACCTTTCATTGCTGGATCCGCTAGCATATTATAAGTGATGATGCACTTGATACAAACATCATTTTCCTCCATTAGATCTTATACGAACAAGTATTTTGTATCGATGTAAAGCCCCACCCACTTTAATTATTGCTACTAGAAAAGTTTATAGGGAAAAGTTATATCAACGAAGTTTCATTTAATAGACTTAAAATGGAATTTACAATCATTAGTCTTGTAATTAAATTTCCTTTCACTCAACGAGTTACCACAGGTCACGAATCATGGGGCAACCCGACTCGACTTGTCGAGTCTCCTTATGAACTCGGCGAGTTCCCTCCATGGCAATACTCAAATGACCTTCTGAGGTCAGATATGCTTCTCTAACGTATAGATCTGACCTCCTAACACCCAAAAATCACATAAAAGTTAAATCTTTAAGCTCATGCAACACTCATATGTCCTTATTTGATGAAATAGCTCCCAAAATGGCAACTAAGGTCCACAACTCCAAAGGGACTGCATAAAGTTGAGAGGTTGGGACTCTTTGGACCTCTCAAGGTCTAGATCTAATGCTTATTCCACATTGGGACTTCATATACTCCATAATCCTTTGAAAACAAGGGTCAAGAAACCCTAGATTCAAGAAATCTACACCATACAGAAAGAGAGGGTCG